>NC_141990.1:164404000-165004000 GCF_049901715.1 Pseudonaja textilis
AACTGAAGGCTGGTTTAAAAATTTGTTAGATCAGTTGCTAAATCACAGAACATCTACTTGGGATGCTTCAGCTATTTCCAGTCATGCATTCTTTCACCCATTTCCAGTTTGAATCAGGGAAGTCATTATCTAGGAGAGACTTCTGTTGCTGAAAATAAAGGCTAGACCTGCTGGGTAAATATAAAGGCTCCCTCAAGCACACTGAACAGATGTGCTTATGCAGTTTTCTTGGCAGCAGTATGGAAGTTGTTTGCCATTGCTTCCTTCCCAGGGTGTTTTTGTAACTTCCCAGAATAGCCAACAGCCCTTAATTGTCTCATATCCACTAGCAAGCAGACCAGACCCTGCTTGGCTTGTAGCACTGGACAAAGTCAGCCAGGAAGCTGGCTTGCTGGATAAATGTGAAACATTTTGACCTTGAAAAGGACTCATGTCACTCAGAATTCAAAACAGGCTCTTCCATGTACACCAAAAGTAGTTCAATCTCAAAATGAGCCCTGGGTATTTCAGCAATGGTAGATTTTTTACCAGAACTTTCAAAATAGGCCTTTCAAAAGTGAGAAGTGAAGTCAGATTCTGGAACACTTGAATATCCTTTATCAAAGTCAGGACATTCCATGACAGAATAGTTCTATTAACTGGGCTTTAGGGGTCTTACCTTTTATAGGACATAGACCTATCACTATACCTCATCCTGTAATACTGTTGTTTTTCTCTTTCAGCCTAAATGTTTCTAGACAAACAAATTTTAATGAAATGACAAGTTAGCCTGTCAATGGACCTCTGTGAGTACTAAAGAAAACTGTTTATGAAAACAGGGGCTGGAATTGACTAATCAGGAAATTGTGAAGTGAAACAGTTAAGTGGTAGAAGTAGCTTGAAAGAATTATAGATAAGTGTTCACATGGCCAATGATGAAATGGGAACCTTATTTTAAAAAGGAGAGGAATCAAACTGTATGGCAAAAATTGAAAAATTGGAGCAGGAATTAGCTGGTGAATGTTTCTACCAAGAAAAAAGCCATAATACTGTAAGCAATTGATATACAGTATTTGCTATTTTAAGTATCAGTTAACACTATGCTATGCAATTTCAATTTGGTTTATAAAAAAACAAATATCTGCAACTGAACTGATCTGTTCTTCGGTCTCATTAACCACAGACAGCGGGGTACAGTGACAGAGAAGTGTAAATCCTATTTAAGCCTGTGGGATTCCTGGATCGCCTCAAGCAAATAACAGAATAAAATATAATAACAAAGTGGGAAAGGATCTTGAAGATCTTCTAGTTCCAGAAGACCCTATACCATTCTGGACAAATGGCTGTCCCATCTCTTCTTAAAAACCTCTAGCGATGGAGCACCAACAACTTCTGAAGACAACTCATTCCACTAGCTAATTGTTCTCACTGTCAGAAAATTTCTCCTTAGTTCTTGGTTGCTTCTCTCCTTGATTAGTTTCCATCCAATGCTTTTTGTCCTTGCCTTTTGGTGCTTTTTTGTGGCAGCCCTCAAATATTGGAACAGTGCTGTCAAGAAATTTTGGTTGGTGGGGCCCAGAAGAAGAGACTTTTTCTGCTGTGGCTCCTGACCTCTGGAACATGGGGCTTCCCAAGATAAGATAGGCACTCACTCTTTTGACCTTCCAAAAGGACTTGAAGACATGGGTCTGCCAACTGGCCTGGGCTCCCAATGAAGGTGTGGAGATTGTTAATAGTTTAGATATGACGCACCTTCCTGTGCTTACTTGCTCCCTTCCTCTTCATCATGGTCTGAATTTTAAATATATGGCCTCTATTCTATTGTTTTAATGTTTTATATGCTATTTTTTATTAAATGTTTACATGCTGCCTAGAGTTGCCTAAGTTTAATAAATAAATAAATTGGCAATAATAACTTCAGTAAAGATTAGAGAGCTACAAAGCATTGAAAGGGTATTTCTGCTGCAGTGTCCACTAGACAATCAGTGCAGACCCCTTGAAGAGGATAATTTGAACAACAGCATTTGAGCTGCCAGGAGAACACCTTCTAGAGCAGCAGGCCCCAACCTTTGTGGTTTAGTGTCCTGGCTGGGGGGGGGGGACACAGGGGAACCAGGCTTCATGAGCAGCGGGGCAAGTCGACTTGCTTGAGGGTGGCCCAGCGCACACGTGTGTATATAGCAGTGGTAGTCAACCTGGTCCCTACTGCCCACTAGTGAGCGTTCCAGCTTTCATGGTGGGTGGTAGGGGTTTTGTCCCCTACTTTATAAATCACCATTACTGTGGAACCAGTGGGCGGTTAGAAAATTTTACTATTAACAGAGATACAAAAGTGGGCGGTAGGTATAAAAAGGTTGACTATCCCTGGTGTACAGGTTGACTTGCACAAGTTGAGCTGCATGTCCATGTGTGCGCCGGCCCACCACTCATGCGATTTGAACTGTGCACAGGTGCGCTGGACCATTGCTCACATGGCCCAGTAGTGAGGGGTTGGGGACTCTTGTGCTAGAGGTTGCAATCTATATGCTGGAGATGAGTAGAGGATGTCACCTTCCATTTCTGCTCTCCAGCAATGTTTGATGGCCTATTCTCACAACAGGGCAATTTGGCAATATGGGTATATCCTGTGAAACCCAGTTCTTCTAAATAGCAACACTATTCTTGAGAGATGAAAAATTAACAATGCCAATGATTATCAAATGTATGTACCGTGTTTCTCATATAATAAGGCCGGGTCTTATTTTTTTTTTGAGCCCCGAAAAAATGGCTAGGCTGTCTTTTCGGGTGTGACTTAATTCCCCCCCCCCCTTGCAAGTTTGGGCGGGCGGGCAGTGACAGCTTGGATGTTGACCTCAGTGTTGGTGGGGCACTTTGTATCGGGGTCAACGCAGGCAGCACCATATCCGGGTGTGCAACAAAAGTACTTCCTAATGGCAAGCCCCCCCCCACCATTCCCCCCCATTTAGCATGTTTTAATATAGGCCTTAATTTGGGGGGAGGGGCTTAATTTCATTTCATGCCTATAAAACATGCTGCAACTTCCTATTGAGGGAGGCCGTATTGTTGGAGAAACAGGGTACTTCCAGTTTGTGTTATATCTTCAGTGTTTACAGCAAAATAGCAGTAACAGCAGAAGTTAATAGGTATGGATTTATACCTGTTTCACCCAAGGTATTATGTTCTTCTTGATTCTCAGTTCCCTGCTCTGAGCTTCACTCAGTCCCAGACATTTCCCAATCTGCTTATCTGAAAAGCCGATCTGCTTGGCTCTCCTCAGGCTTTCTTCTGGAACAGAGTCACTGTAATCAACATAAAACATGAAAAAGAATGCATAATGGATACAGGTTTCATGCTCTGCTCCTATATTTTTCAGCCTCAGGGGAGGATGAAATGTACATGGAATAAAGTGAAAAGCAGAGAAAGTGGTGGGGAGCGGGAGCCAAACTCAAAACTTTTCCTATCAGTAAATCCCACCCATTCTCTTAAGCTGCTGACTGCTTAAAATATTGCTGTTTCCTTGGAGAAAGTATGTGATCCAGAACAATAATTGGCTGCTAACCCAATTATCTGGGATACAAACAATTTTCTCTGAGGTCAGGTCTGACACGCAGCTTGCCAAGAGATTCAAAACTATTTCCTTGGGTATCTCTCACAAGTAAGCAATTCTGGAAGAAATTATTCCACTGTTATATTGTACTCTTTGATTCCAGAAATGTAGAGATTATATTTATTATACATTTTAATTATTTATTCATCAAGAGAAATCTTTAAAAAGTATCATAAAACAGTATACACTACAAAATTCAGTTTGTATTCTTAAAATAAAAGCAGAAATGGTAGTTATACCCAATAGTTACCTCATACCTAATCTCTTTTAAATATTCCTAATTCATTTATTCTGTCTGAGTTGATTAAATCTGTTGCAGTATTAAAACATATTTTATATTTGTATTTACTTATTTTTTTACCTAATCCTAAACAATATGTAAAGGTTTTCCCTAAAATATTATTATCCGTTTCCAGTTTTATATAACCCACCCTCACTCCCATGTCCTGGTTGCTAAAATCTTGTTATTTTCTCATTGGTTCCCTTTCCACCAGCAACTTTTACCTGTAATATGAGGACAATTTGTGCATTCACCCACATATTAATATTGTATACAAATCACATCAGTTTATTATGAAGTAAGCCTATGAAAACTTCTGAAATGGTGCTCGGTTTATTTAATAATATTGCACCAATCAAGGTTTCCAACTTCTCATACTTTCTGCCTGAAATAATTGCTAGATTTAAATTGTCATTTTAGGTACCAACTTCAAGTATGCACAACTGTTCCATTGTGAAACAACTGGAAAAGTAAAATAGCAGTTTCAGGGTGATGAAAGTGCTTGCAGGTGTGTTTTAAAGACACTGTCTATAATTTTTAAGAAATCTTGTAGAACAGATAAGGTGTAAGAATAACAGTGCTGACAGATTCTTTCTGTTTCTATCCTAAAAAAAAGATAAACTATAAATGAGGCATTATTTTAGAACTAATTATTAAGCAGTGTCTCTGCAATTGTCTAGGAAACAAATCATTGATTACTGGAAGCCAGATAAATGTATTAGGAATAAATCATGCCAAATAACATGTATATATAAATCAATTTAGATTTATTAATATAGTAAATCATGGTCATGAGTTCATGATTTACTATAAAGTTTTTCATGATATCTTTATAGATAACACAGTAAAGTACAAATTTAAAAAATAAATCCCGGATCAAGAGTTGATTAAGTAGGTGTTCTCAATGTGTTCTCATTAGTGGCTCTGTTAACATGAAAGAAAATCTTCAGTAGAATATGATAATATTATTTTCTGAAGCCTGTGTTATTCAGTATTTTATAAATGTTTTTAGCAGGTATAGCAAATAGTGTAGCTCTAGCCTCTTCTTATCTGGGATCAGAAGCTAAGTAGGAGTTTAGGAGTTTGGCCAAGAAATGCCAGGATTCAGGCTAGACAGGAAAATTTATTAGGGGAGTCATAGGGCACAAGAAATCATAACCATGAGACAGAATTTCCTTGGCAGCACTACCAGTGATCTGATCCAAGTAATGGAAGATAATCTGAAATTGAGCAAATAGTGAGACAAGGCTGCTAAAAAAGATTGTGTAGTTTTGGTTTCATTCACAAAACATCATTTCCCAGACCAAAGGAAATAATTCTCCTGCTCTTTTCTATTAGACAAGCTACACTGAAATTCCTCTTAAGTTCCACATCTTAAGAAAAATATTAACGACAAAACCACATTCAGGGGAAAGCAATCAGGCTGGGGAGGGAATTGAGATGGGCTGCAAACAATGCTTACATGAAATATTAAAAGTGGATTTGTTTGGCCTGAAAGACATCAAAGAAAAACCGGACAAGAGTCTTCAAATATGAGAAATTGAGAACTGTTTTCTGTTTACCCCGTTTTGCTTTACTTTGCTTTGTTTTGGACCTACATTTTAACAAAAAACAAGAGAGATTTTGAGCTCTTTTGCTTCTTGTACTTCTTGTTAAGACGGTCCTTGCTTAGAAATGTAACTTTCAAATAAATAGACTTCACCACTTACAGTTTCTTTCTCCTTTAGATCTATGGTAAGGAGCTTGAAAAGCTTCTGAAAGCCTTTCGTAAGTTATTCCTACACATACAATAAAGAAAAATGACTTCCTTTATAAAGTTATAGACATTTAGTAACATGTAACTGTACATGTAAATCATAAGCAACTCAAATACAACAAACATCTCTCCTGAAGATATCATTGAAATAACCAGAGATGGCCTTGAGTTCAAATACAACAATGGCTCGGTGGCTCCAAAATTTTGTAGAGTTGTATGCAAAAATGAGTCCAGCAAACACACATTGGTTCATACAATAAACGCCATTGCAAAAACCAATCCCAACCACAGAAAACTTCACTCAAGACCAGACTTATCCATACTGCAAAGAATCCCCTCCCATGAACTCCGCGAAGAACTCAAAAACCATCTAGACCAGTGGTCCCCAACCTTTTTTGTACCAGGGACCAGTTTCACGCAGAAACACTTTTTCAAGGACCGGGGGGGGGAGAGACACTTTTTCAAGGAGGGGGAGGGGAGGAGTCCGAGTTTGGTGGTTTGCTTGCAGACGCTTCATTACCTGACTAGATAACATCTGATGTTGTTACCTAGTCGGGTAATAAAACGTCTGCCAGCAAACCACCAAGTTCAGGGAGGCTCAGGACAAGTCCCTGCAGGATGGCTGAGAAGCCCCGCCTCTCAGCCCTGCCTCCCCTCAGCCTCATCCCTCAGGTGTCTCCTCCCTCCCTCAGCCTTATCCTCAGGTGTCTGCCTCGTTCCTCTCTCAGTCGCTCTCTCACTCCTCCACCAGCCCAGGAAGAAACTGCTTCAAAGAAGCCGGCAGGGTGGCTTTTCCTGTCGCCGCAGCTCCTCCGAAGCGCCCATTCACCCCAACCCCACCGCCCGCGTTTCAATCCAGTGCTCCATTCTGCCTGCCTGCCTGCGTTTCTGGTTGTTTCGGAGCAGCTTCGGCTGAGTAAAAGAGGCGAATAGTTATTATTCTCAGCCAAAGCTACTCCAAAACAACCAGAAATGAAGGCAGGCAGGCAGGCAGAACGGAGCACTGGATTGAACCACGGGCGGCAGGGTGGGGGTGAACGGATGCTTTGGAGGAGCTGCGCCGACAGGAAAAGCCACCCTGCCGGCTTCTTTGAAGCAGTTTCTTCCTGGGCTGGTGGAGAAGCGAGAGAGTGACTGAGAGAGGAACGAGGCGGGAGGAAACCGAAGCCGCTGAGCCGGAGAGCAGTACAGGCTTTGGTTGCTTCCTCCCTCCCCTTCTTTCATTTGTGTCCTTGATCCCTGATCCCAGCAGCATTCACCGAAGGCGAAGAAAGCCGCCATTTTTATTTTATTTTTATTTTCTTTGTGGCCCGGTACCAAATGATCCACGGACCGGTCCCGGTCCACGGCCCGGTGGTTGGGGACCCCTGATCTAGACAATGGAGAAAAGGACCTATACATTGACTACAGAGCTGATTGCATCAAAAGAAAATCACACAACCCACAACTCCGGATCCAACCCCACCCCATCCAATCCAACATCACTCAAAACTAGGCACGCATGCCCTAACTACCTCTATTCTAACTACAACTGGCCTTAAATGCAAGCTACTCAATGCAAGAAGCCTTGTAAATAAAATACCTGAATTTCTCTTCTTACTAATTACGGCTAAATTCGACATTATATTTGTCTGTGAAACATGGCTCAATGCATCTCTCCCTGACTCCATTACCACAGTAAGAGACTATCATGTTTACCGATCAGATCATGAAATCCATAAAGGAGGTGGTGTTGCTATCTTCTATAAAAAGTCCCTATATCTAAAAAACATACAAGTTACCCAGGAGCTTGCTATTCCTGAGACCATCATCTGTGAACTGTCCTTAAATATCACATTTCGGTTCTTGCTATGTTACAGAGCCCCTGATTATGATATCGAACATGCAAACAAGCTAAATACACTACTAACATGGGCAGCATCCTGCCCACACGCTTTTATCTTTCTTGGTGACTTCAATCTACCTCACATTAACTGGACCCTTAACAAATGTACAACTGAACCCACACATGCAATCTTCTACAATGCAGTAACAACTCTGGGACTGGAACAACTAGTAACCAACAATACTAGACTTAGCAACTGCCTCAATCTCATCTTCTGCAATAGTTTGAATTCAATTTACAGAATACAAATTAAAGAACCCTTTTCCAACAGTGATCACAGCATGATTGACTTTTGTCTCAACATACGTCCACACAAAAATCATCACAAGGACAGAATCCCCAATTATAACTTCAAAAAAGGCAACTATGACCTTTTAAACAACGATGTCTCATCCCTTGATTGGCAATTTCTATTCTCTGGATGCAATACTGTAGAACAGTGGTCCCCAACCTTTTTTGTACCAGGGACCAGTTTCACGCAGAAACACTTTTTCAAGGACCAGGGGGAGACACACTTTTTCAAGGGGGGGGGGGAGGAGTCTGAGTTGGGTGGTTTGCTTGCAGACATTTCATTACCTGACTAGATAACATCTGATGTTGTTACCTAGTCGGGTAATAAAACGTCTGCCAGCAAACCACCAAGTTCAGGGAGCGCCAATGCCTCCTCATTGCAACCCTGAGCGACAGATATTCTCTTCTATTGGGACATTTAAAACGGAGGGTTTCAGCTGCAGATTCAGTAACTGCGCCGGGCTGAGGAGTGCCTTCAAAACTGAGCGCTGGGCGGCGGCGGCCCGCGGCTGTCTCCGCGGCTCAGGACAAGTCCCTGCAGGATGGCTGAAAAGCCCCGCCTCTCAGCCCTGCCTCCCTCAGCCTCATCCCTCAGGTGTCTCCCTCCCTCCCTCCCTCAGCCTTATCCCTCAGGTGTCTGCCTCGTTCCTCTCTCAGTCGCTCTTTCACTCCTCCACCAGCCCAGGAAGAAACTGCTTCAAAGAAGCTGGCAGGGTGGCTTTTCCTGTCGGTGCAGCGCCTGTTCACCCCCACCCCGCCACCCACGGTTCAATCCAGTGCTCCATTCTGCCTGCCTGCCTGCCTGCGTTTCTGGTTGTTTCGGAGCAGCTTCGGCTGAGTAAAAGAGGCGAATAGTTATTATTCTCAGCAAAAGCTACTCCCAAACAACCAGAAGTGAAGGCAGGCAGGCAGGCAGAACGGAGCACTGGATTGAACCGCGGGTGGCGGGGTGGGGGTGAACGGGCGCTTCGGAGGAGCTGCGCCGACAGGAAAAGCCACCCTGCCGGCTTCTTTGAAGCAGTTTCTTCCTGGGCTGGTGGAGGAGTGAGAGAGTGACAGAGAGAGGAATGAGGTGGGAGGAAACCGAAGCTGCTGAGCCGGAGAGCAGGACAGGCTTTGGTTCCTTCCTCCCCTTCTTTCATTTGTGTCCTTGATCCCTGATCCCAGCAGCATTCACCGAAGGCGAAGAAAGCCGCCATTTTTATTTTATTTTTATTTTCTTTGCGGCCCAGTACAAAATCATCCACGGACCAGTACCGGTCCGTGGCCCGGTGGTTGGGGACCCCTGCTGTAGAAGACCATCATAACATATTTTTACTTGAAATCAAAAGAGTCATCAAACTATAGGTACCATTAACAACTCCCAAAACCAGAAAAAAACAATTACTCAAAACAATAAGGAAGCTTCAATCCAAAAAGAAATCACTTTGGTGGAAAAACAAATCGGTCACGTTGCCAACTTCAAAAGCCAATACAAAAATTTATGCCACCAGATAAAAACTGAATGCACCAATTATAACATTAAACAAGAAGAAAACCTTCTACGCGGCAATTCCACCCGCACTATCTACAATTTTGTAAACAACAAACTAAAAGACTCAAGACTTTTGTTTTAATGCGATGCCAGAGTCCAAATTAGAGTGAAATAGATATTTCAGAAACAGTCCAAACACTCTCCAAAGTCTCAGGCAGAGGGTTTTCTGATCACATGACCTTTTTCATTGTTGAAAATAATCACACACTTAACTGGAAATTAATTGCTTGGAACAGGTAAGCAGTTCCCAAATATTGATCTATGATACAGACAGATCAACTTGACCAAAACTGGAATTCCATCAGCATAACTCGAGTACACACACTTTACATGGCATATGTTCACTACCTCTTTACAAACATGCAAGGTATATTCACCCTGTCGCTGTCTTAATAAGGCTAAATTCACTTTTTCTACCTTGTAACTGACTTATACCTTAATGATGCTAAGAGGCAGTGATCAATATGGTCAGCACCATTTTATTTTCTATATTTGCTTACCCAGCAAGGTAATTTGAAGTTTAAAGCTTAAAAAAAGGTGTCCTTAAGTGAGACAATCAACCATTGTACACATTGTAACAATCATTTAAGTGGTTAGGTGGTGCTGCTTAGTCTCTAACAAAGAGAAGCCTCCTGTGTTTTCCTCTTTATAAACAATGCAGACTATTCCCTTTATACTCGCAGCCCTTCTTCTCTTTTCATCTTCGAGGACAGATCTTTATTGCTGCAAGGCGTTGTTTTGTTTTGTTTAAAATTCTACCCTATCATCTCTGAAACTCCATCCACTCACATTTCGTCTTCAATAATAAATGATAAAAGGAAATGGAATAAATTCTCCTTAATGAGGAAATTTTCACCTAGCACAGAGGAACTGAGGAAATCTATTAACTGACTCAAGGAATGCTTGCTGCATTGCAATTACTGAAGGGAGCCAGAACTCTGCAGTACAGTCTTCTCTTCCGCTTGACTGATTTTCATCTGATCCACTGGTGCCTGTGTAATACCAAACCATGCTGTAATATGCAACTGAGCACCCCACCCTGAAGGACTTCACAAAGTTATTATTAATAAGGGAGGAGGACGGGGCACTGCAGAAAGCAGACCAATGATCAAACTTGAAACATATAACCCAGGTCTATAACCAAGTATTTAGTATAACTGTGTTTTAAAAAGCCTTTGGTTTTTTTTTAAAGTATTTGTTTTAAAAAGCTGTGTCCTGCAAGGAAACTAGGAACTGGAATTCTTCAGGGAAAATTATCATTGTCAGAATTTTAACAAGCAGGCTTTCTCAGGATGAGGGCAGACTGAAGATGGCTCCACAAAGAGTGGAGCTAATGATTGTGGCTTAGAACAAGGAGCTGATAAATAGATCAACAAGTAAGATGGCCCACATTGTGTTCCATACAGCTGCTCCAAAGCAGTGTTCACTAGAGGATGGGGGAACGAGGAGATGAGAGAATTTGCTATTCTGCTCTAGCTGCTGTCAAATCTTCAAAGGACATTAAGTTTGCATTTCTTTTGCTAGCCATTGTTGGAAATTGCCTATTAATTACTTTTAAAAAGTTTGACACCTTTAAAATGACAACGCTGGAAATGCATTCAATCTTTAATATAACAAAATTAAACTATATATTTGTAAGATTTTCTGAAGGCTTGCCTTCCCACTCCATCACAAAGGGTTTTAAGAAGAGATTGGGCATCCATTCGTCTGACATGGTCAGAATCTCCTGCTTAGCAGGGGTTGGACTAGAAAACCTCCAAGGTCCCTTCCAACTCTGTAATTCTGTTGTAATTAAAAAAACAAAAACAAAAACAAAAAGCAGACAAGGGTTTGATTGTGGAAAAAACAAGGCAAGGATTTGGATTAAGGACTCAGTACATGCTGGAATATTTGATTTTGAATATTATGACTTTAAAATTAATTTTTTTAAAAATAAATGCATTTGTATGGGAAGAAAAATTTTCAGTATTGGAGACATATCAAGATAAGGAACTTATAATGGCAACTTATAATATTTGTTAATTAATGTCATTATTTTAGGGCCCAGCTTGGACTTTTTGCTTGGACCTGAATTGGAAAAGATGTCACTTATTCGATTCACCTATAGTTGAGAATTAAGCTGTGGGATGAAGAGTTTTATACCAATTAATTAAGAGGAGGTAAAGAGATTGTGAGTTTGTTTATATTTGTTGCAATATGAGTGAGAATTGCTTAGATTTTATTTTATTTTCTCTTTCTAAACTTATTTTTCCCTGCTTTTTTCATCTTTTATGCTTTTTTCCTACTTTTCTTTTTCACTTTCATTATCTTTTACTTCTGTACTTAAAACTTTTAATTAAAAACAAGGAGGAAACACCACCAGATAAACAATCAGGGAAGAAACTCTACCTTGATCAAGAAACAATTAAGAAGGAACACACACACACACACACACACACACACCAAGACTGCTACTATATAGGAATAACCAACAAATTCCACTCTCCCTGGGATGAAATGTCTAAAGAAAAACAATCACACTCAGAGAACACCAAAAACTCAATAGTTCAATCTTGAGCTACATATGTTTAAAGTCTAATGTAGCTCATATGTAGTTCAACTTTGAGCTACATATTATTCACGTCTAATGTAGTCAGGCCCAGGAATTTATTAGGAGGTGAAACTGATGGGCAGCTGCAGCAGTGATTGGTCCCTTACTCTGTATCATGAATAGTGATGGGTAAAACAGGCAAAATGCTTGGAATGACAAGAACACAAAAGGTTTCCACACCCAAGTATGACCCTGGAAATCAATGAAGTAATCTATTTTTCTATATCGGTATTTCAGAAATGGAGCTTTTCTCCTTCCCTTGACTGCAAAAGCATGGGACAACAGAAAAGGAAAACCAGTCAATGTGGAATTATTTGCAGGGAATGTAACCTCTGCATATACATGTTTATCCATCCATCCATGGTTTTTCCCCAAAAATTCTGGGATAGGCATGTTCATTAGATGTATATTTTGACTGTGATATGTAATGCAATCTAATGTCCTTTTGTTTTGTTAGGTATTATATGGGTTTTAATTATACATTATCCAGAATCAATTTGAATAGGCACAATATTATACCTTGAAATTATAAACAGATATAAATAAATATACTAGGAACTGAATTTATATTCTTGGAAACGTGATCCCACAAATGATATGTCCTTTCTCTTATTTTCTCTGTGCATCTGCTTATGCACCTATCTCCAAGTCAGAGAGAGAAAGAGAAATTATAATATCACAGCAGCTGATCTGCGATTCTCAGTGTTTTCTTTCAAGTTTCAATTTTTGTAACTTGAATAACTGATAGACAAAAGTAAAAAAAGGCATTCTTTTGCCTTTCTTCTTCCTGCCAAATTTGCTCCTCAGAGGTTCATGTAGATTTACTCAATCAGTTCTGATGATTCACACACTTTAGAATAAGCAATTATGATAATGAATTTGGGGCAAATATTGTTGGTCTCCTTGTGTCAAGGAGACAAGGTATAACTACTTTCCTCAAGAGGAATCTTATTTAAAAGACAGCTTGTCAGGTTATGTCAGGGCCCATTACAGTAATGGGAGGTGTAAAATAACAACAGTCCTCACTTTGTCTTTTTTGGCATTGATCACTATAATTGAATAGATTTTGGGTCAGAAAAGTATTCATTTTTATTTTAATACTTTTAAAAAATATATATTGTTGTTAATGTTTAAATATGGGGAAATCCTTGATATATGTCACTTATCAATCAAATGTCAAATAGATTTCTAAACCTAAAGGGGGGAAGTAATATTATCAAATGTTACAAAATGTCATATAATCTATGCCACAGAAAAATATATTGAGTGATTTATTGACAAGTAGATAAAACTGACTTTTCAAAAATGGATAAGTTGCATATCCCTTGACTATAATATTAAATATCAAAATATTGTTATTTTCCCATTTTTCAGAATTATTATTTTACCATCAATCCAAATCTTATACAACCATGACTCCTCAAAAAAGAGTAAGATTCCAAAGTTTGGGGGCATAATTTAACATGGTACTGATATTTACAAAAGATACTTAAAAAAAAAAAAACTGAAATCACATATCAGATGGGATCAAAAAGTAGAAAAAAGTATCTAGAATCCTTATGAGACCATTTTCATTTTAAGAGCAGTGGTGGCACAATGATTAGAATGCAGTATTGCAGGCTAACTCTGCCCACAGCCTGGAGTTCAGCCCTGACTCAACTCCAGGTTAACTCAGCCTTCCATCCTTCCAAGTTCAATAAAACGAGGACTCAAGATTGTTGGGGGCAATATGCTGATATTGTAAACTACTCAGAGACTGCTGTAACACTATCATTTCAAACCGGAAGTAGTTTCTCAATTTTTTTCCATATCCTCCCCTTCCCCCCTTGAATGCACAGAGTAGACTTTGTCAGCAAGTAATCTGTACATCTGCCTGTACAATAGTGTGCACGTGGAAGGACAAAAGAAGACACAAGACTGCTTTTCACCCATAACTGTAGAAATGGTTCTTTCATATAACATGCTAAACTTCTGCACCTAACTCCTATTGCAAAGATTTCCATGGATATTAATATGCAAGGCTATCCTTCATTATCCTGAAAGCTTTCTATTTCTCAAGTCTATGGAAAAATGTTTTGGTTTGTAACCTGCCAATAGAGTTACATGTTTTCATAGGTAGTAAAGGATGAATAAGAATCACAGCATGTCTCAAATATTTATTGAGAAGGGGAGCAAAAATCATTCCTAGGATCTCACATCTTAATCAGCTATTATTGAGTCAGTGTTTATATTCTTAACTTGAGTACACTGTAATATAACTCTTGTATAATAATTAAATTTTTGATTGCAGCTCAGGACTGAATAATTTGGAACCAATTTTAGCTGATAGAAGAGATGCTGGATTAGCATCCCCTATTGAAAATAAATTATCATCTCAATTATCATTAACAATATCTCAATTTCAGCTAACAAATAATCTCAGTAATGAATAAAAGCATGAGTTTATTTTTGTTTATTCCCTTTTTTTAAAGTTCATATTTAAAAGAAGGTACCTAGGGGCTCAGGAATAGCTCAGCAAATAACACTCCAGATGGCAATATGATTGAAGACTTATGTTCTTATTGGAAAACATGGAAAATCTTTTGTTTATGTATTTCAGATATGTGCAGGTGAATACAGTTGTGCATGAGCCTAGGACATTTATAAGATTGATATATCATCCCCAAATAATTATATTATCATATCATTTGGATATAATTGAATCATTTGTCCTGCTTTTCCCATGTTTGATGTAATAAATGAGAAAGGTGAAGTGACAAATATATATCAATTGATCCTATGCCATCAAGTTGTCATTGACTCTTAGTAACAACATGGGTAGATTTTCTCCTTAAGATAAATAAACATGCTTCTGCTTTTACTTAGTCCCTGTTATTTTCCAAATATGTAAAACAGCAAAAACACACTCATAGCAATCATAGCAGCTTTGTCGTCTCTGTTTCCACAAAACTAAAATTATTTCCATTGAATGGGACCCTTTATACAGAAGCAAGAATATCAGCAAGGACCTTCTGATGAATCATACGTTATTCTCTTATTTGCAGATATAGAATTGATTTTTTTTCAAAGCAGTGTGACACCCAATTGGAAAAGCAATTATTTATTGATGATCCTTTGATCTTCCTTTCATTCTACTGTTTTCATCTTGCAAAGTCTGAATCTGGGGTTTTCTTTCCAATTTTTGTACCTTTACAAACTTCATACTGAAGGGTTTTTTTCAGTATATGGAGTTGTATATAGAAATAAAGGTTTTATTTTAAAAATCCTTCTATTTTCCAAAGTAGTTCTATAGTATCTTGAACTGGAATTGTTTGGTTCTGTTTGGCTCCTACGATTGAAAATACTATGCTCTAATCCTTAAATTTCTTTATGTAATCAGAATTTTAAAGTTAATTAATACATTAATAAAAATTCCCAGGGGCATCCCTTCCTTTTAAATAGAGCCGTGGTGGTGCGGTGGTTAGAATCCAGTATTGCAGCTGATTCATTGCTCACTGCCAGCAGTTAAGTCCTCACCAGGCTCAAGGTTGACTCAGCTTTCCATCCTTCCGAGGTCAGTAAAATGAGGATTCAGATTGCTGGGGGCAATATGCTGACTCTGTAAACTACTTAGAAAGTGCTGTAAAGCATTATGAAGCAGTATATAAGTCTGAATACTGTTGTTAGTGCTATTAGTTATTTCAAAAACTGACAAAAACATACTAAAGTGTTATTGGACTGCTATGGATTCCTCTCTCTCCCTCTCTCTCAACTGTAGAGTTATAACTTATGTTGCACCAAAAATATAAAAGAGAATATATCACCATAATAAGAGGCAATGCATTTATACATGACAATTTATCATAAACATAGTCATTTGGAAATAATTTCTATAATTTATAATTTAACAAGATTTCTTCCTTTTACATATGCATATATTGTTCCATGTGATTGTGTAAATGGTGTGTTGCATTTTAGATTTGGTCATTTGATCTTGGACAGTAAATAAATAATTAAAAAAAACATATTCTCAAGTCCACTCTTTGAGGGGACAGGCCCAGTTGAACCCACCAGCGTCCTGTCCTCTATAAAGACGTTCTGTCTTCAAAGGAAATTGGGAGATGTTTCCCAGAACCTGTCTTTTACAGGTTTTAAACATAAAGCATACAGGGCAAAAGATACTGCATTCGTTTTTAAATTGTCCTTTTACACATCAGTATACCAGTCTCACAAAAATGTCTAGTAAAATTCTATTTAGAAAGAAAAAAATCTACTATATCCTACTCATGTTCTTTCTATCTATCTTTCTATCAATCTATGTATCTATATATCTATCTCTCTATATCTATCTCTATCCCTCTATCATCTCTCTATCTGTCTGTCTATCTCTCTATTTGTCTACTGACCTACCTATTTTAATAAGTCTGGGAATAATATCTTAATAAATACAGTTGTCACAGAAGCTGGAACTTAACTAATGCAAAATAATAGGAATTGTAGATCTGCTTTCGCAAAGATAATCTACTAATGCAAATATTAATTTCAGGAACTTCAAACAGAAGAGTTTAAACACTCCAAGACTGACTTACTATTAGAGAGATGATTGATTGACTAATTGATTGATTGATTTTATATAAAACATACACATACATACAATTAAAATTAAGTTAAAATAAATTAATAATGGGAGCAAGCAATGTCCCTATTCTATATCTTTTTTAGATCTGAAATAAAATATTAATCTTATTCATCTAAAAATGATTAAATTACTTTTCAGTGATATTAAGGTAGGAACTTTTCACTCCGTACTTGTACAGCAATACATATACAAAATCGCTCTGGAAAGCGGTATTTTAAAAGGCTGGTCACACTTATTTACCTGCAGATAGATTTTATGTCAGCTCAACCATCTCCCTGGACACAGAGTAAACATAGATCTAAAATGCATTTGCCAGATCAGCTATTTTTGCAGTTTTGAAACCAGGGCCCCTTTCTCAGGCAGAAGGAAAGTCCACCAGAAAACAACTCCTTTGCAGGTTTGTTTGAAGTAACCAGAAGGTAGGAAATAAAAATGATTTTTATCTATTGATTAAATCACTGACTTATATTTGACATTAAACTGTTATTAATGGTAGTGTTCAAAAATATTTTGGATTATATTCTCATCCTTAGCAGTGAATTTCTATCCACTGGCAGCTTTCTTTCTGCCTTTCTAGCTACATCAAAGGAACTTGAAAATATAATGTTTTATAGTGATCTTCCTTCTTCTGACAGACTATAGTTTCAGAAGTGGAAAATAGATATTAGTTCTCAATTTTTCTAACTGTGTTTGCATTTTTCCATTTCTTGGGAGGGGGGATCAACCCCTGCTTTATAAGATTCTTATTCTATACTTTATTTAAAATTACAATATACATTAAAAACAAAACACTGGTAAGTCCTTCCTCTTTTTTGTTTTCTTTATAACAGAATAAGAGGGTTGGAAGGGACCTTGGAGGTCTTCTAGTCCAACCTATTACTCAAGCAGGAGATCCTAAAGCATTTCAGACAAAAAAAAACCTGTCCAACTTCTTCTTTAAAACCTGATGGAGTACCCACAGTGATGGAGCACCCACAACCCACAAAATAATTCTCCAATTGTTGCAATTTATTTATAGCGGGAGAAATGGGCATTATTTCCATAATTGTGAGATATTTTAATGCTTCTGAGCATGGGTGGGATGCTACCGGTACTGCCCGGCTCTATAGAACTGGTAGCTCTGAAGAGCAGCAGACACCGGTTCTGTGTTTGCTGCTGTTTGGCCCACCTGCCCGCCCAGGCTTTTACCTGTCCTTTATTTCCTGCTTTTTCAACTTCAGCTGCTTTGTGCGGCACAGCTGAGGTTGAAAAAACAGGAAAAAAGAGGCTTTTCAAATGCTGTGCACCTTGCGCAGCACTGTTCAGCTGTCTGGGCAGCACAGCTTAAGGATTTTTTACATGCATGCGCAGCGTGTGTCTGGTGTGCATGCACATAAAGTGTGCATGCACGCGGAAAACATAATCACCGAATCAGTAGTAACACCAGTTGAATCCCACCACTGCTTCTGAGCTGAAAAAGGAATAGAATAGCTAAACTTCCAATTTGAGCTTCTTCAGCGACAGACCGAAACCTCGTCTCTGCGAGGCTTTGATCCGTGCTTGCCGCTGGAGTGCCCCGGGCCAGCTGGCTTCGGGGCTAAGCCAACCCGTAGAGGTGGTGAAGAGGGGGAGACTGCCTGAAGGGTTGAGGAGAGCCGCATCTCTCCTCCCCAGCTGGCCATTACTCCCTTTCCCGAAGGCAGTTGCAGTGGTGGTCAGAAATGGCCACCACAAAGAAGAACTTGACCAGAAAAGAATGTGCAGGAGGAAGATAAGAGGAGAAAGTTTTGGTTGACCGGGTCAAACAGCAAAAGCAACAAATAAGGTACCCTGGAATTGAAACTATTAAAAAACAATAACATTGTTCCCTAAGAAGATTTTTAAGTTGCGAAGGAGAGAGAAAAGGGAAAAGATTTGGGTTTTTTTCTCCTTTTCCTATAAGAGACTTAAGTAAGAAATTGGAAAAAAATCCACTTTGACATCAATAGGCATTTAATGCTGAAAATAAAAAGTCAAAGGGATAATAAAGATTTCTGGATAATTAAAAGCTTTTGAAAACAGGAAAGGAGAGAGGAAGAATAAAAGGGCAGGATCTGGAAGGGAGGAGACTGCCTGGAATTAAAAAAGAACTTATAGCAAAATCTCACCAAGACTTCCAAAAGATACATTCTAACTGAAATATCACAACAAAAACCCCAGGAAGAGAAAGTCGAAAAAGAAATAAGAAGATATAACTCAGGACTATCTGGATTACTTGATGATTTCTGGATTCTTGGTTGTTTTGAATGACTAAAATTAATCAGGTGGTTGTTTAAAACTGTTTAAAATGGCTCCACTTTTAGAAGAACTGAGAATGGAACTTAAAAAGTACAAAGAAGATGCACAAGAAGGGAGTGGTTCTTTTGGCTTCGTATTTCAGTTTTTAGGAATGGAGATTTGGAATTATGAGAAACAAGAAATGACTACAGAACAAGAAGATTGCGACAAAGAAGAAGCCATCTTTAATGAACAAGCAATCTTAGATGGGGAAAAAAAGGAAAGAGGGGAAAGAGAATGGAAAGTTTAAGATTGGGAAAAACAACTCCCCCCCCCCCAAAAAAAAAATAGAGTGAAAAATAAGTATAAAATCAGAAAGCAACAGAAGAGGGAAATGCAGAAGAGAGAATTAGAAGTAGATAGACAAGGGGGTAAAAAGGGGAGGGGGAAGATGAGAGGGAAGAAAGAAAGGAAAAAAAGTCATAAAGGACAGAAACAAAATACAGAGAAACAGGGCCTATTTAGAGATAATGGGTGAAAATTTAATGGAAAATGTACCTCTGCAAAGGTACATAAGATAGTATGGTTATGTTAGAAACAGAAATAATTTTAGAAAATATGAAACAATGTATGATTAAAATGTCTGATAAAGTAGCTATCATAATTCAGTGGAATGTTTGTCAATAAATAAATGTAATAAAAGGTATATTTAATGATTTATAAAACATATGTGAAGAGAAATAAGGGAAAAATTAATTATGGAGATTATATGTGTTTTTAAGGAAGTATGATATCTAATTGAAAAGATGTGTTAAAGATGTTAAGATTTTAATTATTATTAATGATAGAACTGAACTGGAATGGAATGAGGGTTTATAATTATATATATTTACAATCTTTTCTTTTTAAAGAATATAGTGAGTATTATAAGAATGTACCAGGCAGAATTCAATTGGAAGTTATGTATTATGTATTATATTGAAGGTCATAAACTTAAGGTATATATTGGTAGTTTAAATAAGAGTTGAATGGATGTAATTAAAAGATATAAGGGTGTCATACTCCAATTAGTAACTACAGGAGAAAACTTGTTTAATGAGAAAAGATAACATGAAATTGAAACAGAACAGACAAAAGTATAAATATAATGATTTGAATTGAGATGAGATAATCAAATTAAAATCGAGAAAATCAAAAGAGGAGAAAAACTATATAGAAAATGTAAAATAGTATAAGATATGGAATAGAATACAAAAAGGAGCATGAAATTGAGTTTTCTGTCTGTATAAAGAAGTTCAACCTGGGACCGTGCTATTTTCAAAAAAGACGTTTTACTTGTATTTTGTATGTGTGAAAACCCAAATAAAACTTTATTTTTTTTAAAAAGGAATAGAATAGCTCCTTTTAAAACTTTTCTAGCCTTTTAAAAAAACATCTTGTAGATATAGAATCATAGAATGACAGAGTTGGAAGGGACCTTGAAGGTCTTCTAGTCCAACCCCCCTTGTTTAAGCAAGAGACCCTATACTATTCTGGACAAATGGTTGTCCAATCTCTTCTTAAAAACTTCTGGTGATGGAGTACCCACACGTTCTGGAGGCAGACCTTCCACTGATTAGTTGTTCTCACCGATAGGAAATTTCTCCTTAGTCCTAGATTGGATCTTTCTTTCTTAAGTTTCCATCTATTATTTCTTGTCCTACCCTCAGAGTAGGTCAACCCCCTCTTCTCTGTGACAGCCCTTCATGTACTGGAAGACTTCTATCATGTCCTTTCTACAGTAGTCTTTCAATACTTCTAATCTCTGAAAAGACTGCACAATTTATTCAAAAATTAAAAAACCAAAGGGACATTTTTGGCATGCCCTCATAGAAAGAACAAGTTCCTTTCTTCTAAAGCATGCAACTATAAGGGCCTAAGACTTCAGATTTACAAACTGCTATAGAAATGTCAGCTACAAGGAACTTATATAGTACAACAAAGTATTTTAACAAGAATTACAATAGTCCAAAGCTTCCCTCCTTTAAACCTATGAGAACAGCTAAACCCTGGCTACCTGATCATCAGTCTGATTTACATGATATATTAACAGAAGCAGAAGAAGAGATGAATTAATTGCTAATAGCTCTAATTAAAACAAGAACACCCTTTCCTCTTTTGCTTTTATTTTTTTTTAATCTGAATTAAGTAAATTAGGATCCTCTAATTGACAAGTAGTGTAAAATCTGTTCTTTTGTTGATAAAGGAGGAATAATGTCATTTCATCCAAAGGTAAACCCAGTCATAAAAGAATGAAGACAAATTAGTAGTAGGGAAATTATTGAAGTCCTGAAACTCTGGAAAACTATTTGTTCAGCAGAAACATATTATTATGGTGGGTCATATAGACAGCCAAATGTCTAGACAGGATTTGGCATTTTTATCCAATCAATGAATACTTCACAAGGACCTGGGATAGGCAGATGCTCCAAGCAAATCTGCCTTTTGCAATTGACTCATGATGACTGTCAATGCCAATGGTGTTCAAATGGTGCTCTAATTGTTTTGGGATTATTATTCAGAATCAGCTGGAGGATTTCTCCCGTATCGTTGCTATGATTGTTTACTTTTGGGTCAACCAAGTGTAAGTTCTAAGTGCCCCATGCAAAAGTTAGTTTATAAATGAGAAAATAAGGAAAAATGAGAATATGAATATTGCATTATTAATCCTCCAGAAATATAAAATTGGCCAACCCATTGTGACTTCTTTTCCCTGATAATCTTTTGCACATAGTCATCAACTTCTCTGTCTAGCTAGTACCTTTTTCTCATTGAGCAATTCTCCTAGCACACACACACCCCAATTGTTTCCTCTCCTCACATAACAAGATATAGAATAGAGTTGGGCAAACCTTTGAAAAAGCAATCCCACGCTGAAGTCAATTTGGGAATAGAAACAGAAACCCACTTTAATGCAGTGAATCAATCAGAATTCTGCAAACTGCTTTATTAAAATCCTGCATGACTGGAACCAGTTCAATCTCAATAAAGAGAGGGAGGGAAACAAAACTACTAACGCCACTTTCTTCCTGCCAGCCTTCCCCTCTGTTGCCCAGCCATTGCTCTGTGTATCTCATTGCATCTCTCTGCCTCTGATGCTTCTGCTAACTGAATCACTACTAGAAATAATCCTAGCAGCATAACTATGGCACAAAAAATTATAGCACACTTGAACATTGATCAGTATTGACAAAATCACCATCAAGTCAATTGCAAAAGGCAATGTTACTTGAAAGAGCTTACATCTTGTGATGACATCTTTAACACCATCAAACAATGACATTTGCCTATCTCAGGTCCACACAACAAGTAGATAAAATGCCAAATCCAATCTAAGACTGTGCAATCAATTATAATAGTTCTTATCAGTGAGAATGAAAAAAGATAAGTCAAATATTTTTGAAAGCCAAAACAGAACCTCTTAAAGCCAGCTTTAAAAGGAAGAATTCTCAGAAATCATGTCTGTAAAGGAGGTCTAAGGAATAGAGACAATAGGCAGCATCTATCCCTAGCTATGCTGGTAGTTTTAGGAAAGAAGAATTCAGACTTTCCCAACACTAGAAAACTCTTTAAAATAAGGGAAGTGTGTGGACTTTGAGTAAAATATCATTTTGCAGGAGATTCAGACAGAATATTGGAGTGATTTCTTCACTATAAGGGTTGACTAAGCAAAGGAATTGTCTCCCAATTACAGTCACCCAGATGGATTCGCAATTGGCTGGCAAACCGTACAATGAGTAGTCCTTAATGGGTCTAAGTCTACATGGAGGGAAGTAAGCAGTGGGATGCCACAAGATTCCATCTTAGGCCCAGTACTCTTCAATATCTTCATTAACGACTTAGATGAGGGAATAGAAGGGGAACTTACCAAATTTGCAGATGATACTAAGCTGGCAGGAATAGCTAACACCCAAGAAGATAGGTTCAAGATCCAGATGGATCTTGACAGACTAGAACACTGGGCCATATCTAACAAAATGAAAGTCAATGTAGAGAAAAGTAAGTCCTACACTTAGGCAAGAAAAACCAAAAGTACACATATAGACTGGGTGAAACCAGGCTCAATAGCAGTAACTGTGAAAGGGATCTTGGAGTCTTAGTGGACAACCAGCTAAATATGAGCCAGCAGTGTGCAGCAGCCACCAAAAAAGCTAATGCAATCCTAAATACAATCAAGATCAAGTGAGGTACTAATAACACTCCATAAACCCTTTGCCAGATCTGTGTATCTGCCATTCTCCGATGGAAGGGGGGGGTTGGATTTGATACATTTAATTCTTTTATTTTAACTATTACCATCTGGCAGACGGTACAGAATAATAAAAACAAGGACAAACAGGCTGAAAAACAGTTTCTATCCCAGGGCAGTAGCTCTGTTGAATTCTACTGCATAATGCAGTGTTGGTGTGGTGTCAGGGTTTTCAATTCAATGTGTGGAGTGTGAAAGATGTGTGTTTGTGTTTATTTTCATGGTCATGATGTGCACTGAAGATGGTGTGTGGTTTCGTTGTACGAGGTGCAATGACAATAAAGAAAACTAAAATAAAATAAATAAACTTTACCTCTCTATGTAACTTAAATACCCAATTTCTTACCCCGTCTTTTGTATAACCTTTTACACGATTTATAACCATTGCCTGGCACCCCAGATGCCTGGAAAATTCTCACCTCTTGGGAAAATGCAAAGGGAGAAGGGGCCATGTGGATTGCAGCACCATAAGGTAGCCCTGAGAAACTTTCCTTATCTACTTTCTCAGAGAAGCTGGTATAATAACATCTTCACACCTGCGAATTGGTGGAATCTATATCAGACTGTTGGGAGGGGTTTCTAAACCTAACCCTTTATCCTAGTTGAATGCCCTGAGGGACCTCAGCTCCTGCTTTTAATTTTGACTGCTTTTACCCCTTTTCAATAAAAGATTCCTTTTGAAATATAAAGTTTTTAAGAGTCTATACTTATTTTTTGAAAGGGGAAGAGGCTGGTCCTTAAGCCTTAGTAAGACCACACCTAGAATACTGCATCCAGTTCGGTCACTGCACTATAAAAAAAGATGGTGAGAAAAAGTGCAGAGAAGAGCAACCAGGATGATTAGGGGGCTGGAGACTAAAACATATGAAGAACGGTTATAAGAACTAGGCATGGCTAGTCTAGACTAGTGAAGAGAAGGACCAGGGGAGACATGGTAGCAATGTTCCAATATTTTAGGGGCTGCTACAGAAAGGAAGGGGTTATTTTCTAATGTATCTGTAGACCAGAAAAGAATAATGGATCGAAACTGAACAAGGAGAGATTTAACCTGGAAATGAGAAACTTTTTTTTTCAAATAAGCTTTTTATTTTTCAATATAAAAATATGTAAACATACATATTTTGTGGGCATTGCATTGACTGGGTCAAATCGTTTTTAAGCAACAGTAACATTAATAATACATATAAGTATGTGTAATTCTAATCTTCCAACTTCCACAATTTCAACAAAGCTAATGTCTTTTCATAATCCATTTCTCATTTTCCCATTAGTTCATTTAAACATAAATTTATTTAATAAATACATTTATTTGCGCCTTCTATTTATAATCCCTAAATACCATTACTTAATATTTTTAAGAAGTATTCATATTTTCACCATAACTTCAAAATTCCAATTGTGTAAGGTTAATAATAATGCTAAATATTAACAATATTTAATCAATCCCAGAAGTGTATCTCAAAATCCCACACAATTTCTAGTCCTTCATATTTTAAATTCATAATATACTTTAACCACTATTAATAATACAGTTTAATTATCTAATCCTGAATTCCCATCTACTGTCTTTACCTACTTGGATTATATTATTAAATTATATTTTCTATACTACTCTTTTTCCTGTACATATTTTCCCATTTTATTGGAATATTTTCGAAATGAGAAATTTTCTGACAGTGAGAGCAATCAACCAATGGAACAGCTTGCCTTCGGAAGTTGTGGGAGTGCCATCACTTGAGACTTTCAAGAAGAGATTGGACTGCCATTTGTCAGAAATGGTGTAGGGTCTCCTGCTTGGGTGGGGGGGGTTGGACTAGATGACATACAAGGTCCCTTCCAACTCTTATTATCTGTAATCAGTCATGAACTCCCAGCTCACTGGTGATTTTCAAACAGGAGCTGGATGAAAAATTCTAGAGATGATTTAAACTTATATTTCTTCTTTAAACAATCTTCTAATTCTAACTTCCCAATTCATACTTTCTTGATTCTATGTCCAGAATGACTTAAATACACATTAATCACAAATACACAGGTATATTTCAGTTGTGCCCAGGTGGAATCCATCATCTCCCAGGAAAAGCCATTTATTAAAGAGGGAACAGAAGATGGAGCTTTTGTTCTCTTTCTTTGCCTCTTTCAAATTATTTCACATATTTATCCTTTTTATATTTTAATCTCAGAGAGGAAACATTATCAACTATTCTAAACATATATTTCTCCTATTCCTAAATGCATACACACACACACACACACACACTCTCAGGAGGAAGAAAAATCACTTAGTCTACATGTTACCTCTTTGTTTTCTTCTGAATATATAGCAGTTATACCAAACGTTTATCTCTAAAATAGAAATTCACAATGTATCATTATCGCTCTATTTCCACAATAGTTGCATGAAATACAAAGGATAATTTTGTTCCAAAAATATGGCCAGGAGGTAATAAAATTTTCTTCTTAGTGGAATACATGTATGGAGTCATAGAATGAAAGTTATATTTGTATGGCAGTCAAGTGATCCATACAAAACCTATGACTTTGTATATTTTGATAAGCCTCTAGAGTATAATTGCCTTACAAAATAAATTAGGGAATAAGAGTAGATTTGGTCCAGAAGATACAGATACAAACTGACCATCTGAGATTAGCCAATTTTCTGTGAACTATAAACCCATAACTGAACAAGCGTCTATAGCACAGGCCAAGCATGCATAATATATGTAATATTCATTTTCTTCTTACTGTAATTCCATTATATTTAATCTCTTCATTATCTTTATCTGCCTAACAAATCAAGTTGCCAAAATTAAAAAAGAATTATATGTTCCAGGTTTCTAAGACATTTCTAACATAATCATAACTCATGATTATAAGCAAACATAAATAATGATAAACAGAAAGAACGTTGCATATAACAGAGATGCAGATCAAGCAATAAGGAAATTGCCATTGCGTCTCTAGTCACATTTCAACATTGCAAAAAGATCTAAAAGAAAGATTGTGTTATAATAAGTTATTTTTATGTTGAAAACAGTTCTCCAGGGAACATACCGGTAGTACAAAATGAAATTAGGAAGGTGAGATTGGAATGGTGAATGAAATCAGCAGGACACTAGGGTAGCACAAAAATGCCATTCATTAATTTCATTAACTTTCTTTGGCAATAATTTAAATTTAAAAGTGCTATCCAAGGTTACATATGGGAATCTCTCCTAAACTGAAATCATATTTGCTTTACATTTCAGTAACTGCTCTAATGCAGACACCTTATTAAAATATTTTTCCCTTCATGCTATTATCTCCTCATAAGCCATGGTGGATAGAGGATAGTGAGTGCATGTCTCTAAGGATCACTATGGCTTAAACCAAATGAATGGGCTGTTGTCAGATTCTCCTCCAAGATTTTTTTTTTTTTTGCAAAGCAGCAACAGAAGGAAAGACAGAAATTAATCCTGAATACAATCTAAGATAGTTTGCCAAACTATAGTCAAAAGAAGAATATCTCCATACTGCCCTCTTTTCTTTTCCTTCTTTCCTTCCTTCCTTCCTTCCTTCCCTCTGATTATTGTAAATCCTGATAATTTCAGTCATAATGCTGCTTTTTATTCTCTTGCCTCTTCTCTCTTCTATTGCACCATGCAGCTGAGAATAGGGATGGCTGAGAAATTCATTGCATGAAGATTTTTATACATATGATTTTTGTACTTTCTGATATGGAGGAGATTACAAAACAGAGTGCATGTTGAAATACATCAATTCCAGAATTTTGCAATATAATTTGAAGCCAACAGTATGGACAAAATATTATAAGAAAATGTCCATATATGGATAAATGCATACAAAATTAGCATACAGAAGTGTTTGTGAATATTTATGTGGGCTTTTGCTGCTAGCATTAACAAAGGACATGTGAGTAACAAAATGAGAAGTTTTTCAAAACTGTGAAACTGTGAAAGCAATTGAACATTTTATAGGAGCATTAATGTCTAATAAAATTGTGCTATAGAATTTAAGCAGCAGCAATAGAGGAGAGGGTCAAAAGGGCTGACCAAAATCATCAAGCTGGTTGTCTACTCCACTAACTATAGCTTGCTCCTTCCTAGTTTGGTGCATGCACTTGTACTTTATTCATTGTTCATTCATTTTCTCACATCTGGTGCCAGTGCAGAAAATAATATTAGTATTATTTTTCCTTAAAATATATCTTATAGACTAGTACAATGGAAAAGGCATTACTAAAAACAGCTCAAATTGCTTTTGGTTCATTTATGGGTCCAAGTATGTACAAAGGCTAACTATAATCAATCACTGTGTCCATCAAAAGACATGGAACTTATCAAAAATATGGGTAATTGGATGCATATGGCTATTTCCTTTTAAGTGAAATCGGAAAGAGAGTGTAACAAAACATGGAAGTTAAAGGGAAAATTACCTGAGATATGTGTGCATGGTAAGTTATCTATCTAACTATTCTTCCATAGTTGCTTAAGCTTAGCTAAAGCTCCAGCTGACTTTCTGAGTAAAATGAAAACTACTCAATTAAAATTGTACAGATTGTCAAAGGAACAGAACAAAGATTAGATGAAAAGCCTTTTTTCATAACAGTAATTCAAACCTTCTGCCAAATTCCTTCCTGACCGTGGAATGCATTATTTGATAGAATGTGAGTTTCTGGCGCCCTCATGTGGCTGCCAAAATTTATTGGGATCTCTAGGTTAAGAAAAATGCCCTAAATATACAGGCAATAATTCAATAAAGACCCTCTTTTGGCCCCGTAAAATACAAGAAAGGAAAAGGGAAGGGAAGATGGACCACAATAACAGAGCAGAACACTGACTGACAGTCTTAATCTTTGGTTTACCATTCCCCATTGTATTGTATTTTGTGCATTCATGCTCAAGAAGAAAAATACTATTTTCTATCTAAATACACTTTCAATTTTAGCTGTCCCAAAAGAGAAGGTTTGGCAAGATGATTAAGATATCAGACTAGGGGCTCATCTAGACAGCTTCTCTGGCCTAGATTAGAGTGGTCACAGGATGGGCAGGATGATAAAAACAGGCCATCATGTCACACACATATGATGGGGAAAGGGCAGCATGATCCTGCTTTCAAGATTTTGATAAAAACCACAAGATGCTGCAGAACTCATGTCCATGTCAATATAATGATGTTTCCCATCACAAAAAGTAGAGAATTTTCCATATCACATGGAGGAGGAACTTGAAGGTTGTCAGTTATCTGCAGGCCCATTGTAGGATTACTTCCTCCTATATGCCTTCTATTTCCATGGCTATGTCTTTTTCTGGCTGCTAGAAAGACCAGAACTCTCCTGTAACCATAGATGTTTTCCTGGGGTCAGGAGAATATCAAACTCATGAAATACTTTCTATAAACCTGCCTCTCCTATTGGTCACTGCTGCAAAGCTCCATTTCTTGGGCCCCTGGGCAAAGCTGCAGCTACTGTCAGCATAGCAAGGAGCAAAGAAAGGGGAAGCAGTTTTTTGCCTTCTCTGACACTTGTCTCTCCTCCCTGGTCCCTATCCTCCACCCTGGCCACAATGGATCCTTTACATTCCCTGTTCCTTTCTCATTTGCCACATCTTATCTCTGTCACGAATGGCTCATGAACTAACGCTTACTAGGCTAATCCAATTTTCTAGATTACCATACTACACTGAATCATTAATTAATTAATTAATTAACATTATGGTCTGGGTTTGTCAACACAGTAAGCTAAAATGCAAACAACTAATTGAATGTTATGTGAAGTCAATTTATGCAGTTTACAAGCCTTCATCAAGCCTTTTATCTTACATCTTTAGCCCATCTGGTTTTGATATATGATTGAAAAATTAAGACTTTAATGGTTGGGAATGAAGGTACATGAAAGAGGTCGCATATTCTTACCTGAATTTTCAATCTTCTCCAGACTCCAGTGAGGCAAGGAATGACTAGAATTTCCACATTGTTAGTGGACTAGATTAGAACATGGCTCCAGCGCTTTTAGCACCATGCTATATATCAATGGGTGGATATTATATTTTGGAAAAATATTCAACTGTTTTTTTAAACCAATTTTTGTTGTTTCTTAGTCATCTTATATAATATACTGTAGAAGAAAGAAAGAAAGAAAGAAAGAAAGAAAGAAAGAAAGAAAGAAAGAAAGAAAGAAAGAAAGAAAGAAAGAAAGAAAGAAAGAAAGAAAGAAAGAAAGAAAGAAAGAAAGAAAGCCAGTTTGGTATAGTGGCAAAAAGGCAAAAAGCTAGGAACAGCTGGGTGACTCTTAGTCCTTTGTAGGACTAAGCCACTTCTGAAAATGCTGCCAGGAAAACTGCATGGATTTGTCTAAGCAGTCAGCAGAAATAAAGGGAGACTTGAAGGCACCACATAAAATGATAGATTGAACTATTACTATAACTAAGACTTGAAATTCTGGAGACCACAAATACAATACACATTGTAAATCTCTCTCAATTAATGAATTCATCTTTCTTGGAAGTGCCAAAACTGCCCTCTCACTTGTCCTGCCTTTTGGATTCAGTCCGACACAACCACTAAAGAAGGAGTCAAGGGAAGTGAAGGACAGGATGCTATGGGTCAACAGTGGACCCTAACTGGAACATACACCTTGATAAATGCCTGGCCATACTGATATCCATTCATACTCATTTTAAAGAAGATAAAGACATTTATGTTTCCATTATTGGGTACATAAATATGGAAGAGAATCAGGATGGAAACTAAATCAAGAATGAAAACTGAATCCCAAATAGTGTGTAGAGAAGGCATGGAGTAATCTAAATGAGAGGATTGCTATAAGAGGAGAGCCTGAAGCAGCAATTCAATCAGCCCACTCAGCAATAACCATGTGTTTATGGTTGCATTCCCATGACCATTAAAAAAAAAAGTTAACCATTTTTAAAGGGGGGGGGGATATGCTGAAATTTTTGCTCACCAGCACTTTCACAGAAGCAATTATCTGACATTAGAATAATACAACATAACATACTCAGCTGTCTTTAAAAGGAAGTTTAATAGACTTACCTATCAAGAGCTTTTAAGTTCTTCTCCATGTTCATGATATTACGCATTTTAAAGATGAACCATTTATCAATGTCTGTAAGTCTATGGATATCATCTACAGGGAAGTTTTCATTCAAGGCCTATCAGAAAGGGATGTTGATTAGTCAGGGCTTCATGACTTATTCCTAAACACTGCATTGAATAAAAATATTTAGTAGTTATTTCTATCTCAAATCTATTCTGAAATTTAGCTCTTTTTAAATCTAACTTTCGGCAATAGTTTATAAATATTGATTACTTTTTAATTATAGTCTATATCATCGATTAATTTAATTTAACTGGTTTAATTCTGGCTTTATTTCACTTTTTCTATTAAACAAATCTTCATGCTTAATATTCCCTCCAATTTCCTTTAAAATGTCATACTCTTTATCCTAATTCCAGATGTTATAAATTGTGTTCAAAAGTTTTATTTGTGTTCAAAAACTCATTTCAAAAACTCATTTCAAAGTTTTATACAAACTGGCCTATATATTGTAATTGCAGCCCAGCATAGTGTTCATATTGTATTGTATTATTATTTTTAAGCTCTAGTTGGAATCATGTAAGGAATAAAAATTAGTTAAATAGATTCAAAGACTTCATATTGCTTTCAGAACAAAATGTTGAATTGTTTTCCTGTGCCTTAGTTTGAAAATTTGTAAGTTCCATGAAGCCTTAAGAATCAGCTTTATAAAAACCAATCCAACCTATGATTATTGTTATGGATCTGGCTGAAAAGTAGAGAAACAATGTTAACCTTCAGCAATTTGCTTACATGATCAATGGAAAACTCCCTATCTCAATTGAATGGGCATGAAAATTCAGTTCAAACCAGCTTAAATTAGAATTAGCTTTCTTCCGCAAAACTGATCTTCAAATACACAATGTCTATAGCTTTCAAATTGAGTTCTAGGGAACCTGGTGGTTCCTTATAAAAAGATCGATTGCAAAAGACCAACTTTGTTGGACAGTTTGTTCACTATTTAAAGAATCCTATATAAAGTGCAACTTATGCAGACTAAAATAAATGTTTTAGCAACACTGAGGGTCAACATATCTGATTATGGCCCAGCTGCACCCATATGGCATGATTCTGTGATGGTGATTCAATATGTTGGCATATTTGTCAAGGTGGGAAATATTCCTTGAGAGAAACAAATGTGATGATCATGATATTATATTTTCAAGGAGACCCTACTGAAACATTACTATCTGAAATATTACTATCTGATAGGCACTACAGCAACAGCATTTTCAAGGAGACCCTACTGAAACATTATTATCTGATAGGCACTACAGCAACACCATTCTTCCCAATCAGCCAAGTATGTAAACAACCTATTGACATCATTCTCTTCTTTCTCATGAAATCTTGTACGACCAGTGAAGCAATTGGTTCCTTTCAACTGAGAAAATACATGCATCTGTACAAAGCATCTTTTGGCCGAATGAATAAAGGAATCAAGGGGAGAGAATAATTCCCAAAATTATATAAATACCTACCTAAATTATATAAAGTTGCTTACTTATAAGTTTTTGAATTAGATTTTAAGATACCAACAAATCTGTAAACAATATTTTCCAGGAAAATAGGACCTTGGACCAGCTGAGGCACAGAAAGATAGTCACCTATTAAAACCTATACAGAAATATGACTTAATTATTCAGACCTTTTGCCCACTAAGGAATAAGTATTAGCTAATTTTCTTCATAGCAAACTAATTTTCTTTGTGCAGAGATTTGAGCATCCATTCATATAAATCTCTACATCAAGCTTAAAGCTATATACCCCAGAAGTATAATTAACATCTAAGTCCTGCAGCAGTAATTTTGGCAGCTTAAGAAACAATCAGCATCATCCAATACATAGCATGTGGTAATGAATCATGTAATTTGAATGTGACTTTGCAATTATTTACTCCTATCTCTATTTTACCTCTATTTAAATATAGGAAAGCAACATAACAGTATAAAGTTTGTAACTACATTTTTTTCAAAGCAGGGTGTCAAGACTCCTTTTCCATCTCAAAATGTTAGATTTTGAGAAAAGTGAGAGTTAAAGGATTTTTGACGAGCCTAGCAAACAGACTTAATGTGGCATTGCACCAACAGGAATAAATAATTCATTCTTTAAGTGTCATAACAATTGTTGAAGATTTCTGACCAGCAAGTTCCAGCCGTCTAGATGAAGTAAAAAAGCTGAAACGTCAAAACAGAAAAGAATATAATACATATTTGAATAATTCCATATTCTGGAAGAATCAGTGTCTATTCTTTTAGGTTGATGCTATAAACAGACTGTATAATGGGTTAGGGGAATTGGAAAAGTAGTGTATTTCAGAGAAAGAAAATTAACAACATGCTTGTTCTTCCTGCTTCTTAATTATTAAGGATTTAATATAAAGGCTGCCACCCAGACTACCTATGTTCTTGATCATCACAAAAATATTTGAGAATACAGGAGATTTATATACCATGAGATAATTTCAACAAAGGCCTTGTTTGGCATGAATAGTTTGATCGATTAAAACAAGAATTCAGCCACATTGAAAATGTTCTAAATGAATATTACATTATCTTTGTTTAAAAAAACATGGAAAGTGCTGATCTTTATCTTGCAGCTATCTATCAGTTTCATCTATTAGTTAGAGACAAGATGAAAATTCAACTGCTTCTCACATTACCTTGGCCACTGCATACATTCGTGTACTGGAGGCTTCAGATAGTTCGCTTCTGAGATCCACCTCAGTAGACCAGTCTTTATTCATTGGCAAGCATGATGTGAAGCCATCAATGGATGGGTGGCACATTCTTAAAGCCTTCTGGAAGCTCTCTTCAAAGGTCCGTCCAATAGCCATAACCTAGAATAAAGAAAGTATTAACATGGTCATGCATAGATTCTTGTTTCAAATTTCTCAAGAAAAAAAATTCAAGTAGCCACCTAAAAAATAAATTAGGAGAAGCAGCATAAGATAGAGTGACTTTGTAAGGGCCAGCCTCTCCACTCTTCAAAAAATAAGTACAGACTTTTGAAATAGATTTTGTATTTCAAAAGGAATCTTTTATTGAAGAGAAGTAAAAGCAAGCCAAAATTCAAAGTAGGATCTGAGGTCCCTCAGGGCATGCAACTAGGATAAAGGGAATTGGAAACCCCTCCCAACAGTTGGATGTGGATTCCACCAATCCGCAGGTGTAAAGATGTTATTATACTAGCATCTCTGAGAAAGCAGATAAGGAAAGATTCCCAGGGCTATCTTCTGGTGCTGCAATCCACATGGCCCCTTCTCCCCTTGCATCTCCCCAAGAGGTGAGAATTTGCCAGGCAACATTTATTTATTTATTTATTTATTTATTTATTTATTTATTTATTTTGTCAAGCAATTATAAGATAACAGGTATAAGTATAAACATAGGTATGGATACATGAAATGGATACATATAAGAAAAATAAAAAAGAAATAATAGGACAGGGATGGTAGGCACATCGTTGCAGTGCCAGGCAATGGTTATAAATGGTGTAAAAGGTTATACAACAGACAATGTAAGAAATAGAATATTTAGGATACATAGAGAGGAAAATAATTAAATGTATCGAATCCAACCCCCACTCCCTTTCTTCCATTGAAGAATGGCAGATACACAGATCTGACAGACTTCCACGCAAAAACTCATGTCCTGAAGAAAGAACAGTATAAAATTTTGGAGATTTAACAGCTTTGATGTTACACCTAAAAATTGATTGACAAAATTAATATTATAAAATTAAACACTGTAGTAGCATAATTAGGGTTGGCACCATGGCAAACCAATCTCACCCATTTCTCACCCAAGGCAAATATTAGAAGGAAGAAGAGGTGGATTCTCTTAGGTCTTTGGTTCTCCCCTTAATTAAAACAAGGAAGGACTTTTAACCCTTTAGTAAATACTGTGTACAACACAATGGATTGGAGAGAGTTAACCAAAACCTGACAGATTTCTCTAGTGTTTATAGTACTTGCATGTTAAATTCCTGGATTAGAGTCTTTATAAAACTCAAAATTCTCCCATCCAGGTAAATGAGTTATGCAAATGGGCAATTGATATACTGTATATTTTAATCCCTGCCCTGTGCTCAAGAGCCTGGTTAAATTCAAAAGTTAACAGCAACCTCCTTCCGCACACACAATAGCCATATTAATAATATACAGTAACTCATCTCCCCACACAGCCATGTCGCATAGCAGCTGATAGTGGTTGGGTTCATACATCACACTATAATTTTTAAGTAAATGTTGTTGAATAAAGCATGGATTCATGATTAGGACTAGCTAAAATCCATAGTTTGGGAGTCAAATTATGGCTTTAATGCAATGTGTGAATTATGTAAGAATGTACTGCCACCAACATTATCACTCCAAATAGAAACAATACTAGGATCCTTAAAAATGAAATATATTGTCTCCTGTTCTTGTCTTCCATCTATCTAGTCACAAGAAAAGCCAAAGACGCATAATGCTGGAAGAAAGCAACTACACATTTTTCAATGATATTTCATGAATATAATCTAATCCAACCCACTCCTCAAAAAGGTTTTACTTAATATAGCATAGAACTGAATGACAACATTTCAAAGTCTGAAAATGTTTTAGTTTTGAAATTTGCAAAAGAAAATTACATCACTTTTTCAGAGTCAGGAAAAGATAGGAAGGTATTCTTAATTGTGTAGCTAATAGCCCACTGGTTATAAATGTGAAATTAATCCACAATGGAAGTTCAATTATTGCTTCTGCCTCCACCCTTTTCCAAAGAAGAAAATCACTTTCTATGAGGAGTTTATTTTAAAAGCTGCCAAAGGGGGTGGGGGGACATATTTGGAAATAAATGTTTTCCCCAAGTTCTGCACCTGATATAAACATGTGTCAGAATTTTGTCCTCCACAATTGGCAACTTGACTATGAACTTGATGGACATTGTTTTTTACACTGAACTAATATTTGATACTATTTGATACACTGCGAACTGATCTGAACTCAAAGTAAAAGAAAGATATAACTGGACCTGTACTGACTAGTGAAGATGCATCTCAATTAGGCATCTTGGCTCCTGCAAGCAACTGGTTCTGCCTCAGTGCAAGCAATGTCTGGAGATGAGACTTATCTGCCTGGATCACCTGCTTCTGTTTGGTGATATGGACTGTATTCAAGGTCACAGTAGCCCCTATTACAAATCAAAACAACCCAGTTTTGCTCTGATTATTGAAAACAAACATTGTTTCATTTTATATCAAAGGGCTGTTTCAATGAGGGCCCCTGTCAAGATTGAAAAATGCTTAAGGTTCACTATTATTGCTTTTCAACCTGCCAATGAACTGGGGGGGGGGGAGGGGGAGATGGAATGTGGAAGCTACAATCTTCAACCGTGAGAGCCAAAGACACTTCTGCAGGTGTCTGCCAAGATGTGGACTGTTATCAAAACAAAAGGCTGATTCCTAATTGGACAATGTGACCTGTTCCAATGGGAGGAGAGGATGAAACTCATTTTTAACTGTGCAGGGTTGCATGGGAAAATTTAGAATTGGTTTTGCTTTCTTCTGTGCCAGAACGATGTACTCAATAAAGACTTGCTTTGGGGATTTTAAAGCTCTCAAAAGAAGATGTCTGCTTTTATTGAGTCTGTTAGTCAGACAGTTGTCACACCCATTTAAACATCATAAACAAGTTTTGCATACCCTTTTTTGTAAGACAAATGTTCAGATATTATATTATTAGGCTCAATAAAGCCTTCCATAATGGCATTGTGTAAAGTTTTCTTTTCTCTATGAAGGTAGGAGGAAAGAAGATTTTTAAAAATACTTAAAGCTCTAAAGAAAGCCTTGAATGTCAATATAGTAGAGCCAAAGAATATGTTTTAAAATCATTCAGAAAAAAAGTCTGACAACAAGCAAATAAGTTATTAATTTGTATATTTTGCAAAACTGTTAGATAATTAGTGAATTAACTGCATGGTTTACCTATTATGTCACATTCCATTCTTCTTAAAACCTACAGATGAATGTACCAATATTACTCCAGAGAGTCCTAAATTAAAATTTTAAATGCCATGCTCTTTCTACTATGTTTTATTAGAAGAAAAGAGAAAAGTGGGAGTTTTAAAAATGCTGACAAGTGAAAATATTGAATTTTGATATTCCATTTAGTCATTAATATTCAAAGTGTTCCTTCTGCATAGGTCTTAAGAATCCAGAATAACAAGAGTTGGAAGGGACACTAAAAATCCTCTAATCCAAGCCACTCCTCAAAAAGGCGATCCTATACCATTCAAGATGTGGCAATTATATAAAAAAAGAAAATATTAAGAAAATCTGATACCGTACATGGGTTTACTAAAATCATCATACCTTGCCAACAAATAGAAAGTTGTCATCTCTAATACTTCCTAATATTGAAGAAAATTAACTAAAGATTTCTGTGACTACCATAACTTGAGAAACAACAACCACATTTGGTCCAAGTTTTTTGTTTGCACATTTGGCTGAAAATGGAAAGAATCTAATCCTAAGCAAGTGTTTATGACAATCTAAACACACAAAGTACTTTTATTTCATTTTTTCAAAATTATCCTTTCCATTTTTGACTTGTAAAATTCAGAAAAGAGATTCAATTAATATTCTCTGTAAGGATAGTACACTTCCCCAACAGTTTTTGGAAGTCTGACCAAATAAAATTTCTCGTCATAATTTTTGACTATAGAAATATAGACTGAATGATAATGTTCTCATTGAAAAATAAAGGCAGCAATAGGCAATTAAAAAAAACAGAAAAAGTCATTGCTTGCTTCAAGAATGAAGTATGAGTGTGATGTGCAGTTACACTTTTATTAAAAGTACAGAAACTGAGAGGCATTTCTGAGGAAAGCTGAAATTCTTCGCAGTTTGGAAATCATTCAAATAATGCAAAATTCAAACATTTATTGACTGATCAACCATATTCTAAGTTATTTCATGAACGTATTCACTCATCTATGGAAGCAACAAGGAATTCCGTTGTCCTCATTGTTAAATATTCATGTATTTGATGGACTGTTATTAAATAAAAATTACCATATGCATGAGCCCCTATTTACCTTTATACTTTCATGTCAACTTTCTTATCTCAAAATGATTCACCACATTAATTTGTCATAAAATGAATGAATAGTCAAACATAACATTCATAGAATGAACTATTTAAAACAATTCATTCCAAAATTAACAGCAAAATAACTGCAAAAGTAGATAGTGTCATTTCTAGCTCTTATAAGCAAACAGATAATCTACAACAACTAGTCAGCAAAGGAATCTACTTTGGGAGAAAGAAAAAACCAATGGATGCAAGGAAAGACCATGCTCTGCATCGTGTATGAAACAGTCAGTGATAATTTAGTCCTCAGACGAAACTGATTGATTTTTTATTAAGGAAGTTTTCCTATCATAAGCTTCAGTAAACAAATAGGCTTGAACCACTCCATTTTACCAGTGAATATGAGAACCTGGAATTTTAGAGATATTTGCACAGAGTTATGACCAGGGGTGGGATTCAAAATTTTTAAAAACTGGTTCTGTGGGCATGGCTTAGGTGGTGGGCATGGCTTAGGTGGTGGGCGTGGCTTGGTGGTCATGTGACTGGGTGGACATGGCTGGATGGTCATGTGACTGGCTGGGCGTGGCCAACTCAATATCACTCACATCGAGGCATGCATCTCCTCCCCTGGCCTCTCATGACTGTGGGGATGCTGCAACAGTTGTAAGTGTGAAAAACAGTCATAAGTCACTTTTTTCAGTGCCATTTAAATGGTCACTCCACACAAGCAAAATACCAGCAAAGGAGGGGAAAAAAACTCCAGAGAAGTTCCTGAGACAGGAAGTCTAGTCCTGCCAAGAATGTAATAAGGGTTAACGGAGAGGCAGTTTCTGTAAGCAACACCAGAATGTTTCCTTCCTGCCTTCCTTACAGGATTAGGCCAACTGGTTCTCCAAACTGCTTAGAATGTTAACAAGCGGTTCTAGCGAATAGGTGAGAACTGGTAGAATCCCACCCCTGGTTATGATATCCTTTCACCATTTCTGGTGCAACTAATAAGAGTATTTCTTCCATACACAAAGCTTAAGTCACCTTTCCTCAAGTTGTCCTTGAGAGCACTATCAAATTATAATGGGCGGCATTCTAATATTTTTCTTTCCTACTTTTTACATCACACACTTTGACTTTGAAAGCAATTCTCTATTCCTAGGAACCAGTGGTGGGATTTAGCCAGTTCGCACGAATTTGGGAGAACCAGTTGTTAACTTTCTGAGCAGTTTGGTGAACTGGTTGTTGGAAGAAATCATTAGGGCAGAGAACCAGTTATTAAATTATTTGAATCCCACCACTGCTAGGAACCCTGATAATTTTGTGAGAGAAATCAGGTAAGAAGAATCCTTGTTATCTCACAAACTTTGATGTGGAAGATTCTGGAGAGAGAAAGGTATAATTATTTAAAGCATGGATATATCACATAGATTATTTTCACATAGAGAATCTTCAGAGATTTCAGATTATAACTCTTATAAATAACAGCCAGTATGAATAATGGTTCCTGCCAATTTGACAGGTGGTAATTATAGTCTAAAACATTTTTGAGGGTGGTATTCCCTCATACAGCTTCCAACTCCCTAGCCATGGATCTAGAATGCCTCCAAAAAGGTCATCAATTGTAATCTAGATAAAGGTGAAATAATTCAATATGTGGATAGCCATACAACTGTATTTAAATACATTTTTGTTTTTATTTTGGCCTCAGCCACTTGTTGGAATATACACACACACATACAAATACAATTTTCAAGCTAGGAGTTCACCAAGAGCAATCGTGAGCCCAAAATAGGTTATTTATTGCTGGTAGAGGAAGTTTATTGTGGTTATGAATGTAAAGTGCAGTGTTTAATGGGTAGAAATACAAATCAAAGAAGAATTTTAATTCATCTTACCTCTGCCATGAATTACAAAACTAGTAACTTTAGAGTAAGGCTGTGCCTGAGAAACATTCTGAATTTCTGCATCTTCTTCCCCCTCCCCATTTCCAACATTATCTTCAACCTTGCCAAATGATAATAATATTTTGAAAAGAATATTATTTCTTCAGAAAATGAGGAAAGCATTGGACTCACCTCACCCACACTCTTCATTGAGCTCCCAATCTTGCTGGATGCACCTGGAAAACGATCAAGATCCCAGCGTGGTATCTTGGTTACTATGTAATCCAAGCTTGGTTCAAAACAGGCAGTGGTCTTTCCAGTTACTACATTCTCAATTTCTGGTAGTGGGATCCCAAGGGCTATTTTGGCAGCTATAAATGCCAAAGGATACCTGGCATTAAGAACGAAAGGAAATATTTCCATAGGTAATCAAAATCATAGGTTGGAAAGTATTCAGGTAATCCTCAATTTACCACCATAACTGAGCTCAACATTTCTGTAGATAAGTGAGACAGTTGTTAAGTGAGTTTTGCCCCATTTTATGACCTTTATTGCCACAGTTGCTAAGCGAATTACTGCAGTTGTAATATGATTGTAGTCTGAAATTGGCTTCCTCATTGTCTTTGCTGGGACACTGCAACGGCCATTAATATGAATCAATTGTCAAGCATCTGAATTTTGATCACATGACCATGGGAATGCTGTAATGGTTGTGTCACTTTTCTCAATGCTGTTCTAACGTTGAATAGTTAGTAAGTAAATGGTCAAGGTCTACCTGTATTGGAGATCTTCTAATCCAACCTTATGCCCAAATCAGGAATCTTCAGACCCTCCAAACATTAGTAGAAAACTTAAATGACAGAACACTTAAGAATCGTTTATTTAAATGACATTATATTTCAGTTTATTATTCACTGCTTGGAAATGCAGTTCATTTAATAAATATTAAACATTGGGCCCAGCTCATAACAGATTAGTGATGTAACTTATTTTGCTTATATTCTTTCAGTATGTTTGAAGGACAGAAACATTGTATAATGTATATTTCTTACAGTTATTGTCTAGGCTACTATACAGTATTCATTTGATCCTGAATACAGCAAATAAAACCATGGTTGATTAATGCTTAGAAAAGCACATACATGGTAAAATTATTCTATGTACATTTACACACAAATAATGAATCAAAACAAAAATGGATATTGGGGGGAAAGGACACAGAATACATCAAAAGCTCTTGCATATCCCATAATTGTAGAGTTGGAAAAGGTGACAAGGATCATCTAATTCAGTATTTCTCAGCCACTTTGTGGGATATGTGAACTTCAGCTCCCAGAATTCCCCAGCTAGCATTCCTCAACCAGGTGGAATTCTGGGAACTGGAGTACATACATCTTACGAAGTTGCTGTGGTTGAGAAACACTGATCCAGTTCAACTCTACAGCAGCTGCACAAACCACTTAGGTTTGGTCCAATAAGCACCATGGAGACCATGACAACTTTTTATTTTTCAAGACAGGCAGAACTTTGTTTTGCTCAATATTTTTTTTCAGAGCTTCAGAATTTTTCTGGCTTCCACATGATTTCTGGAAGACTTGTATCTGGTAAGGTCTGCTTGAGCTGTGTTCAGCATTTCCACTCCAGAGAAAAAGAAGAGAAAAAACCCCAAAGGTTACAGCATACTTTGTACACCTATAGAATGTAATTTTTCACTCCAGGTAAGAAAGGAAACCTTGAAGGAAAGACATCAAAGCCGACATGCATGACATACATTTCTGATAATCAAGCAGCGCTAGTGAGAGTGTACAGCCTGAGGGTGAAGGCTGCATGCAGCCCTGGGAAGTCTCTCCAAACACTTAATTATTATTTTTTGCATAGCAGAATTAGAAATATATCAAATATTTGAGGAAGGCATACATGAATTTAACTGAAATTATTGTATGTTTGGCTACGTATTTAAACATTTCCAAAGGCTTTTTTTTTTTTAAATCCAAATGCTTCCTTTACATAGCTGTTCACCCATTACTGTTTCCAGCCTTACCCTGTGGCCTTTGATGCCAAGGCGGAGCTTCTAGAAAGTCGAGCATTAACTTCAATGATGCAGTATTCCAGAGAGGTGGGATTTAAGGCATACTGGATATTACACTCCCCCACAATGTTCAAGTGGCGGACAACATTGATGGTTGATTTCCGTAACATCTGTAATTCTTCATTTGAAAGGGTCTGGCTGGGAGCCACCACAACAGAATCACCTAATTGAAGAAGAAAAAGAATTGAATAGCAGCGATCATGATTTTGCCTAACCGTGCAATGTTTTGTCTGTATTAATTCTAGAGACATATTTTAAGCCATCAAATAGATTATTAATAGACAAGCACAGAACTAAAATGCACGGGAATAAACGTGCTTAGTACTGGAAGCAAATTTATTTATTTCATACGATTTAAAATAAAATTTAAATTGAGCCTTTGGAAGTAGACAACACACAAATAACATACATGCATGCACACATACAAATATGCATTATAAGATAATATTAAGTAGAAAGATGCTAACATGCTGACCAACTCTTAACAATCTTTTGTTTCCATGTATCTTGATTCCACATAGTTTTCATGAACCTGGATGTGTAATAAATAACTGCATTCTACTATATATATGTATCTACCTGTTGCAATAATGCTCCAGGTGAATGAGTTAATCCTTACAATTTCAAATCTTTTCAAGATTAAGCTTTGATGCATGCTAGATTGGTGCGAGTATTTGAAAGAGGTGATTCATGAAATCTGGAAGTGCATTAAAAAGACTTTTTATAATAGTTAAAGCAGCTTTTTCATTTATATATCTCAAGCAAAACAAAACTCAAGCTTGCAAACAACTTGACTGTTTTAATGATTGAAACACTAACCAACCCTCTCCTATGCCTATCTGGCAATCTCTGAAGTCAAAATGTCCAAACCTTGGACATTTTGGTTAAAGGGGGCATTTGGTGTTAAGACTGGATTAGGGACATTGGATCAATACTATAGTCCCACAGATGTCAGAACTAAGCCTTGGGACTTCAGTGACAAAGTTTTAAATAACAATATGACAATGATCTAAGCAGATGTACCTGTATGAACTCCCATTGCATCAACATTTTCCATATTGCAGACAGTGATACAATTGTCAGCTGCATCTCTCACAACTTCATATTCAATTTCCTTCCATCCTACCACTGACTTCTCCACAAGAATTTGATTGGTCATTGCAAATGCCTTGATGATTATAGAGAAGAGAAAGTCACAACGTTTGTATAGTTTTGCTAAAAAAATTAACATTTCCTAGTGCTCTTGAAACATAGTTGCTGTCAAAGGGCCATTTCTATTCATAAAAACACCCTTGCGGGAACAGTTGGGCTACGTAAAGAAATGCACAATACTTTCAGTGAAATTTTCCAAAAACCTGCTTATCATCATGTATTAAAGGCTCCCTTTTTATTTAGATCTCCTAAGTGTGATTGAATAAAGTTTATATGGTTCTCTATTAGAACACTAATCTCTCCCAATTAAAATTTCGGCACATAAAAATGATTCACGTGACCCATAATATGTGCTTGTGTAGTCTCAGACAAGCAGTGAGTGGAAGCTACAGGTGGATGAGGGGATGTTACACCCAGGCCCTCTGAAGCATAGGTGAATGTATGAGTGCTGCAGGATACCAAGAATGCCACAACCAAGACTTTAGACTGGGTGGGTACTGCGGGGAGCACGAGAGCGCTGTGGAAAGGTGCTCCAAAGCACAGGCAGATGCCCTTTTTCAGCACTGTTGTAACTTTGAATGATAGCTGAATGAGTGGGCATGAACCAAGGAATACCTATAAATTAATGAACACAGTAAGTTTCTTAGTCAAAATACATTCCAGATCTAGAGTTTCATGATAATGTATCAGTCACTATTTAGATGGCTTTTACATGAACAAAAGCAGAGGGAACAGGTCTGTCAATAGAGAGCAGCCTTGAAGCTTAAATGGATATTTTATACTCAATAGTATAATTTATATTTAAAAATATGCAAGACATAAACATCAGGAAAAGAACATCAGTTTTCTCCCCAGTTAATAGGATGTATTTGGCCTGCTTATTGTATTCAAATCTAACCTTACCATCTGGTAGAATGATCATAGATGGCAGAGAGCCCAAGCCTTAACAACACAATCTGGTTGTATGGTGTATGGTGAAAGCCTTTTGCCAGCATTGAAAAAAAAATCAACTGTCAGCTATTTGCATATTAAATTAGAATAAGATGCCTAATAATCTACTTTGGGATGATTTCTGTTATCTAGTTACTCAGATGGTAAATATGCAATACTTTCCTTTCTGATTCTAAATTTCCAGAGGCCACAACTTAACAGTGTCATTTTGTATATAATGTAAGTGGGCATTATATTATTCCGCTTCCTTATAATACCTCTTATAGCATGATTCTATTAATCATGAATACACAACAGTGTTTCCAGGCATCATCTAAGTAAAGATGTCTCTCTTGCCTTTGCAAACAGGCTATGATCCTAAGATCTTTCAGTGACAGAAACCCTCCCTATGTTAATTTTTGTTATTAAGGCAAAGATTTCTAAAGCTGAGAAAGCTCATCCATTACAAAGGATGAGAATTTCAAAGAATGAAAGTGTTTCCATAATCTATTGAGGTTGTCCCCTTGTTCATATTTTCAGATACCAGTGACATCCTCCACATAACCCATCAGTTCTGAGGATCCATCCATCCCTTTTCAGAGATAGCAAGTTTTATAAACTCCCTAGGCAGAAAGAATTGCTTTATTCTGCAAAAGATTATCTATCAACTGAAATATAATAAAAATATTAAGATTTTAAATCTTGTAATATACTGATTGATTATTAATCCATTATCATTAGGGAGGTGCCGACAAAAGCGAAAGGAGTGGAAACAAAAGCACGGCTGTAGAGCTAGTCTGTTGGCTCAGCTCTGAAAGCAGCCCCATAGACTAGCGCTGCCAAGTGTCTTTTTGAGCAACGCCAGATCCCTCATCCACAAAACTGATGAATTAGAGCTGCTGATGGCAGCAAGCAGGCTTCTCTGCAAAAGCTGTGTGATGATTGTCACAGAGACCTGGCTACACCCAGCTGTATCCGATGCAGCAGTGGGGTTGACAAGCCGAGTCATTTATCTGATAGAAATGGTGACTCTGGTAAGAGCAAGGGAGGAGGACTCCCTAAGTTTGTGTAGTACATGCAACTTTCCACCAGAGGAAAGAATACTTTAGGCCAGTGGTCCCCAACCTTTTTTGTACCAGGGACCAGTTTCACGCAGAAACACTTTTTCAAGGACCGAGTAGGGGCGTGAAGGTTCCAATAACAGTAAATAAATAAGCGATGAACCCGTAACTTACCCTTTCCAAAAAAACTCTCCAGTGAACTCTGTTTCTGGCTCATTTTGTGAGGGCTAGCTTGCATTGCTGATGCAGGATAAATACGCGCCAAAGAGTCAAGCGCGGAAGTTAGGTGAGGGCGGAAGTGGTTGTCTTTCAAAATAAGACACCCGGAAGCAAAACCATATTTTTATATATATTTTAATCACGATTATTCATTCTTTGTGGCCTGGTACAAAATGATCCTCAGACTGGTACCAGTCTGGGGCCTGGTGGTTGGGGATCCCTGCTTTAGGCCATGTGTACTCTAATCTGAAACAGGCATATAAAGTAATCCACCTCCCCCACCTGGGTACATCCGACCATGTTTCACCTCTGTTGTGCCCAAAGTATGTCCCTCTCAGGAAAAGAACTCAGCCAGTCATGAAAATGGTTCAAATCTGTCCAGAGGTACTCTCAGTCAGCTGCAAGACTGTTTTGAAACCACTGAGTGGAGTGTATTTGAACATCAAGACCTGCATGAATACACTGATGCTGTACTCTCTTACATCAAAGTGTGCACTGACAGTGTAACAACAGACATGTGCATCAGAGTCTTTGGGAATTGTAAACCCTGGATGACTGCCAAGGTACAGACACTTCTGAGAGGCCAGGATTCTGCCTTTAAGGCAAAAGACAGGGATATAGAGAGAGAGGCCAGGGAAAACCTTAGAAGAAGCATTAAGACAGCAAAACAACAATGCAAATATAAGTTGGAGAACCACCTAGCAGATAACAACTTGAAGCAAGTGTGGCAGGGACTGCAGCACCTAACCAACTATAAGGGCAACATGAGGAACACAGTCAATGCTGACACCTCATTGGGAAAGGAGTTGAACATCTTCTTCACCTGCTACCAGGTGAAAATACCAGACCCCATAGTCTCTGCCTGCCAGCCTTCTTATTCCCAGCCACTCACCCTATACAAACGTCAAGTGAGAGATGCACTGAAGGCTGTGAGTCCCAGTAAAGCTACAGGTCCAGATGGGGTGCTGGGGATAGTGGTAAAGACTTGTGCCAATCAATTAGCAGGGGTCCTGACAAAGATCTTTAACATCTCCCTGCAAACAGCCTGTGTTCCCTCATGCTTGAAAACAGCGACTATTGTCCCATCCCCAAGAAAACAACAATTAACTGTCTAAATGACTATAGACCTATCGCATTAACGTCAGTAGTGATGAAATGCTTCGAAAGACTGGTTCTCCAACACCTTAGGACATGCCTCCCACCAGACTTTGACAAACATCAGTTTGCCTACAGGGGGAACAGGTCAACAGATGACACCATAGCTACTGCCTTACATTCTGTAGTGAGCCATCTGGAGAAACCCAGAAATTATGTCAGGATGTTTTTCATTGACTATAGCTTGGCCTTCAATACTATACTGCCGAGCATCCTTATTGAAAAGCTGACTGACTTGGATTTTCCCTCTTCCATTTGCTACTGGATCAAAGACTTTCTGAGAGACTGACCACAAACAGTCTGTCACATCTACCTCCCTGAAGCTTAGCACTGGATCCCCACAGGGCTGTGTGCTCAATCCCTACCTGTACTCACTGTACACACATGTTTGTGTATTGTCTGACCCATCCACTGCAATCATTAAGTTTGCAGATGATACTACGGTATTGGGTCTCATTACAGTTGGAGACGAAACAGCATACGGGGGGAGGTTCAAAAATTATCCTCATGGTGCCTAGAAAATAATCTGCACCTACACATCCGCAAGACAAAGGAGATGGTGTTAGACTTCCGGAAGAAGAGAGAGGAACCCGCCCCACTTTACATCAAGGAGGGCTGTGTGGAGACAGTTTCATCCTTTAAATTCCTGGGAGTCTACCTCAGCAAAGATCTTATAACCCAAGTGGCCAGAAAGGCCCAACAGAGACTCCGTTTCCTTAGGGTCTTGCAAAAGAATAAAGTGGAACAATGACTGATGACCTCCTTTTACCAGTCCACAATAGAAAGCATCCTCACATATTTCATTATGGTGTAATATGCTAGCTTGACAGCCATGGGTAGAAAGACATTACAGAGGGTGGTGAGCACAGCACAAAACATCGTGGGCTGTTCCCTGAGACCACTAGATGACATCATTAGGGCTCACTGCCTTAGAAGAGTGAGGAAAATTCTCAGGGATGACTCACATCCCAGTCAGCACTTCTTCACTCTCCTACCATCAGGTAGGAGATATAGAAGTATAACCAGCCACACCAACAAGCTGAAGAACAGTTTCTCTCCATGGCCTGTCAGACTTCTGAACGGAAAATAACTTCATGTCAACATAATATGATAGACTTGCGGGGCCAGCGCATTGTGCAACAAGATCACATAGTGTACTAAGATTAGGACTGGGTTAGGGACTTCTGTCCTCACTGTGAGTTGTGTTGGGGGGTTGCACGAAGGGAGTCTCAGCCAATCTCATTGTACACATGTACTCTGACAATAAAGGTAATAATCATTGCAAAATAAATCAATATGAAAAGGTGAATAAATGAATTTTCAGCCTAAATTTGCTAGTTGCTTAGAATAGGAGTTGCCAATCTTTTGGACCTCAGGGACCACCAAACTCATAATTTTAATATGAACCACTAATATGAATTTTGCTGATATTGGTGAGAGAGAGAGAGAGAGAGAGAAAACGGGAGGGAGGGAGGGAGAGAGAGAGAGAGAGAGATACGATCTAACCTTGGAAGGCTGGTGGTGATGTTCTTTCTTTCTTTCTTTCTTTCTTTCTTTCTTTCTTTCTTTCTTTCTTTCTTTCCTTTCCTTTCCTTTCCTTTCCTTTCCTTTCCTTTCCTTTCCTTTCCTTTCCTCTCTCTCTCTCTCTCTCTCTCTCTCTCTCTCTCTCTCTCTCTCTCACACACACACACACACACACACACACACATACATACATACACAAAGAGTCCCTCACACACCCACACACCCTCTAAGGCAGCCACATTCCTAACCTGCTTTTCAGCTCCGTTCTCGTGGGTGGGGGGGCGGGGGGAAGAGAGAGACGGTTTTCTGCAATCAGTAGGAAAACAGGTTGGGAGATTTTTCTGCAGATTTTTGGGGGGATTTTCTTTGTCCACAGAGACCCTGGGAAAATCCCCCAAAAAAGTCTGCAGGAAAATTCACCACCCCATTTTCCTACCGATCAATCATTCTTTATTTGGGATCACAGGATACCATATCCAGCTCCGTTTTCAGGGGGAGAGAGATACTTTTGGCTTCATGCAAGGAAAGCGGCAGAAGTCTTTCTTTCTGTTCCCCCAAATTCTCCCCTCTTGGAGCAGGATGCCTTGCAGGGTCCCAAAGACTCATTTCTGGTGGAATTTGGGGGAGAGAAAGACTTTTGTTGCTTTCCTTGTGTGTAGCCAAAAGCAGAAGAAGAAAGAAGCAGCCTGGTGGCGAGGCAAGTTCCCCCCCTCCCCCCTTTCCCCCCTTCCCTCACTACTTTGTGTTGTTCCAATGCAATCCTTGTATTCCCATGGGCAATGTGGGCAGCGCAGTCTTGTTTTCCCATGAACCTTGGATTAATTGCTTTGGGGGGGTGTTCTGGAAGTGACATTTCTCTGCAGACCACCAAAATTTTCTCATGGGCCACTAGTGGGCCGTGGGCCATCGATTGGAGACCACTGGCTTAGAAAATACATGGACTAGGGTAAAAGGAATGCTAGTTTCCTTTGTAAATTAATTTATTTTTTTCAAAAAATCATATGAGAACATTCTATTCAAACCATAGTTTGCTGTTACTTTGGAGTGATGATTTTTAAATAACTTCCAACTTTACATGTTTTTTGTTATCATGTTTTATTATGATACTTATGGCAGTTTTTATTTTTTTTATTTTATATATTTTTTATTTTTTTACAGTTTATATTATTTTATAGAATAATTATTTCTTTCGTTATAAATTACAGTTATTTATTTTTTGATTAATTACAGTTATAAGGGTCTAGTTATACTTATATATACTTATTTAACATAAAATAGCTGTAACTATGAGGTAATGTCTAATGTACAGACCTATTTTTTCAGTATCTGATGGATTCAAATCAGTGTTAAAGTGCTAATTATTATATAATTATTTATATATTTGTATAATCATTATTATATAATATTGTGTATTTACACTAATCGTCAGATGGAAGTACTGATGGTGTTTGATGTTCCTACAGTATACTAACAAAGATGCTGAAACTGAATTTTCAGTGTACACACTGTCCAACATATGACCTATGACTCTGCCTGCTGTGTCCTGATTTCTAACTTGGATTTATTTATTTCATGTATTAAATGTTTATGTTGCCCCAAATTGACTCAGGGAAGATGAGCCCTCAGTTTCAGATGTGATACCAAATTACTACCAAAGAACCACCAGAACAATACCTTGGTAGCAAGATCCAGGAGGTGTTCCTTGTCAGCGCATAAACCTGATCCTAGTCCTCCCAAGGCATACGCTGAACGGATCATAACAGGGTAGCCAATTTTTTCTGCTGCTTCCAAAGCATCTTCTATCTGCCACAATACAGAAATGAACAGAAAAATAAGATAATAGATAGAAAATCTCTCTGCACCCAAAATCTTTAAGCATCACTGAATTATTGCATAACATGCTATAAATTAGGTCTGTAGATGACAATTAAGTTAATACTTAATGTTCAGTTAGGACAAAATGGTAAATAAATTTACCCTAATAGCTTCCCTGAAAAAAATCTGGGAAAGCTAAGTTTGTTGATTGTGATTTTTTAAAAAAATCTTCATTGAACAATTTGGCATATTCCTGTGTATTATATATTATATATTCCTCATGAAAATAGATAAAAAATTCTCTCAGGATATTCAATAACATTGACTTTTCATCATCCTATGATTAACTGACCACAGGGGGTAATGGTAGGTAGAGATTTAAGAATTTACTCTCAGCTCTTTCTTTCTTTATCATTCTGCCCTGTTCTTTGTCTAAGAAATTGCTAACTTCTACTCACTTGCCTTTGCCTTTCTTCTCATGCATACATACATAAAGCATGGGCTCTTTCATTCTTCTCCTGGTAGGATATCATTAGCTAACTGCTAGACTTTGTCTATTTTTTCTTAAATAAATCTCTTTTCTGTTATAATTGTGAAACCTGCTTCACTAATCAATGCTTAAGTCAGATATCTGCTCTCAGGAATTCTTAAGTGCACACACAGAACACTTCTATCTACAATAATATTATTAACCCAGAACTAAAACGAGCATGCAAAAAGATTCCATAAAAGAGAGAGAAAGGGTAACTCTCTTTAGCAGTTAAAGAAGTGATTAGAAATAAAAGTCATTACAAAGTTGGAATGATTTATCTGGGGGTGAACAAATTCACTGTCATACAGTTAAAGGAAAACTAAAAGAAGAGAAGAATGGGACACAGAACAAACCTATTAGACCAGTGGTTGTCAACTGGTGGGCTGCAGACCACTGGTGGTCCATGAGAAAATTTTGGTGGTCCGCAGAGAAATGTCACTCCCAAAGCATCCCCGCAAAGCAATTAATCCAGGCTGTATGGGAACACAAGGCTACACCACCCACATGGCCCGTGGGAACACAAGGCTTGCGTCACTTGCATTGCGAACAACATGAGGTAGTGAAGGAAGGGGGGAAAGGGCAGAGGGGGGGAACTTGCCCCACATACCTTGCCTGGCCACTGGGCTGCTTTTTTCCGCTTCTTTCTTCTGCTTTTGGCTGCATGCAAGGAAAGCAGCAAAAGTCTTTCTTTCTCTCCCCCAAACTCTGCCAGAAATGAGTCTTTGGGACCCTGCAAGGCATCCCACTCCAAGAGGCTGTGCTAGCGCAACAAGTCTCACTAGGACTCATTTCTCATTTGGGGGAGAGAAAGAAAGACTTCTGCTGCTTCTGCTGCTTTCCTTGCATGAAGCCAAAAATCTCCCTCCTCCCCCGAGATTGGAGCTGGAGACAGTATTCTGCAATCCCAAATAAAGAATGATTTATCGGTAGGAAAACAGGGTGGGGAATTTTCCTGCAGAGATCCTGGGAAAATCCTCAAAAAAGTCTGCAGGAAAATCCCCCACCCCATTTTCCTACCAATCAATTGTTCTTTATTTGGGATCAAAGGATACTCTCTCTCTCTCTCTCTCTCTCTCTCTCTCTCTGAATGAAGCTGAAAAGCAGGTTAGTGAAGGAATGTGGCTGCCTTGGAGGGAGTGTGAGGGGTGTGTGTGTGTGTGTGTGTGTGTGTGTGAGAGAGAGAGAGAGAGAGAGAGAGAGAGAGAGAGAGAGAGAATATCACTGCCAGCCCTCCGAGGTTAGATTGGATCCTTCCCTCCCTCCCTCCCTCCCTCCCTCCCTCCCTCTCTCCCTCTCTCTCTCTCTCTCCAGTGGCAGTGTTGGAGCTTTAGTGCTTGGCCGGTGGGAACCAGGTGCGGTGTGTCAGTTGCTCTTTTTGGCCACGAGGCATGGGGGGAAGTAGGATATCCCTACTATCATATTTTTCAATGGCAGGGAGGAAATCCGCCCTGGGGTGGCTTACTGACGTTGGTGGGAAAGTCGGTCCCATATTCCAGAGCTGTAGTAGTCACAGGACTGGCCTTTGGTCAGCTCTGGGATGACCAAAGGCCCGTCTTGTGACTACTGCAGCTCTGGAATATGGGACCGACTTTCTCATCAAAGTCAGCAAGCCATTGTCAGTCAAAATTCATATTAGTGGTCCACGGGATTTAAAATTATGAATCCAAAATTATGAGTCCAAAATTATGAGTCCAAAAGGTTGGCAACCCCTGTGTTAGACCACACCAATATAAAATAAAAAGATAAACTCAATTAATGTGAGAACTTATGTAGCCCTAGATACATAATCAGTTTTGATTATGAAGCAAAGGAGGTGGAGGGGGGAGGAGGAGGAGGAGGAAGAGGAAGAAGAGGAGGAGGAAATAAATTTGCAATTCATACTCTATGAATATTGATTATTAGGAGTCATTCGTTACTTTATAATCTATGGATTTTAATAGGACAAAACCCATTCTGAGTTAACTATTAAATCATGTTAGCATTTAGATAATATTAAAAATGGCAGTTATTTGCTCAAAAAAATTATCCTCAAGTAAAATGTCAGAATGGATCTAAGCTCTAAAGTTTCTCTGTATTTAATGTTCTGCAAACACTCAATCAAGCTATATGGCTCTACCACCAACAGAACTGAGTTGAGGTCATGAAGGAGAGAAGGGGGTGCCTCTTCCCTGCCCCTGTCCAGAACTGAGTGGATCTGCCTGTGATGAAGGACTATGAAATAATGGAACCCTCCAAGATTGGAGTCAGAGACTAGGATGTATGGCATGGTGTACCTTTACCTTTCAACTTACAACTCTCTTTGGAGAGACAAAGTTTGCTGCAGCAGCCACTATTCATGCAAAGACAGTGGGACAAATGATAGACTAGAAGGGGAAACTTTCAAAATATAGCCTAGACTTGCCTGCAAATGGGATGGCATATATTCCCTTCATTGGAATATGCTTTATTCCTGCCTTCTTCGTATACATTTGTGAGTGAAAATACATTCAGCACAATGAGAAATGAGAAATAAATCCTGTCCCCACAGTGAGGATGACATGGCCTCCACACTTAGACACACCACCAGTTCAGCCATTTCAAAGTATCACCATATTTATTATTTGAAATTTGATTTACCGATTCTACAGCATAGCTAGGAGCAATCTTCTCATTAATTTCATTCAGTTTGTCTGAAAACATCTGCCTGTCCTCAGTAGCCATGATAGATTCAACTGATGTTCCAAGGACCTTTACTCCATATTCCTGCAGAATGCCACTTTTAAACAGCTCCACTCCTGTACACAGAATGAATTGGAACAATTAGCATTCACAAATATTCAGAAATATTTTCTCCTTAGCAACTGAATCTTTAGCTATGATGGGGAAGTGAAGGCAGGCCATCATGTTACATATAGGGTCATATAGGACCAGCTGGCATGAATGTGCATCAATTCCATTCTGGTGTAAGAAAAGTGGGAGTTATTTCTACAATTTATGTGCCATTCTATTCCCAGAGAATTAAAAACAAATATGAAAAATATAAACAAATAATGAAATTATAACTAATGCACCTTTCCAGATAGTATGATCTTACTCATCCCCAAATGCCTTTCTGAACAACCACATTTTTATATCACTCTAAAAATGTAGAAAGGAGGGGGTGGTCAAGATATTTGAGAGTAAACTGAATCGGGAGGGAAAGTCCCAGAGAAGGCTCAAGCCGGGAGTCCCTGGAGGTGGCATTCCTTTAATGGTAGAACCTGTCAAGCCCACACAACTGGCAAACCAAAGAAACAAACATGGATTCCAGAAAGAGTTGAATTCCCAGTCACTTAATTAAGACACAGTCTCTTTGAAATGCTTCCTTTCTCATGTTTTGCATTTGGTCTACGTTGCCTTTTCTCACAGATACAGGAAGTCCTCATCTTATGTTCATAATGAGACCAGAATTTGTATTGCTTGTGGTTGTTATGCAAATCACTGCAGTCCCTAAATGAATCTGGTTTCCCCCATTGATTTTGCTTGTCAACAACTGGCTGGGAAGGTTGCAAATGGTGATCACATTACCCTACATTTTTGGAATGATGTAAAAAGTTCAGAAAGGCATTTGGGGATGAGTAAGATCATATTATCATATTTGTTTTTTTATTTTCAATCAATATTATATGTTGATCAGAGTCTCTGGAAATGGAATAGCACAAAAACTGTAGAAATAACTAATTCCCATTTTTCTTACACCAGAACAGAACTGGTGCGCATTCATGTCAACTGGCCCTATATGACCCTATACATAACAATTCTGCAAAAATTGCAAATACATGCCAGTTCCCAAGCACTCAGAATTTGATCACAGTTCCAGTTGTAACGGTCTTAAGGGCAAGGGCTAGTCATAAGTCAGTTTTTTCAGTACTGTTGTAACTTTGGACAGTTGGTAAATAAATGGTTATAAGTTGAGAAATGCCTGCATAGGAATTTCTCAGCTGCATTAGAGAAATCCCATAACTTACCACAGTTCAGAGCAGTTTGCCCACCCATGCCAAGAATTAATCCATCTGGCCGTTCTGTTTTGATGACTTCTGTAACAAAATGTGGGGTGATTGGAAGGAAATAAACAGTGTCAGCCTGCTTTAAGCCAACTTCATTTGTCTGAACTGATGCAATGTTGGGGTTCATCAGAACAGTTTTCACATTTTCTTCCTAGAAAAACAAAACAAAATGAATTTATGTAAGTAAATCTAAAGTTATAAAGTAAGCTTAAAAATAAATAATAAACCAGCTGTACTTGAGAGTGCCCAACTAGCAGCTGGCTGCATCTCCTTAAAGCAGTCACATCATTTTATAAGTTTTGTGTAGCTGCCCTATTAAACAATTAAAATAATTCAGAGAAAGGTCTGCAATAGCAGCTGTACTTAGGTACAGCTATCATTGCTCTATCATGAAAACAGTCTTGACTACATTACTGGTGCAAATCATGCTGCCAAAGGCAAGGACATCAAGAATAAGTGTCATTTCTAGAAAGGCTGATTTAGCAGCAAATTTGGACAGCTAATTGGTAGTGAGAAAGAGGTCAAGCTATCAAGATTAATGGAAAACAGAATATTTCTTAACTATAAAATAGAAAGCAAGAAAATAGAAGAGAGGAAAGTAAGATTATTTTTGTTATTAAGAAAATACATTTTCCCCTTTCGATTTGCTATCTTCAGATAGCATATCCTCAGTGAAATGATCCTTTCCCATATGCTATCTTTAATTCTATCAGTCACTTTGCCAATTTTAGGGTCTCATTAATGTTTTTGTTGAATCAGCCAAGCATAACCTTAATGAGACATTGAAACTTTGGCCTAGAGAATTCAGAGCTTCCCAACCTTCATAATTATGAACATGTTTTCCTGAAACTAGGGAAAAAATGTACCCCATGCAGACCATTAGTAGAAAGGACTGAAGTAAAAAGAACTTTTTGTGATTGAATATTATAATCTAAGTTCCCTTGTCACACATTCCATAAAAAAACACCTTTAACTCACTTGTTACATCACAAAATGTAACAGAAAAATATCTAAACAATATTAAACTTCTTTAAATGGCTTTGGATTCAATAGATTAAACACCCCAAAAGTCTTTAGCTTTCATATTAAATAATTAGAAATGAAAAATATTGCATCATGCACATTTTCTCAGAAGGGAGAATTGCTCTTTGCAACCAGAAATCCAATGGGCACTCTCTCTTTCTCTCTCCCTCCCTCCCTCCCTCTCTCTCTCTCTCTCACACACACACACACACACACACACTCACTCTTTCTCTCTCAAAAGCATAAAAATAAAAAATGAAATCACATTTTGTAATCCATACCTCATACTGTGCTATTATAATTTTAATCTCTCTATTAGAAAGATATTATGCAAAAATCCAAACATGAACACTGGTAAAAGATTTCTTTATCCCTAACTGCATGTCCACTGAGAAACCTAATTATTACCCCATTTATAAAACTATTTCCTGTAAGATATCATATTTCATAAATAATTCAAGGCTTTCAAAGTCTGTTACCTGCTTCTGCAAATATGGGTCTCATACAAAGTTGCAGATAGTACTGGTAATGCAGCAAAAATAAAGTATAAGTATTACCAAATATAAGTATTACCAAAATTGCTGGATGTTTATTGTATAGTAATAGCATACATAAACCCTGAACATCTCAGTAAACTTAGCCTACATAGTGATTTGTGCTCTGCTTAATCCAGAGATCTGTTACCTGTCAGTTGCCACATCATTTAAAATATTCTTCGCATTTCTATCCTCAGTACAGAGTAACAGATAGCAAGCTGAACTTGCTATCTGTATTTGTTCACAATCAATCACCATCTTTACCATTTATAGCAAACCACTTTAAAACATTTATGTGAATTATTTCATTGCATGCTTATTAATAATGGAGCCCACTTAGAAGTTCAGGGGACAGAGTTCATTCTCAGTGAATAATAGAGGCAGTTGTGTCATGTTTCTATATTGTGTAAAATATTTTATAAAAGCAGAAAAAAAATCTTCCTGTTTGAAAGAGTAGGAATGGCTATGGCACATGCCAGCATTTCAGCGTCCTTATTCTTACCTTCATGGCTTTCACAGCCTGGGAGCCAGAATAATCAAATTCTCCTGCTTGACCAATAGACAAACCACCAGATCCTAGGATGAGGACTTTGGAAACCTTAAAATAATCAGCAAAATCAGTTTTTCATTCATTCATTCATCCATCCACTCAATTTCTATCTCAGTCAATGTTTTGGGGTTATATTAGCACATATATTCTCAGTCTTTTTAAATCAAGGAAGCTGTGTCCTAACTTCTTTCTTTCTAACAGGAATAATTGATGCATCCCCTTTGACTCTGTTCTGTTGATTATGTAATTGCAATGAGAAGGACATTAATTTTCAAGCATTTCAAATATTAGTAACTACTATGGGTAACTAGAGAGCTGGGAATACTTGAAGGCAGGGGTGGGATTCTACCAGTTCGGACCAGTTCTATAGAACTGGTTGTTACGATTCTGTGCAGTTCGGAGAACCGGCAAATCACACCACTGGCTGGCTCGTCCTCTCCCCACCGACTCCATCCATGAGGCTTCCCTGAGGCCCAGTCAGGGGTGATATTCAGGGGTTGGGGGGGAGAAGAGGCCTGAGAGCAGAGCTGAACCTTCCTTAGGATTGAAGCTTCTATTTTTCAGTGGAGACTCAGGCAGCAGATTGCAGAAAGGTAGATCTAGGAGTGAAGCTGTGATTCTGGAAAGCAGCTCAATCTGCCTGCCTGCTTTGTCTGCTTTGGGGTAAAAGTTGCTCTTTTTTAAATAAAAAATTCAATCTTTACATATATATTTACAATATTTACATACAAGCCACACCCAGCCACTCACATGACCACCAAGCCACACCCACAAATTAGGCCATGCCCACAGAACTGGTTAAGAAATTTGAACCCCACCCCTGCTTGAAGGTCTAATCTCAAGTGATCTAGAAAAGCTACACAGTGTACCTTTTCAATGGAAAGCTCCCTACAAACTAATCCTTCTTGTTATTTGGATTGCTTCATTAGAGTGGATGGGGCTGTCCCTGCTCTCCTCCCCCCCAAAGCATAGCCTAGCATGGTGCATTGCTTAAACTAACAACAAATTATAAGAAAGTTCTTAAGTTGAAAAATAAGTATTTGCAAAGCTGCACATTCAGCCAGATAGTAAGCTTGCAAACATCCCTTATGGTGTCTGTCAATCATAAAAATCATTGTTTGTCACTTCCCTTGACAAAATCCAGAATTAACCTCCTATAGTGAAAATCAGTTTACTGGGAACATATCCAATATGAGTATGCAACATGTTTTAATCTCAAAATATTCCAGCCTCAAATCACTAATTTTGTTTCATGTTGGAGCTTGCTTGCAGACATTTCATTACCTAACTAGATAACATCTTCAGTGCCTAAAGCCTTCCGCTGAAGATGCTACCTAGTGACAAAATATCTGCATATGAACTACTAAACTCAGACAGGACCAAGGATTTCACAGTTCAACCCTAAGCTACAACAACACTGATGGATGCCAACCATGAATTTGAACTTTGTTCAAAGGAACACAGTCTATGTTTAAGGGGCTGGAAAGTTAGACTTTATGATTCTCATGCCAGACTGCTAGATTGCAGCATGGTTAAGTCTGTGGTACAAATAGGATGGGGAGATAAAATGGAATAACAAATAAAATGTGTTAAATCAGAATGTCTCCACGATGGTGGAAATGAACTCTTTAGTCTGGAAACTCTTTTTCCATGAGCTCAGAAGAGGCTGATTGCTGCATTCTGGAATATAAGCAAAAATCTTTCTTGTGACTAGTAGACAATTCTTCCCATTTAAGGCAACTTCTAAAACAGAACCATGATGAACAGTGGCTCAGATTAAATCTCAAGAAGATGTGTCCTAAGTTATGAAGGTCTAATAGATTATAAACCAATAAAAAATCTCCTTTATGTACTAAAAGGATGCATTCCAAACTCCATCATATTAATAATCATTTGGAGCAAAACTAGTGTTAATGTAAGTTTCATGTATAACAAAATCAAGACAATTTTAGCAAGGAATTTTGGTTATGCACATTACTAGTAATTTTTCTACCCAGCTCATATAATAACAGCAATAATCAATATGGCTAATATTTCAGATAAAGATAAAATAAAGCCCTGTAATATACAGACCTCAACTCTTGAAGTTGCAGCTGTGGTTTTGGGCAGCACTGAAGGAATGCTTGTACCTTTTCCCTTCTTGATGAGTGAGATAAATGAATCAAATATGAACTAGAAAAATAAACAATAAAGTATAGCAGTCTCAAAAAAAACCCATGTTGATTGTTCATCTCATTTGAATAGAATTCTAGAATTATCACTGATACTTCAATTAGTGTGTATTTCTCATGTTGCATAAAGTGTGACCCTTTACACTAAAAGAACTATTTAAATTGTGTGGTAAAGGAGGACAAATTATTATTGGCTATACTGTGGATCCACAGATCTAAAACAATCCTAAACATAACCTCCTTTAAAGATGTTTCTGACTGATAAAACATGCTTAAGTTATGCAATTCTCCTAAATCTTATAGGTTTTTTTCTTTGCCCATTTCAATGTATGGTTCAGCCCTGTTCTTGAGAGATGATCTAGGTTCAGGGCTCATTTAAATTACCAAAGGGTCGGGAAAAGAATTATAAAACAAAAAACAAAAACATACCCACACAAGACATTCAGGGGGCACAATTTCGGTCCATTACATTTAACCTCTATTATTTCTCAATCATCTTCTTCCACATGTACAATCTGACTTCAGATTACTTATCCTAACTAATTTTTTCTCAAGTATTTTAACATAAAAGCAAACAAATGTATATGGAGATTCTCGGTCATCAAGGACATGGTTGCCCCAAAGTGGCTCTTTCAAAAGGCAACTGGACTTTCTTTGTTTTTCCCAGAGGACGTTTCGCTTCTCATCCAAAAAGCTTCCTCAGTTCTGGTCAGTTTGGGACATCAGAGCAAGCAGTTTGACAAAAAGTCAGATGCTGAATTTTTTTCCCAAATGAATATACATAAAAAAGCGCTTCATATAAATTGTTATGTGGGTTTGAATGTTTTTACTACAATAACCTAACAAGCCAGCAAAATTATCCCTCCAGAATTTGCTATTTAGTATCATTAGCATTCTCTTGATAATTAGGTTGTGAACCTAATTACTTTAATTAATAGTTAATTAATACATAAATTCTTTGCATTGTATCCCAAGCAAGCAAAACAACCAAGGTTCTAAGAAATTTAATGCACACTTCTCATATAATCTGCATGAAAATCGAAATGCCATTTAGGATCTTCAACTGCTGATTTACGACAGAGTCTCATATAAATGTGGATTTTAATTGTGTGGGATTTTATTGGCCAATAACATTGGCTTGCTCATATCATGAAGCAAATCTTTAATTTCTTTGTTTATTTCCAAGGTATAATAACAATCTGTCTCAGAAGTTTAAACTAAATAAGAAATGTCGTTGTCCATTACGAATCTTGTGAAATTTTCCCTAGCTGTATTTCCCAGGCTTGAATTTACTGCATTATTTATTCACTTCATTCTTGCAGGTTAAAGTCCTCTGTGTAGTGAGTTTCTTGAGGATGAAAGTTGACCAAGAATTAGTAAAGCATGTTTTATGATAGAAATAGTGTTAATTTTAAAAGAGACGTATTACAGGGATAGATAAAGTGGAACCTAGCTACCTATATCCTGCCTATGGCCAGTAGATCATAAAGTGCACTGAAAATTTGATATCCCTGGATTTGGGCCTCTAATATCTCTTCTCACTGACTCATACACCAAACACAATTCTCATAATTTATTGAGAGATGACATACCGATCTTGGAGTAAAGGTTTAGTGAATGCATCTGCCAGAATCTCTTTTAGTGAACAGTATTTTAGTTCACCGAGTTCCTTTTCTTGAGCATCTTGCACAAAGTGGTGATTGGGTCTATATATTTTGTTTTGAAGGTAGGTTTTCTTCATTTGGGAGAATTGAATATATCCTGTATGTGTCATTCCTCTGTTGCCATTCCATTTTGTTTTAGGAAGTAATTTTCCATAGGTCTTCTGAGGCAGATGGCTTCAGCTAGCCTTAAGAATTCAAGATCTAGATGACCTACAAGGTCCCTTCCAACTCTGATTATCTGTTAAATCTGTTAAATCTTCTATCTTCCGTGTTTGTTTCAGGAGATAACTTTCTCACTTCTTTTCTTCTATCTGAATGTCAAGGTAGTCAGAGATGCTTCCCAACTTTTCCAGGTCTACTTCCTTGTTAAGTTCTTTACTCTCTCTTGCCTGTTCCTCTTAGCTTGGTAACAATCACATTGATAAGAAAGTATGTCTAATTCTTATTTCTAAATCTGGAGGAAACGGTTGAGTTTGAGGGTTGCAGAGAAGAGTGGTAGATGAGGGGAAATGTTACTTATGCTTCCTTAAACACATTGTTCTTCCTCCCTTGTAAGTTGGACATCTGCATCTACCTGCCCTCCCCACATAAAGTTTCAGTCTTACATAGATCCCCAAATTCAGGCTGAAGGAATAGCTCAACATTTATAAAGGGTTTTTTTTTTCTGTTCCATTGAGCACATTTATTCCTTGCCTTTGATAAATTTCAATATTTTTTCAGTAAAGCAAGAAAGTCAGTAAGCAATTAAAATGATCTTTTTTCTAAAATGTCTTTTGAATACAATAACTCCAATGAACACTATTAGGTCCTTTTTTTACCTTTCTTGTACATTCTGAAGCTGTTTTCTTATTACACTCACCAAATTACTCAACATATTGCTCATGGGATTACCAGGACAAATCACAGGCAGGGGATTAAGCTTCATTTCAAATATGAGAACAAGAAAATGTGCATGTGAATTCATTTACATAATTCTACAACTTCAATAAGGAAAAGGTGTTCAAAATGCATTTGAAAAGTAATAGGTCTTTTCAAGGGGAAAGAAAGACAGTAAGAAATATACTGCATTTCTTTCACAAAGATCAGTAATTGGGACCCCGTTCTACCTATACAAATTGAACTGTAGAGTTTAATATAAAGTATTACATAGAACTATAATCTTAGCAACAACTAAGCCCACAGGCCAGATGCAACACATGCTGGCCACGTCCCTGCCCAGTTTAACAAAGGGGGGGAAAGTCCCAATATGTTACGTGATGATGTGAATTTGACACCCATGGCTTAAACCACCAATAGTGCTGCGCTCCAAAAACTTAAATAATAAGGCAAAGTTTTATAAAGAAAAATAAGGGTTGGAATAAGAGAAGATTGGGAAATAAAGCTAATGACTATGGAAAATGGGAATCAGTAAAGTTTCCACTTGTGTCTTGCCCCTGGCTTAAGATACTTCTTTAGATATAGCTGGGTAATACCTTAGGAGGAAGCAAGTTCATCAGGAGATATGAGCTCTAGTAGCCCTGATACTGTAAAACTAATTCCTGCCTTGCCAGGTCAAGTGACCAGATTCTGATCTGAATCCAAATCTTGGGAGAAACATAGAATCAGTAAGGTCAGGTTCTGGGAGAAGAACACATGAGCTACTGTTCATATGAGGATTGATAGTTCTCCATTGTGGGCTGGGAACAGGCTCAATATGGAATATTTACACCCTCTCTTACAATTGCTGGTTGCTATAAATAATTCTTCTGGTCCAGCTGCTGGTTGCTTCACAGTTATTGCCATGTTCTTAGTAGTCCCTTGCAGGGGTGGGATCCGACCAGTGTAACTACTGGTTTGGTGATTTTGCGTTTTGCACGCACATGCGTGTATATCGTTGTCAGCTAGCTGCCTGGACAGCTGAGCAGCACTGTGCACAGGTGCGCAGTGGTTGAAAAAGCATTTTTTCCCCCTGTTTTTTCAACTGCAGCTGTGTTGCGCAAAGCAGCTACGGTTGAAAAAGCAGGAAATAAAGGTCAGGTAAGAGCACGGGAGGGCAGGTGGGCCAAAACATCAGCAGACATAGAACCGGTTCTATGTATGCTGTCTGCTGCTCTTCAGAGCTACCGGTTCTACAGAGGTGGACAGAACTGGTAGAATCCCACCCCTGCTCCTTTGTCCTGTTATTTGATCAAACCTTTGCAATTCCTCTCCATTTTGGTATTTGTGCTATATTTTTGAAATGCTCTTATCTCTTGCTGCTGTGTATGTTTGCCTGAGGTAGTAAAAATAAACCTAATTCTTTCCATTCTCACTGCTGCTGGTTTTCCTCCAATGTCTACTGCTCTGCTTCTTATTATAGGCCTGTCTTTGCTGGTCATTTGCAATCATGTAAATAGCTTGTTATCAAGCAAACTACTGCAGGACTGGGAAAGTTAAGGCCAGAATTCTCCTTCAATCAATCAGTCAGAATAGAGCTGAAAGGAGCTTGGAAATCTTCAAGTCCAACCCCCTGCTCAAGCAGGAGACCCTATACAATTTGAGACAAGTGGCTGTCCAGTCTCTTCTTTAAAATCCCCAGTGACAAAACACCTACAAACTTCTGAAGAAAAGGTGTTCCTCTGGTTAATTGTCCTCACTATTTGGAAGTTTCTCCTTAATTCCAGGTTGCTTCTCTCCTTGATTAGTTTTTATCCATTGTTTCTCATCTTGCCTTTTGGTGCTTTGGAAAAATGTTGACCTCTCTTCTTTATGGCAGCCCCTCAAACACTGGAATACTGCTATCATGTCTAGTCCCTCTTTTCTCTAGACTAGCCATATCCAGTTTCTGCAACTGTTCTTCATATTGGTTAGTTTCCAGTCTTTAATCATCCGAGTTGCTCTTCTCTGCACTTTGTCCAAAGTCTCAACATCTTTTTGGCAATGTTGTGACCAAAACTGGATGCAGTATTCCAGATGTGGTCTTACTAAGGTTTTATAGAGTGGTACTAATACTTCATGGTCATCCTTCTTGTCATCCAAGTGGAAAATTCTCCTGAAGTCTCAAAAAATTGGCTTAGACCCAGAAAAAAGAGACGTCCAGTGTCAAATTACATGTAGCTGGCAAATCCAATGAAGCAAGGATGACCAGATTTCAGGACAATATCTTTACTGCTAGGCTGGGGTGAATATAGAAACCTGAAAAAATGTCAGAATACATTTCCATTCTTAGTTAAAGTGGGTTAATTAAGAGGGAGACCTTTTGGAACACTTTTTTCCACATTTCTTAATCTGGACGTGGTTGCCTATTCTAAGATAAACTTTCAAATGCCTCATTCCTCATTTTGTCATAATCAGAACAAGAACAAACAGCTTGGAACTGGGTGGGTGGGGGAGAGTAGTGAGGATGATCTACCTGGCAGTAACTCAATTTTTGTAAATTTAAGGCATTTAGATAAAGCCAAGGGAATTTGGAAAAGCCACTCAGATTAAATGAACAAGATTGATAGTCTTCTGATTTCAGAAAAGTATGTCTCAAGTATCTGGAAGAATATAAATCTGCATACACTTTTTAAAGATGGCCATGGTCATGTGTCTAGTAATGAAGAATTGCCAATGAAATTCATGCTCCAGAAAAAAAAGGACTCTTTTAATTAGACTGTGCATATGATAAGCCAACACCAGCAAAACATTGCAACCATAAAATTGATTGAATGTTTGTCACAGAAAAGCGGAACACAGAGATCCTAATGCTATTTTAATTGGACAGAGAAGGCATAATTCCAGGGCTCTGAGAGATGATATTGTTTAATTGAAGGAACCCATAGTGTGCCAACCCTGCTAGATTGATTCAACCAGGCAGATTCTGTATAGGAGGCAGGTGGTCCCTTAAGCAACCAGACCAAATGCCATGTAGAGGTTATTCAAGCCAGCAGCTTGAATCACACCCAGAAGCAAAATAGCAACCTGTGTAATTCACAAAATATCAAGGTATGCCCATCACTGCTCACACTGCTGTACTTTTGAAAAGTTGGATTGTCAAAGTGGTCTTCAAGGGCAATCCCAAGCAGAGCACATTGCAGTAATCTATGCAGCAGAAATGTTTCAATGTCAGTAATAGAATGTTGCTACCTGTTTTTTTTTAATATGTATGTTCTGATGTTAAAGAAGGATGCTATGCAAAATGTTTTGAACCAGCTTTGTTCAGGCAATAAGCATGACCTGAACGAAGCTGAATGTACACAATATGCAACCTCTGGTTTCAGATGGGAGGAATTGTTGTGGAATAAGGTTCTGATGTTTGATCATTGTATTATTTTCTCCTAATCACCCTATCAAATACCTCAGTGTCAGTTGGCCCTGGATTGCCTTCTGGATAGAACTGCACTGTAAAGATTGGCTTGTTTTCATGCATAATTCCCTGCAGTATAAAAAAATAAGTAATGTTAGTCTTCTTCCTGACAACAAAAATAATTGTAAAATACTCTTGTTAGCAATATACAGTCAAGACTAAGCATTTGATACAGTTTTGAGGTAGAACTGAAATGTATCTTCAGATTGGTCCAGGAAACAGATGAGCAACTCTAGTGAACATTTACAGTAGATTCATCCCTGAAATGAACACCACAGTATCCGTAAGATTTACTGAGTTTTGCATAAGTCTTGAATCTGTCATTCATACAACCCTAACAGAAATATTACCCCATCCTACTTCTATTATAGGACAATCACCTATGTCTATTGGGTCCAGAATCTAAAAATAAACCCTGGTTTACTAAGAGAAATACTACCAGCTTTTTTCCAGAAAAGGTCTCTGAGTTCCAATGAATGCAAATTGCACTTCTGAATAACTTTCAAAGAAACAGAAATAACTTCATCTTTCTTTCCTCGTGACTTGCTGCAACTTCAGTTTCTATCAAACATGCTCTGTCTGTAAAATGCCCCTATTTCAACTGAAGGCTTTTGCTAACTACAGAGAGATTACCACCATGTCCAGAAGCATTTTCTCCTCTCCCTCCCTTTCCCTTTCCAACATACATGCAGATGAATAGGAAATCATATGACTAGATGCCATTTTGGATTTTTGACTGGTCCCTATAAAAGTATTGCCTTGTATTCTCTATATAATTCCAGTATAAAATTTCCAGTAATTTACCAAAGATAAATATTTCATTGAAAAGTGGGCAAACAATCTTTAAGAATTCATGGGATTGATAATCCAAGCAATACTGATGCTAGCCAGTTCTTTGATGAGCAGACATCAGATACCCAGAGAAAGAAGCCTTACCTCATTGGTTTGATCATTTGCATTCACAAACAGAGGCTTCCAGCCTGAAGGGAGAGAGTTGCCATCAATTGCATATCCATGATTCTGAGCAGTAATGAAAGCTTGTCCATTTAACAGATTCACAACTGGCTGATTCTGTCCTCTGAAGAATCAGGGAGAGAAAGAATTGTTTGTTAAGGAAATCACACATGGGGAGCGAAAAGCAAGGGAAGATGACCAGAGTTAATTGACATTGTGTCAAAGTTTGCTTTGCAATTTTCCTTTGTGAAAGAGCTTGTTTTATTACTTTATTCTCAAGTTGCTTGAGAATTTCATTCACATTTCTTTTGAGTGCTGTTTTTGAGGTTATTTCATTGGAGGAAGTAAAAGAAGATGGGATTACATAAATGGTAAATCACATTGTTACCATTATTCTGAAGCATTCCTGTTTCTCACACTTTGGGGGAGGGGGGTTCTTTTGAATCAGTGTTGACTCCTGGTGACTGCTAACTACCTGGATAGCCCCTGAAGTTTTCTTGACAAGATTTTCAGAGGTGGCCTGCCCTTGCCTGCTTCCTAGGGCTGAGAGAGAATGACTGGCCCAAAGACGCCCACTAGCTTTGGGCCTAAGATGAGTAGAACTAACAACTGCCTAACCTCTAACTTGATGCCATAACCACTAGGCCAACTGGCTCTCCTACTAAGCAACCTGTTAAAAAGCTCCTTGGTGACATTTTCCTTTCCAAGAATGGGAAGTTGCATCTCCCTACAGAAATGGCTGCTCACTGAGAAACAGGAGAGCACCTGATTCTTGTGGTGACTTTGTTAACCAAAGGGCAAGAACACCACGCTTCACATCTGAGAATTTTTCCATGTTTTCTTTTGAAATACATTGTTGAAAGGAATTTTAATTTCAATAAATTGAATGAGAAATAGTATTGTAGAATAAATATGTGGAAATATCTTTCTGCAGCAGAGCAGTATATTTAATCATATTTAAAGGCCAAAAATTCTACTGTTTGCTACTGCTCTCCAGGAAAAATGTTAAATATAAAATAAAATTATTGCTCCAAATTATATTCTGGTCATTCACTTGTCTTTGTAATCTTTATTACTTTTTTCCTCAAAGGCCAACACAATTAACTATGATAAGTTTTAAATAACCCAGATTTCAGTATATAACAGAAGGAAACTACACAAGATCCATGAGATGAGCTTCTGAAGTCATAGCAACTTCTTCACTAGATGTCTGTTACATGATTATTTGCTTTTTGGCAGTGAAGGGGCCAATTATTGCTATGGCTACTGCACTGAATGGGAAAGGGTAATTGCAAATGCTACAGGGTAGAAGTTACTGACTAAAATGGCTGTAGATTTTTGGTAAATTGGATTTGTCGCTAAATAAAACCCAGAGGTGGTATTCAACCGGTTCACACTGGTTCAGGTGAACCAGTAGCGGTGATTTGGCATGGGTAGCTGAACCGGTGGTAACCTCTGGCTGGCCCCACCCCCAATCCGGTCACCCGGTTGCCTGATCAATCACTTGCCCCGATCACTCTCCTGGCTTTCCCTACCACATGGCGGCCATGTTGCAGCTCAGGCGGATGTCTCAGGTCTGCTGCACATGTGCACTATGTGTGCAGCCGCTCCAGCCCTGGGCCATCTGCCCACCCACCTCCCTGCCTGCCTGGAGCATGTTTTCTTCCTTCTCCCAGCAGATGCGCCTTTTCCAGCCCAGCCCGGCCAGCCAGCAGGTGGGTGGGCAGATGTCCCGGGGCTTCTCACCTCCCTTGTCATGAGATGCTGCAGTCCAGCAGCCGCACAGAAAAAAAGCACACCCTGTTTCACGTGCTGGTCCCAGCAAGTTAAAGCAACTGGCACATAGAACAGGGTGGCACTGGACTGCTGGGGAAACGGAGCGAAGCCAGAGATCTGTAGCCACCTCTTTCGCAGTGCAGAAATCCTCCCCGAATCGGCTGGCTTATCTCCTCCTTCTCTGCCTATTTGTTTTGTATGGCCGAGGAGGAGTAGACCAACTGGCTGGTTGGGGGAGGATTTCTGCCCGAAAGAGGATGCTGGAAACCGAAAAAGAATCACTTCCAGCAGCCACCCCTTTGGCCGGCTGGTCTCCTCCCCCTCGGCCATACAAGATAAACAGGCAGAGAAAGAGGAGACCACCCAGCCAATTTGGGGAGAGTTTTGCGCTGCGAAAGAGGCAGCTACTGATCTCTGGCTTCACTCCGCTTCTCCAATGGTCTGGCACCACCCTGTTCTCTGCACTGGCTGCTCAGACTTGCCTGGCCCAGCACATAGAACAGGGCATGCCTTTTTTGGTGTGGCTGCTAGACTGCAGCTGCACTGAAAAAAGCACGCAGCAGCTGCAGGCATCTCGTGACAAGGGGGGCGAGAAGCCCTGGGACATGTGGCCACCTGCTGGCTGGCTGGGCTGAGTGGAAGAGGCGTATCTACCAGGAGAAGGAAGAAAGCGTGCTCTGGGAAGATGGGCACTGGGCAGGCGGGCAGATGTTCTGGGACCATCTAAAGGTCGACTTTAAGAGCGCCTCCATGGAAGAAGCCAAGAACCAAGGGGAAGTGTAGTGGCAGCGGGGGTGATGGGCATGTGTGTCCCTCCACAAGGAGTATGAAAGGAGGCAGACACCACGCCTCTGAGGAAAAGAGGAGGTGCCAAAGCCCTGGCTGTCACCCAGACTGTGGAGGGACCCATCACATGCCCCTGTTGCCCCCGGTGCTGCTACTTTTGCTCTCGCAGATGGCTGCAGCAGCAATAGGCAGCACTGCAACAATGAGGTACAGTAAGATTTGGCATTGCAAATTTATCTCAGAGGGGCTTCTGGCAAAAAAACAAAACAAAAACCACCCCAAAACATAACCCATTTAGGAGGCAGACTTGGCAGGCAGTCGTGATCTTTAGTTGGGCTTTTTTTTTTGTCAGCCCACAGGCAGAGGAAGTGGGGAAGGTACATAGGAAATCACCCTGTCTCTGCAACATCGGTCATGTGACTGAGTGGGCATGGCCAACTCGATGTCACTCACAGCAAGGTGCCGCACCATCTTGCCAAGTTGGCCATGCCCACCCAGTCACATGACCTCCAAGCCCACCAAACAAGCCACACCCACAGAACCGGTAGTAAAAAACAATTGAATCCCACCACTGAGTAAAACCTATATTATAAAAGAAAAAGTGTTGTTCAAACTGTAATTTTTAAGTGCTCTTGGAACCCTTGTTCTGCCTCTATAGAGCTATCATATACTACTAGTTCTGTCCTCCAGCAGGTCTGTCCACTCTAGTCTTACTACAGGGAGAGAGTTTGACAAGAGAGTTTCAGGAACTTCTGTCTGGCCAGTAAACATTGTCCTCATTTAACAACCTCTTGCTCAGCAACTATCCGAAGTTACAATGGTGTTGAATGAGGAGGCTTACAGTGGGTTTTTAGGTTACAGTCATTGCATGATTGCAATTCAGGCATTTGGAAACCAGCTCGCAATTATGATAGTTACAGCATCCCACAGTCAAAGGATCCATGTTTATAACTTTTCTCAGGGTCCCCACAAGTCAATGGAGAAGTCACAAAAGGCAACTTCATTTAACAACTACAACTGGAAGCACAATCATGTGACATCAAGTCTTACAACTGCCTCACTTAATTATGGAATTCACATTCCCAATTACAATTGTTAATTGAGGACTACCTGTAGCATAAAAGAATAGCAAGTTTAGACCAGAAACCAGCTTTGAAAAAAACAATGTACAGTAAGTAGCAAAAGATGTGATTCTCATAAGGTACATAAATTGCTTTTTAGTAAATATGGAATACTTTGGCTGAGTTTCTCTCAAAAAGATTGGTACTGGATGATCATTAAAGACATTCCTGTCTCTTGGTTCCTGAAGTTGTGCACATTATGTCTCATACCTGTTTGCCATGGCCATTTTGTAGGATGTTGCCCCAGCTGCCAATCCAGTAATGAGATTCCCCATACTGGTTCCAAGCAAAGGTTCCTGGCGATCATTTCTAAGAACCTAGATAGGAAAGACTGCTATCAAAAATGACTAAAAATGAGCTTACACCTGCAGAGATAACAAAAAAAAAAAACCTCTTTCTGGTTACAGACAGTTTTTTAAATTGATTTCTAAACAATCCCCTTTTTAAAATGAAATTGCCAGCTTCTTCCTGGACAGTAATTTGCACATATTTAATAACTATGGGAAGGAAAATTGCATCAGGGCACCTTTTTTAGTTCAAAGAGATGCAGAAAATCTGCCTTAAAAGAAGGCTATTGTTTCATACATTTTCATGCAGAGGTCTGTAGAAGCAGCAGAGGAAACAATCCTAATTTGAAGTGGGCTAGTTCTTATGCTCCCACCACCACTATTGAAATAGGATGCGAGAACTTGATATTAAAAAAAATGCATGTATTGTGAGTTTAAAAGCAATTGCAGTGCAGTATCAATTAATATGCTATTTAGCAACCATTCAGATTAGAGCTTGTATTGTTTTGTCATATTAGTGCTACATGTTTCAATCACCCTGCTTTTATGTACATTTTAGTTGTTTAGAATTTTATTTGCTGATTTGGTCTGTTGAAAATACATTTTTGAAAAGGATCATTTGCTGTTCATTTAGTTCCAGCTTTTTGTGATCCAGTGAACATCAATTTACCAGACCTATCTGTCAGTATAGTAATTGCTGTTTGGTCTTTTTCTACGCTCCTGTTTATGTTATCAGTATAGTATTAGCAAACCTGCCTTTTCTTAACCTCTTTTTATCTTATCTTTCAGCCTTTTTTTCCATTGCTTTTGGTTTTTTTTCAAATATTTTCCAAAGTACTCAAGATTAGCTTAATTATTAGTGCTTTCAATTAATTGTTTTTGTGATACAAGGTATTCTCAAGAATTTTCTCTAGCATCACAAGGCATTCATTCTTGACAGTATAATTCATGAATTGGAACAGACATGGTAACAGGTCAGCCAATGGAGAATGTTTGAAAACTGAAATATAATATTTGTTTGTATGGGGCCATAAGAGACAGTTTGGGGGCTGGGCATGGCTTAGACTTGCTGAACTGTATATAAGATTTGGTTTGGCCTTTGTAACTCTGGCCTCTGTATCTCTCTATTCTGTAATGACTTGCTTCTGTGAATATTGCTTCTGTGTTCCTGATTTTGTATGCTGACTTCTGCTGTATGGTATTGTATATAAAGAAGTTTTTCTTATGTGGATGAATCCTGCAGAACTATTTACTTGTGTGCTAGTCGGATATGCTGCAAACTCTGACAGTTCTTCCTTGATCACCCTTTCTGATGATATGGTTTTCATAATCCTATGTTAAAATCATAGCCTTGGCAATACAATTTTTGTTATTGCGCTATCTGTGCACTTGAGTATTCTGACTATTTATCCAAATAATAAAAGTTCATTTTTTCTTGTTTATATTTCAGTTGTTTAGAATGCTATTTGCTGATTTAAAATACCTTGTGAATTTAGGAAAATAAAATCTATTATTACTCCACCTTCTTCTCTGTCTACTTCTACTGGGTTGGCATTGCTTACTGACATACTGTAATCTTACAGGTTGTTACAAATATGTTTAGCAGCAATATAGCTTCTGTACTGTATTCTTGCCCTTCAACAAAAAAAACCTTATCTTCCACACAACCAGCCACTGTGATAAATCACCAATATATGTGAGCTCACTGATATTTTTCCTGGTAATACTAACTGCACTTTCTATTTCTTCTCATCTTATATTTCTTATGATATATTCTACATATAAGTTAAATAAACATGCTGACAGCCTGCAACTTTTATTACTCCTATCAACATATTGAGCCATTTGCTCCATTCTAACTATTGCTTCCTAATCATCTTACAAATTCTTCAGTTGGCAAAAGAAATGGTTTGCATGGTCATATTTTGAAGAGTTATTCCCAATTTGTTGTGGTCTATACCACAGGTGTAAAATTCGATCAGGTCATGTGATATATCGTGCTGGTTTTTGCTTTTGCAGAGCCGGGATAGGCGTGGCCTGCACATGATGCATCCAGTCTGTGGACCGCTAGTTTTACACCCCTGGATACAGTGAGAAGTAATCAGTAAAACAAAAACAGGTATCTAGTTTTTTTAATACCCCTTGTCTTTTGTATTATTCCTTGGATATTACCAATGTGGCCTTAGATGTTCTCAGGTTCCTCTTCTGAATCCAATTTGCACTTCTGGCAGTTATTGTTGAAAACTGGATCGCATGATCTTAAAGAATTAACTTACTAACGTGTGAATTAAATGCAATTGTTCAGTTTTCAAGCATTCTTTAATTTAACAGTGGCCATTTAAATATAAATTTAGAATATAAATTGTTACTTTCCCACTTCCTTGACCTCTACTCAGGGGTGGGATTCTACCAGTTTGCACCTATTTGCTAGAACCGGATGTTAACATTCTAAGCAGTTTGAAGAACTGGTTGTTAGAAGAAATTACTGGCCTAATCCTGTAAGGAAGGCAGGAAGGAAACATTCTGGTGTTGCTTACAGAAACTGCCTCTCCGTTAACCCTTACTACATTCTTGGCAGGACTAGACTTCCTGTCTCAGGAATTTCTCTGGAGGTTTTTTCCCCTCCTTTGCTGGTACTTTGCTTGTGGAGTGGAGTGACCATTCAAAGTTACAATGGCAGTGAAAAAAGTGACTTATGACCATTTTTCACAGTTACAACTGTTGCAGCATCGCCACAGTCATGAGAGGCCAGGCGAGGAGATTCGCGCCTCAATTTGAGTGATGTTGATTTGGCCACACCCAGCCAATATCATCGCCAGCAAGCCATGTCCACCCAGTCACATAACCACCAAGCCACACCCACTACCTAAGCCACACCCACAGAACCAGTTGTTAAACATTTGAATCCCAACCCTGCCTCTACTGGATTTTCCATACTTGTTTACAAATGTTGAGTAACTATAAAATGTTGCAGTTTTAAATAGTTTGGCAATGCCAAATATTGTTAACAATATTTCTACCATCATTTGACGTCATTTTCCAGAATGTGATTCTAGTTCAATAATTAAAAGTTAGTAGATATGAACAATTGGGGGATCATTTTGGACATTGCTGATAATATTTGTGCCAAATCTTCTTTGTAAATTATATCTTTGCCTTTAACTGTGCTCATCTTTGCAAAAATACTTCCCTATTTTTAAAAAACTTGAATATCTCTTTTTTTCCCCTTCATTACCCTCAGTTTCTTTAGTTATAACTCATGTCTCTTTGTTCTACTCTAAAATTTAGTTGGGCAAATTTGTCTCGGTTTGCAATCTGTTTTCTATTTTCTATGTATATTTTTTCTTTTCTTATAATTTTTATTGAAGTTTTATGATAAAAAAGCTAATGCAAACTAACAAAAATATAAAAAAGAAAAAGTATAGAGAGAAAAAGGGGGAAGAAAAAGTATAAACCATAGATATCACTAAACAACTTCCCCTTCATCAAGCCAAGTACAAAGATTTTTAATAAATTATCACCTTTTCTAACTTTTGATAAGAAATTAATCTAATTAGAATATATATATATATATATATATATATATATATATATATATATATGTGTGTGTGTGTGTGTGTGTGTGTGTGTGTGTATCTTTGGTTGTCAATTTTCTCCACGTAAGATTCGAAGTATCTAGGCAACGTTTCGATGAAGTCTCATTCATCATCTTCGGGCTTCTGTCTTCGGCTCTTGCTTCTCAGAGTGATGTGAGATTGCAGCTGCTTCTTCCTTTAAAATGAAACGTTGCCTAGATACTTCGAATCTTATGCGGGAGAAAACCCGAACAACCAAAGATCCACATACAAATACCCGCGAGAACCTCAGAAAACATATATATATATATATATATATATATATATATATACACATACACACGTTTTCTTAAGTTTTCACGGGTACTTACATGTATGGTATTCAGCTTTGTTCAGGTATTTTCCCACGTCATTATAGTTGTGCTTTTAAAGTTGGACTAGTGAGGAAGTGTGTTCCAGCTTTTTTACTGCATTTTTGTGTTCATCAAGGTGGGTACTTATTCTTCTATTGGTCTGTCCGATGTATATGGCAGGGTATGATGCACAGGGGACTTCATATATGCCTTGGTTTTCCAGGTCAATTTTATCTTTGGGGTTTCTTAGGATGACTGCTATTTTTCTATTTGTTTTGAAGGCAGTCTTGATGTGATGCCTGTGTAGTATCTTACAATAAGCAATCTGATTTTGTTTATTGTACCTCTTACGTAGGGCAGGACAGCTGTTCCATAAATCTGTTCATCTTCTAGGTCTCTATTATGTCTCAGTGTGTTTTTGTGGATCAGGCCTATATTTTTGCTTTTGTGGAAGCCGTTGGCTGTCAGTACTTTGGTCAGGGTGCATAGTCAGGGAACACACTTCCTCACTAGTCCAACACATGAAAGCAACAGGTCATAGCATTGACTTCAATGGCACCAAAACCCTAGCCACTATAGAAAACCCCAGCCACAGAATTATCAGAGAAGCCATAGAGATTGAAAAAAGACCTGAAAGCATGAATAGAAGAGATGATTCCACAGACTGTCAATTATTTGGAAGCCTGCACTCACAAACAAAAATATCTCCACATCGCAAGCCAGGCAAACACCTAGGCACAAACAGATCCCCCCAATACTTCCAGCTCAAACACACCCCAACCAGGCACCCAGATGAAACCTAGCTTCCTAATAAATGATAGCCGTCCATTTACTTGGAACCAAGCCGCACTAAAAGCCTCCAATACAGGAACACAATGTTGCCAGCTAATCAAGACAAAAAAGGCCACAAAACAGACAGAAGATATTAGGAACACCAATCAAGCAGAACACACCAACTCCAAGACCAATAAACACAGACCAAGACTCCCAACCAATCAGGATGAAGAAAAAACCATTCTGGCACAGCAGTAGGCTAGCCCCAAATTTAAAACTGAAACGGCTGTGAAAGTCTGACCCACAGACAAACACAATACAGAAGCCTGATGATGGCAGATGACATTCTGCCGAAACGTTGCTACAACTTTAAAAGCACAACTATAATGACGTGGGAAAATACCCAAACAAAGCTGAATATCATACATGTAAGTACCCGCGAAACTTAAGAAAACAAAAATCAGACCTCTACGGGGAGGAAATAAACAGCCAGACCAAAACCTATGAGAAGCTGGAAGTTAAAAGAGCAGGAATACTATGTGACCTCAAATTCCTATGCAGCTGCAGAGACAACAATGCAACACCAACCTGCTTCAAATTAACATTTCATCACAGCACAGCAGCTACTAAATGTATCCTGAAAAGAACTGAAATGGCTCTACTCAGGAACGAGCTCCACAGCAAGAGATTCCAATTGGATCAGTTAAACAAAGATTTGCTAACACTACACCTGGAATTGAGCAGCAAAATCCACCCTCTATTTTGGGACAAGATAAAACAACTTACAACTTGGAGAGCTGAAACTGATTAGCGGTCAATCCCCCTCATCAGACCCAGGCCCAAACCCATCCTATAAATGAAGGACAACCACCATCCAGAAAACAGACCACGGCTGCTTCGCCAGCTGTTGTACCCCCCGACCGCAAAACCAAACAAGCTGACACATGCCAAGAACACAGACCCAGACCCCAAACTTGAAGCCAGACTAAAACCCAGAATGCTACATCACAGCCACCCACTCAGGATATCACATCAGAAAACTCAGGAAATTACACCACAAGAACTCAAGAAGTTGCAACACAGCAAATGACCCAGGATATCACAGCACAAGACCAAGGATACCACAGCAATAAGTCTCACAAGGTTATCACACAACCCATTACCCAAGCCATTACTACACAGGAGGCTAATGGAAAAGAGCTCAAAACACAAACGACCCAGGAGATTACAACACAAGACCCAGGTTACCACAACAAAAGAACTCGCAAGCCCATCCCACAACCCATTACCCAAGCCGTTAAAACATGAGAGGCTAATGGAAAAAAGATCACTACAAAACAAACGACCCAGGAGATTACAACACAAGATCCAGGATATCTCCACAACAAAACTCACAAGGCCATCACACAGCCCATTATACCAACATCAACTCCATCAATCAATCAAGAGGCAGCAGCACAGCCAACCAGCCCAGCACACCAGCCCCCACCACCAGAATTTATAGAGAGACAGCAGCTCCGATCACATACTGCTTGCACTGGCACGAAGCCAAAAGCACCAGCCTGAGAATGGCGAGTGGGACCTTGCCGAAACGTCGCCAAGATACTGTTAATCTTACATGCAGAAAGACCCGAACACACCTAGATCTAAATACCTGTACCCGTGAAAATCTACGAAAACAAATATATATATGTATGTATGTATGTATGTATGTATGTATGTATGTATGTATATATGTATATTTGTTTTCTTAAGTTTTCACGGGTACTTACATGTATGGCATTCGGCTTTGTTCAGGTATTTTCCCACGTCATTATAGTTGTGCTTTTAAAGTGTAGCAACATTTCAGCAGAATCTCATCTGCCATCATCAGGCTTCATGACATACATATATACATACATACATATGCATATACATATACATATATACATATACATATACATATACATATACATATATATATATATATATATATATATATATATATATATATGTTTTCTGAGGTTCTCAGCGGGTATTTATATGTGGATCTTTGGTTGTTCGGTTTTCTCCCGCGTAAGATTCAAGTATCTAGGCAACGCTTCGATGAAGTCTCATTCATCATCTTCAGGCTTCTGTCTCCAGCTCTGTGCTTCTCAGAGTAATGGAGATTGCAGCTGCTTCCTCCTTTTAACTGCCAGTGGGGGTGGGACTTGATTGGGTGGGGGCTTGGCTGTGTTCTGATTGGGTGGGGGTGTGTTCCCATTGGTAGGGGGTTTGGCTGTGTTCTGATTGGTTGGGGGTTAGCCGTGTTCTGATTGGTTGGAGGCGTGTTCTGTTCAGGTGGGGCTTGGTTGTACTCAGGTTAGTCTTGGTTGCTGGGGGATTTGAGCTGGAGAGTTGTGATCTGGCTGTTTGGCTTCTAGTTCGTGGTCCTGCTGCATCTTCATAGTGGGTGTCGGTTTGCTTCATGTATGGCTCGGAGGGGTTTGAAGTGGGTAGATGCAGCTGCAGTGCAGCTTCTGGTCCATGGTCGCTTTCTCATTTTCTGAATGGGTGGGAGTCTGTTTTCTACATGGAAGTGTGGTGGTGGCATCTTGTGTGGCTCTTATGGGTGTGGGTCCGGTGTCCTTCTTCATGTTAGGTATTCGTCTGTTCATGAGGGCGGGTTTCCAAATGGCTGCAGCTGCATCACTACCCACTTCAAACCCCTCCGAGCCATACATGAAGCAAACCGACACCCACTATGAAGATGCAGCAGGACCACGAACTAGAAGTCAAACAGCCAGATCACAACTCTCCAGCTCAAATCCCCCAGCAACCAAGACTAACCTGAGTACAACCAAGCCCCCACCTGAACAGAACACGCCTCCAACCAATCAGAACACGGCTAACCCCCAACCAATCAGAACACAGCCAAACCCCCTACCAATGAGAACACACCCCACCCAATCAGAACACAGCCAAGCCCCACCCAATCAAGTCCCACCCCACTGGCAGTTAAAAGGAGGAAGCAGCTGCAATCTCCATTACTCTGAGAAGCACAGAGCTGGAGACAGAAGCCTGAAGATGATGAATGAGACTTCATCGAAACGTTGCTAGATACTTCGAATCTACGCGGAGAAAACCCGAACAACCAAAGATCCATATATATATATATATATATATATATATATATATATATATATATATATATATATACATACATACATATATGTATATTATGTTTATATGTATGTGTATGCGTGTGTGTGTATATATATATACACACACACACACATACATACACACATGCATACATATAATATACATATATGTATTATACATCTTAAATAAATCTTTTTCATGTTTCCTTTTTCTAACACAGTAACATTTTTTCTCTAAAAATAAAACAATAAAGCAAACAAATCTTCTTCCTATATCTCATCTCATGTCTATAAACAATTTTAAGCCTCATCATTCAAACTTAATCAATAAAAATTCCATTAAGACCTACTAGAAAGAACATATTGAAAATCTTGATCTTTAATCCCTTCAAATACTATCACGAGTTAAATTTCTTATCATTTTCTTTTCATCTCTTTTCAGAAACTCCTTCACAAGTTTAACAGTTTCCTTCAATTTTAAGAAGAAAAGAGCATACTACTTTCTCTAAGAAACAAAAAAATCTTCTTTTCATATCTTATCTATAACCGAATCTTTAAATCCTAAATCCTAGGCAAGAAAAAGTCATTTAACACTGCTAGAGAAAACATATTTTACCTCTGATCAAGTAAGCCAATGTTATTTTCCTTATTTCTGCTTTAAAAATCATTTTTAAATGTTTATTCCTTTTAATGTCCTCTAATGTGTTGCCTTCATGTCTCCTTTTATCGTGTTTTGCTCTAATCCACCACTTTTTTCATCTTTATTTCAGCGATAGCATTTTAATGAAATGCAAATAAAGAAACAAATCATGGGTAATGTAAATCAACAGCATCGTAACAAAAACATTTATTCCAATATATACTCTTTACCTTCCTGACATTTTCAATTAGTTCTGGTGCTTGGGTTGGATCACCAGGGCCTCCAGAAATGAAAAGTCCATCATAGTCCATTGAGGTAAAATCATGATTCCAAGGCACTAAATGAACTTCAGCACCTCTCTACAACAAAAGAAGATGGACAACATCAAAAGTTGTTAGGCAATTAATTAGATTATATGCAATGCTGCTAATAGGATACATTCTTGAGTCTGAACATGAGAAAAAACCATTCCAATATAGCACCCTTAGCTTTGGTTGGTTGCAAGCAAATACAAAAGGAGAGTTTTCTCTATTCTTAATCATTGTGGTTGTCTCTGAAGTATAAATAATTGAATGTAATATTCACCTTCAGAGATAACAACAGTATTAAATAGTATCCCACTACTAGACCATTTCTCCATAAAGAATTCTTGATTAATTGTATACTAGAGATAGATGTTAACTATATACAAAAAGGTAGCCCTTGCTTAATATGGGTTTAATTGTTCTCAAATAAAGAGTGACCACAATTGGACTGGTAATTCAGTCATTAGGCAAAGCAGTAGCTAAGTGAAACTGCAATTTTACTCATTTTCCTTTGCTTTGCAGACCTGCAAAGGTCATCAATAAAAGGATTGGTATCAAAGTTGATTTTGAAACCAAAGATTGTTTCATCACCATTGTAACTGCAAACTGTCACTGTCTAAAGCTGTCACTGAACAAGATATAGCTATATTTAAAATAAAGTCTTTAAAATAAATTAATCTTGAAAGTTTTCAGGATAAAATAAACTGAAAACACATTGTATATAAGTATGAGTCCCTCACATAAGTAAAGCACATTTCTGGAGTAGTTGCAGTTGTTGGCTTTTTCAGTGTGGTAACCCATCATAAGAAGAAGCCTTCCCCTCCCTATTAATGTGTGCATATGCACATACAAATACACACACATTCAAACAACTTCAATAAGAATTTAATGTGTCAATGTCAGTATTTCAGATTGCTACTACATCAATAAAAAGCTGTTTCAGAAATTAGCAAGCCGGGCTTTCCAGTTAGTCCTGAACACACTAATAAATCACAGATACATAGAAAAGGAATCAATATTTTTTTAAGAAACATGTTGATTTACCTTTACTAGCAAACGAATAGCATTGTGCTTCACGCCACAATCCACAGCTACAATTTTGATTGGATTTCCTTTGCCATATATTATGACCTCCTTCACATATGTTAGGAAAAAGAAAAACATTATCGTGTACTTATTTGTTAGCTAGAGATTTTCATCAGGTGCAGATAACTCACATCAAATCAAACTCTTTTTAAAATTTTTGTTTAATTGATCGGACTGGTTGTTTATGCCACCCAGAGTCATATTTGTGAAATGGGTAGCTATATAAATCGGATGAACAAATAAACAGGTTAGACCAGAGTCAACCTTAATTCAAAGCATTTGATGAATTTTGCTTTATCTGAATTTCTCCTGAATTTATCTGTTTTTTTTTTTTCATTGAGAATCAGTATTCCCTGAAATTCATCATCTTCTGCAATGTAATGTACATTCTAGTTCTCTTCTCTTAAGAAGCTTATAGCATCTCACAGAGAATTCCCAGCAATGAAGCCTTAATTCAAATACTGGAAGAATGTAGGCTTCCTCAACCTGAGGAAAGATGCCCCATTGTATGCCTTAGGATGCTACATACATATTGAGAGGTCCTTTATACAGGCAGGTATAGATAGGGGTATAAATTAATCTCTTCCTTTAGTTGAATTTGACTGTCAGAAACAATACTGTAATGAACCATTCACATCTGTATGGTTCCAATTAGTATTGGGTGATACTAATTAGAACCATACAGGTGTGAATGGTTCATTACAGTATTGTTTCTGAGAGTCAAATTCAACTGTAGTCTGTTTGGCACAAAAGGGAGGAGGGCATGGAGAAGGAGAACCAGTAATAGAATTAGTAGTAGCAGAAGCTACTGTGAGAAGCAGAAGTGATTTTCCAAGCAGTTTCTTCAATCTTTTTTTCATTTCATTACCTACTGATTCAGCCTGTGAAATGCCCCAAAGATCTATGTAATTACAGAGGAAGGTAGTACTGAGAATATCATATTTCAATATTTTAAACTGCTAACTTTTGTTTTTAGCATGAATAATGAAAGTAGAGTCCTGTTGGTTGAGAATGAGGAGCCATCTACATCAGATTTGTCTTCACTGGAATTGGCTATGCAGATCCACATCTTGAGTAGGACATGAAGGTTCCCTGTATCCCCCATTCTAAACTCTTTTCAGATATTCAAACATACCGTTTTAAAATTTAACTTAATTTATGTGAGTTACCACTTCCTCTTTCCAGAGCAGGTTAAAAGAATAAAAAGCATAGTGTCAGCTATGTAAGCATACATATCCTTAACTAAAATGCTGTGTATTCCTCCTTTATACTTCTTTCCACCCACAACCCATCAACTTTATGTTTGGTTAGAACTTTTCTTGGCTCCAACCAAAGTAGGTGTTTTTGCTACAGGTAACAGGGTATGTAATTCAAGATATCTGGTGGGCACCAGGCTTTAGAAGAGCCGTCTATCTCTTTTATGCATCTATGGCCGTCATATCATTACATCTTTGTAGAAATTATGTAATGTGCAAAACACACACACACACAAACACAAATCTCTTTGAAAAGCTTTTCTGAATCTACTGCCCAATGTTAATTTCATTGAGTGGCTGTCTTCTAGTATTAGGAGAAAAGTAAAAAGGAATTCATTCAATCCTATTCTATGTTTTTGTTCATGTTTTAATAATCTTCTAATCATGATGATGTGGTTATAAATAGAATCCTGCTCTTTCAGAAACTTTGTGCAAAATTACCATCAGATGCTCAATGTTCACCCTTACTGCTCCCACATTTATAAAGATCAATTGACAAATTATTGGTAGTTCTTAAGGCTGCCTATATTTTGTTTCCATTCCAGCAATAAGCAAGTCAGCATTCCTCATCCTCGCCAAATCCATTGGACCTAAGACAACTGTGATTTTAAGTGCACATTTTCCCAAAGTCCATGTCTGATCTACTGCTGAACAAACTATTTTTATCTGTTTAATAACCCCCTTTTAATCAGGCTCTTTTGGCACACCGATATTTCACAGCTGGAAGGCTTCATGAAACAATGATAATCTCTTAACAGAATCATTTCACAGGTGAATTATCACTATTCTGGAGGAAAATAGAAGCTTCTCAGAGGAAAAGAAAGAAGCAGACCTAAAAAGAACATGTGAACTACTAAAGCAGAATTCTTCTCTGCAACTTAAATTTTTGGCCTCATCCAGAATTTTATTGCACTCTACAATACAGAGCTTCTCAGCAACTTCAATCTCCGGAATGCCAAGGCTACATGCCAGAGGAGATCTCAATGATTCCTAGACAACAACTACAGACCCATCCCTTTATAGTTCCTATCATGAGAAAAGAAGAGGCATCTTACTGTGACAGTTCTTTCATAATTTACATTTACATCTTTGGCTGAAATCTTTAGTTCCTTGATATGCAGGAAATTACCCAAATGGACTTGGACCATTAATGTCATGAACCTCCAAGAGATGCCTTTAATACAAGTTCAAGAAGATACCACACAACATTCCTTTTTTCAAATGTTACTTAGCAAGGGACAACTACCACTTAATGCAAAAAAACAGAGAGCACTAAGATTTATTACTCCTGCTCTGTTCACACTGTTTGATGTAAAACTTTCAAACTTCATATATGGGTAACCAGATTAAAAGGAAAAAAAGACACAAGCAAGCCTCTATCACGTCTAACCTGACCTTCATTCATACTCTGTGGAAATAACCTCAGCCCTTTGAAATGTCAAGGAAATTATTAAATTTACTCTAGTCCCCAGACTCTGAAAATGCAGAAAAAGAAATAAGGAAAATTAAATAACTTGTTCCATAGTTTCAATATATTCTGACAAGAGTTGCCTATTGCCTCCTTTAAAATATTATCAGACTCTTCTAACCTATTATTGATAATAAAAATTCTTAAATGTTATCATAAATTGATTTATATGAAAACTATTTCTTGACAGAGGAAGTGCTGAGCTGGACAAACTTATAATTCTAAATTCTAAATATAAACAAACAAAGATCATTGTGTGCTATAATTGAATAGCTTGTTGTCAGCTTCGCTTGTGATGCTACTTTATAACTCTATAAAATAAAATAAAATTGTAAAGATAATGGGATCACTGAAGTTCTGTTCAGCTTGCATCTACACCTGCTATTGTCAGTGCCTTTTTAGCACTCATTCTTTGCACTGGCACAGATTATCAACAGCATCCACTTCAGGTGATAATTAATTCTGTGAAATAGTTAAAACTGGAATATATTTTTAGATCTCAATGAGTCTTCTTTTCATTTTATACCCTTTAAGTATTTTTTAAAAGATACCAAATAGAACAGTCATTTACCTGGCAAAAGAAATCAGTTCTACATAAATAATCCAGCTAGCTATTTGGGAAAACATTAAATTCATACCCATAGCTGTATATCCTATTGGGTGAACTGAGCCCCTTTGCTGTCCAATGTTCTTAGAACTTCACTCATTCCAACATGCTCATCTCTGGGTGCAATAGTCTTAAGGTTAAAAACCAATGTGAGGAGATGCCATGTTGTTCAGGAGAATGGAAAAAGGAGAAAGACTTCGCTTTAAAAATTATATGAACTGGCACATTTCAAGTTCAATATAAATCTGTAACTGAAGACTCAGTCTGAATGTTCTTGAATGGGTTTTTTATGAGGAGTACCTAAGTCAAGCTTCTTGAAAATCATGGAAACTAAACCTCACAAATGGCATCTATGCAACTGAAAATGTCAAAGTAACCAGCTTGTTATCCCAGCTTGTTTAAAAAATATATAATTGATATACTTCTGTATACAGCTGTATTTGCATCACTTTGAAAAAATAGAATTCTATGTCACAAACATTTACACTTACTTATAGATCTGCATTTTTTTTCAGAATAGTTGGGGGCTACTTTAATTTCTGTCATGATAATGCAAAATATATCACACAGTTACGGCTTACTGTTTACTGTTTATATGAAGAATTTTGCTGCATGGGGCATACTGAATTGAAAGGACAATTAATGAGAACAGGATTTGTTCTAATTCAGGAAAATTAATTGAAAAATTACTAATTTGAGTTTGGAGCTCTAATTAATTTCATCTGATTTCATTGAGAAATTAGTAAGCTTGTGTTCTGGGGAAAAAACAGTAATTATTTCAGATTTTGGATGTACACCTATAAATTTGTATTGTACCATTCTTTACCTTCTGAAAAATGTTTATCTCATTATGCTTGGCAGGACAGACCTTGGCAATAAGCCTCCCTTTTGCCATGTTGTCTTTTTCTAAGTTAACATAATGGAGAATACTTCACACAAAATTTGCAATTAGTATGGCAGTCCTAGGACAAGGCAATCCTGTATATAAATTATTGCAATAAATAAACAAACAAAATTTTGTTGGTTTTTCTAGTGATTTTTGAAGGTTTTATTAAGTCCATATATTTATGCAAATGAAATTAATATTTGTAGTTCCAAAACTAATATAACAACATTATCTTTCAGTTTTTGACATGTCTCATTACTCCAAAATCCACACAAGGTTGTTTATTCACTAAATATTTCAGCATGTATAAGTTCCTTTCCCATGCTAGATCAGTCTTCTAAACAGGTGCATGAATAGATATAACCAAATCATACCCTCCCTCCCTAAATTCATGTGTAAGGCTGATTTTCCCTAGGATGTTGCTTGCTTGCTTGTTTGCTTATTTATTTCAGTTTATATGGCAGCCCACTTAAACCATGACTGGGTGACTAATAACATTAAAAATTCCATAAACAATAACTTAACAATAAACACAAAACTGGCAGCTGAGATAAAATAAGTAAAATTATCAGATCAGCATCAACATAACCATTTCATAATCATAAACTACTTAGCTTATGTTAAACAGCTAATATACAAACATCTGGAAGACCCTTATAAGGGCAACAAAGATGTTGATTGATCCATTTGAATTTCCTTTTGCCCTATAAATTTTCTCATTTAGTTAGTCTTGCATTATCTTCAATAGAATTGCAAAATTCAAAGAAGTCCAGAGTAATTGTTTTCAGAAGTGAATGTTTTAGTAAAATTTCATTTTATTTTTTAAAAACAACAGACTATTTTTGAAAGTAAGATTTGGCTCTTTTCACTGTAATAAATCTAACCAAATGGAAACTGGGCTTGATGTAATCTTTCTCTCTAACTTGGAAGTAATATTACACATGTGATTGCATGCATGATTTGCATGATTGTCAAGTACATTTTGTAGAGGCTTGGGAAAATGAGCCATTCATTAAAGACATGCAATTTTATGCAGGACATGAATAAAATCTATCATATTTCTTTTCAAACAAAACAGTGAATAAATAAAATAGATAATGGTCCATCATGACAAAGACAAAAGCCTCTGATTAAAAAGATTTACCTCCCAACAATTTTATAATTGTGTAGTAATAACAGAAAAAGTTCCCTGTGACATCTTTCCTTCATATCCAAGTTATCAAGAAACTTGAAGAAATTCTCCCCCACTTCCAGGATGAAGATAATTCATTTCAGAGGAAACAAACATCATACACCGATTATGAGAACCTATAACCTGGCCTTCTTTCCAAATTAGACCTGTTCTAATCACATAATCATGAGGCCCCATGCTGGTACTTGGCTCATCCCAAACAATATACACTGCTTTCTAAATTTTCATCATGATAATTAAAAGTAGGACCACAGAAGGAACTGCTGTACTTCTACAATGTCTGACTGAGAATGGAATATTTACCTTTGTTGATACTTCAGCAATTAAGTTTTTCTTGTTTGGATCCAAAAATTCCACAGGCTGACCCTCAAATTCAATCTTTCCAAGTATAGTTCCCTGTTCAATTAAAAAAATATATTGTTATCAGATATCTAGGACAAAGGACATTTTCATACTGCTTTCTATTTCCCAAACTTCCAAAGCAATTTTGTGATGACTCCCATTGCAAAGAAAACATCATCTTTGTTCCAGCTTCACATAAATCACAGCAAAGCCAGAAAAAATAATGCTCAAAATCATTCAACAAGTCAGTACTAAGTGCTTATGTAGAGCGCCCAAAATCTATTAAAAGTTAAAATAGTTGCCTTACTTTATATTACTATATATAAGTTAAAGACAACTGAAATAAGGAGCAGAAATAATCTGTCACAGACATAACACCAATCTTATTGAATTGTCTCAAAATCCCAAATTCTTCAGATTTTTGGGGGGGAAAGTTGGGGGAGAGACCAAGGCGGCTTAATGCCACCATGATCTGAGGTGATATAATTCCCATGACCCATTCTTTAAAGAGAAGAAAAAATATGTGTAATATATTGTATGTATATGTATATTGCACTGTATGTAAAGCACCATTACATTGCTACAGAAATGTATGAAACCAAAGACAAAAATGCATATGGGTCAATATAAAAGGAAAAAAGGATGACGTGCTCATAGGTATATACTATAGGCCACTCGAGACTGCCATTTTTCAGAAATGGTATAGGGTCTCCAGTTTGGGTGGAGGGTTGGACTAGATGACCTACAACAGGGGTATCAAACTCAAGGGCCAGGGGCTGGATCTGGGCCACAGGGTGCTTAGATCTGGCCCAGGGGATGGCCCTAGAAACAGTGAAGAACTGGCCTGTGGTGCCTCTGCCAGTGAAACCGGAGCTGTGTGTAGTCCTCCCGAGTTCCATTTTCTCTGGCAGGGGGTTGTAGGAGGCAGTCACAGCCTAAAACAGGGCTCAGGAGCCAGTTTTTTCTGGCAGAGCACTCAGGCCACCACAGGCACCCCAACATGAGTGATGTCAAGCTGGCCATGCCTACGCCAGCCATGCCCACTCCATCCCCCCAAGGTCAAACACAATGCTGATGCGTTCCTCAATGAAATCAAGTTTGACACCCCTGACCTACAAGATCCCTTCCAACACTGTTTATCTATATTTGCCATGAATTCTGTCCAAAAGCCCAATTATTTCTAGTTTTTTAAAAAACTAAAGGTATCAAGAAACAGAAAAAACTATTCTGTTTTTCCAGGTATAACTGATGTAGGTGAAAGAGTTCAACTTAGCTTAAACCGAGCAAGAACCATTTTGAAATTCAATATTAAAAGTCTTGGGTATGGTTTACTTCATATTTGAAGGAAATTTATGATTTTTATTTTTATGTGCTAAATTATTTCAGTTTAATCTTTTGAAGCATTTTTTTTTAATCTGGGGATTTCATGTTTTTTCAGTTTTCAAGGAAAAAGCAAGTTGACAATTTATCTCAGGAAAAGTGTCAATAGAGGATAGAGAGTCAAAAGTTTGGGAACTATTTTGTAGTTTTCATTTATCCAAAAATAATTTGGAAAGTTTTGTTATAAGAAACCATCTACAAGGATTTTTCAATAACTTCATTTTATCTACCTTGTTTCGAATTATTTTAGAAAGCATCCTGGTGTCAATCCCATAAAGAGCTGGTATCTGCAAAAAAAAAAAAAAAACCAACAACAAATGCTAGCATACTAAAAATTAAAAATAGAAATTTCTGGTAATTCCACCTAATTATTTAAATTAATTCATTTATTACAAATATAATAGATAACATAACATCAACATGATCAGTAACACAAGAGAAGGCATGTAGGTTTTTGACTTGCCAATATTTCTGTTAAAAGAATGCTAGGAAATGGACTTCTTAGGGAAGGTAGGGTTTAAAGGGAAGTGTACTTTATAAAGTTAAATTGAACTGATAACACAATTTCCATAATTTATCTCAAAGATTCTGAACTCTGTATACAACCAGGAAAGAAATTGTAATATCAAGCTATGTTCTTTCCCATTGCTATAAGGAGAGAGGATAAAAACTCTGGGTTGTTGTTTTTAAAAAAACCTTGCAAATGTCTGCTGAAGTATGCAGTTTCCAGGTTGTTTTGTAATCTAGTAAAATAAGAATAGAGAAGAGAAGTCTTCTTTGATTTCTACAATACAATAAAACACAAATCACTATTAACATTATAAAAATATTTTCCATAGAAAATATATGCTGCCTCACCTTTTCTTCTTTCAGCCATTCACCCAAAGTCTTGACTGCCCGCCAGTGACTGTATTCGTTGCTGTAGTCCAGTGCCAGCAGGCCTGAAACCTATGAAGAAAATGTGACTCTTAAAGTATTTTAAAAGTGTTTTAATATAATGCTTAGCAGTGAAGGATTAATTCCAAGTCTGTTTTACTAAGGGCATGCTCTAGAACAGGGGTCCCCAACCCCCAGTACTGCGCCGTGGCATGTTGGGACAAGCAGCAGGCAAGCACGTGAGCACGCAAAGCTGCATTTGAACAAGCAATGTTAAGTTAGCAACATGTTGTTAAGTGAATCTGGCATCTCCATTGATTTTGCTTGTCAGAAGGTTGCAAAAGTTTATCAAATGACCCAAGATATTGCGTCTGTTATAAATATATTCCAGTTGGTAAGTGTCAGAATTTTGATCATGGGGAAGCTGCAATGATCGTAAGTGTGAAAAATAGTCATATGTCATTTTTTCATGCTGTTGTAATTTTGAACAGCCACTGAATGAATGATTGCAAGTTAAAGACTATTTGTAATGGCACTACCAGGAATTTTTGTTTAAATAAAACAAGGAGGTTTTGAATAAGGTGTTAGGGGCGGGGGGGGTTGTTTTTGTTTTTGCTTACCTTGATGCCATCAGACTCCAAATATCTCCTGAGGCCAATTTCATCTGAAGCAGCTGTGTCAGGGACACCACCATTTCCTATGATGGGATTGACCAGTGTGAGGATCTGCCCATGGTAGCTGGGGTCAGTCAGACTTTCAGTGTAGCTGGATTTAGCACAATAGGAAATTATTTTTTTAGATTAAAATCCACACAAAATTAATACCCCCTGCCAGATCAGCAGGCTGGAAGATAGAATATAAGAAACCAGATTAACTGCTTTATTGAACTGTTGATTTGGCTGGGAATATTAACACTTTCTAAATTGGAGTGGGGAAGTCAAATATTGCCATTTTGGCTATTAATTATGATACATTGGCTGATGAAAGAAATTGTAGTCAGCTAATTGTCTTTACGTACAATATGTACCTAAAGATTTGAAAGGGAAAATTCCCATTCAGTCTGATACAACATTTTGTGCAAGTGATAGCTACTAAGAAATGTTCCCCTCCAACTCATGAACTTCATTTTTATATGGATATATATCACAATACTTAAAAATGAAGTATTCTTGGTGTCTTTGCAAATGCACCAGCATTCTTCAGGATTATTTACACAGGCAAAATAAAATTTATTTCCCTTTCAAATCTTTAGGTATTGTTATTTAAATTATATATAATTGAACTGCCATATTATTTCTCAAATATCAGCAAATTGCAAGAGGCATTTTTATGGAATGTAGACTTTCCTTGAAAAGATGGATTGTTGCACACAAGAAAACACTTTAACTAATCCAGAATGGTTGTGGGCTGATATCAACAATTAAATGTATTAATCACTTGAGAGAAATGATGTGTCAGATTAAACAATTGGTTTGAAATATGACAGACTATGGTTTTATAATTTTTGATATGCAGATTTTGCCAATAACTAAAACAAATTAGGTCCTTAGTTTTAATGAATGATTTTTGTAACCCTGGAGGATTATAATAAAGTAATACTGTTGAAGTTAGTTGGGCAGTTTTCAAATACATAAATTATTACTGCGGACCTAGTGTCCTATTAAGTGTGAATGCTATTTTATTAATTATAGACACTGGGCCAAGAGTTATTGAAATAAAGGTATGGCTACACGATTGTATTTCTACTTTTAATTTGTTACTATATTTCAGAGAAGTATTTCAGTAAAGCAAATCATTACAGAATGTAATATACCCATCAATGATTTTTAAAATTTGTTGAATTTTGTATCTCCCTGCATTAATATTATGAAATCCAGTATTAAAAAAGGCATTAAGTCTCTATATATGCAGGGAACGTCAGCCTTTTTGCAAGCATGGCCCCAAAAGATTGGCGAAATATTTTCTGAATATTGATGATCTGAAGAGCAGGGAAACACAATGCCTTACAGCACAGGTGTCAAAATCACCATGTCACATTGCCGTCATGTGACATATTGAACAGTTTTTCCCTTCATGGAGCTGAGGTTAGTGTGGAGTGCATGTGACGCATCCAGCCCACAGGCCGCCAGTTTGACATCTTGTTCCTAAACTTGTGGCTTGTAACCATATCGGCAAAATACTAGTGGGAGGGTTATCCGGCACAACTTACATATTCCTTAATAACTGCAGCCAGTTCTGCAATTATTTAGAGTTATTTGAAATATATTGCTTTTGGCTCACGCCCAGCAAGGAACTCTCACAAGGAGTTTCTCTGATTTGACCAACAGATCAGGCATATTTATTTGAATAAATATAGTTTTACAATTTGTAGCTGGATCACATACCTCTTTATACTCCAGTTTCTATGTTCTTTCTAATGGAGATTGCTCTAGCCTTGGTATTAACCCCCTGTCACATTCAGCCACATTAGGCTTATCCTATGTGACCTCAGTACAGGTAATCCTCAACTTATGATCACAATTGGGACCAAAATTTCCATTGCTAAGCAAGGCAATTGTAAAGTGAGTCATGTTCAATTTTATAGTCTTTTTTGTCATTGTCACTGCAGCTTGTTAATCACTGCAGCTTGTTAAGTGACTCGTGGGGTCATTAAGCAAATTTGGCTTTCCCCATTGACTGTTCTTGTTGGAAGCTGGCTGGAAAGATCACAAATGGCTGCAGGATGCTGCAACCATCATAAATACAGCCCCGTTGCCAAGAACCCAAATTTTGATCATGTGACTGTGGGGATGCTGCAATGGACATAAGTGCTAAGACTGGTTATAAGTTTTTTTCAATGCTGCTGTAACTTTGAATAGTTATGAATGGTTATAAGCTGAGCCCTACTTGTAGCACAGGATTTATATTGTGCCAAGGGTGCTTTTCAACAGCTCATGCAAGCTCTGCTGGCCATCCTCCAAATTGGCAGGGTGTACTTTCACATAATCTCTGGAACTCTGACATTGATTCCTATAAGACATATTCTGAATACAGTGAGTGGTTCATGAGAAGCTGTGTATAACTGAGATCCATTTTGGGGAGCAGAGGAGCAAATGCATTTGAAAACAAGCTCACACATAGTTTGCAAACAACATTTCTGCCAATAAACCATCATCTTGAAGGGAAATTAATCCTTCTGGTGCAACTTGGCAGTGGTGATGCAGCAAAATATATTACCCATCATCTATCACAGTAGAAAAATTAGTAGTGCTCTCCATCATTCTGATCTATATGAAGCAGTTGTGAACTGGCAGGTATATTAAAAGAACTAGTATTTAGCATGTCAAAGAAGCACAAATAATTATTTTCAGATGCAAAACCTTGCAACCAAATTTATGTACTTTAATGTAATTGCTACTGATCACAGTAAGAGTACTAAAGGCTCTTTCTATGGTGTGATGATTTCACAGATTTCAAGCAGTTTGTACAGAATGTGGCAATAATGCTTTAATTATCTTCCCAAACTGATGGTCTGGGTTTCCTTAAGTTGCAGTATTTCAAAAGTTCTGTTCCAGATGGAAGAACTCATCCATCATGTTAAATATTTCTAAAGCATAGAATAGGTAGAATTAAAGAAATAGAAAAACTGGCAGGGTTGAACATATATCATTTAAAGGTGGAAGATGATAAATATATTTTGAATATACTTTATTTGTTTGTTTGTTTATATCCCACCTTTATTCTTACAAATATCTCAAGGTGGCAAACATAACCAATACTTCTTCCTCCTATTTCCCCCACAACCCTCCTGTGAGGTGGTTTGGGCAGAGAGACAGTAAGTGGCTTAAGTTTTCCCAACTGGTTTTCATGGCTAAGGCAGAACTCACAACCTCCTAGTTTGTAGACTGGAGCCTTAACTCAAACTGGCTCCCCATTAATAAGCATCTCTCCTTGATTAACAAGCAAGATTAATGAGTAAGATGATAGATTGATTTAAAGTCATTATAAGAGATCATTTTAAACCAATTTTTCATATATTGGTTGAATTAAAAGGGTGGCAGATAAAAGAGTAAGATGTGTTAAAAGCCAAATTACATGCAACTGGAAAAACAAGTAGCAGAACCATGCACTGAAGCCTCATTGCAGATTAAAGGGAAAAAAGTGTGTGTGTATGTACCTTCTACATATTACCCAACGCTACTGTGCTATTTTACCACTGGTGGCATAAAGGAAGATCTTAGAACCTCTTAGATCAGAAGCAGGTGTTTGTCTGCAAAATCAGCAATTAATTGTAGGGTTAGCTTGCAAGGAAGGTCAGCATTTTATGAGAAATGTTCAACAGTGCATAAGTTTATAATTGGAAATTATTTTCCAACCATAACATTTGGAGGTCAAATTTCAAGGACATGGAAGTGAGTAAAGGCTGACATTGTCACTTCTACACTCCAAAGATAGTTGGGGTCTTGTTCTGATGACAGGGCAACTAGGCAGTGCAGGTAAGTTCTAAGGAGATTTCCCCAATCCACCCTGTCTGGAAAAGTAGCTACATTTTGCATTGTTTGCTCCCTTGCAAATAATCCACTTAAAAAGTATTCAATTTTTTAAATATTTCATTTAACTAAATCGCTTTTTGTTATAAATCCCTTTTTAGAATCAACTAAGAATGAATAAAACAATAAAACACTAAATAGACTAAAGATACAACTGGCAGAGATATGAAAAAATAGAAGGCACAGACAATAGCTCTATATTATTAGATAAAAGAGGGCAAGTGAAGGCAGACAAAGGTGAACAGCCAAAGAGATCATAAATCAAGATCAAAATAATTCATTAGGAATTCAGATGAAAAGCAATTAAATAGGCTAACCCAAATAACAGCTTAGAAGTCTGGTGAAGAGCAGCAGGAGAGAGAATGTTTTTGAGCCTGACAATCAATGTGCTGAGGAAAGGAGGTTGCTTCACAGCAGCTAAATTAGGCAATCAAAAAAACCTGGATGGAGTGCGATAAGGGGGGAAGCTGCTAAATGCTATGAAAAACATATTCCTTCCTCTTTTTTCCTTATTTATTTGTTTGTTTGTTTGTTTTTGAGGGATTATTGAGCTGAAAGGGGGCTTGGCAGCAACATTTTCGTCAATTTCAGTCAAATATTTCCATCCACATTTCCCTCATAGTCAATGTAGAAGAACAGCTAGCTTAGTCTTTGGTAGGAAACAATCAGAAGGAATCTGGTAGCATCTTTTCTCACTAAAAATGTTACTTAAAGGCATACACTTTGCTTTCACTTCACAAAAAAAATTTCTTTGGACTTTCCATTACTCAGCCTAAAAACATCCTCTTAACCCTTTTGGTTACTAAGACTCTTCTAAACCATTTCAACTGCAGATGGTTTATTTAAAAATAACAGTAAGCTTTGTTTTTAAATAGGTTCACTGGCTGGATGAAAAAAGAGAGGAGATTATTCAAATTTTCCCTTTTATTTCTACCTTTACAGTTTTTATCCATTCCCAACCCTTTTCTCATACACAGGTACATGTTACATATATGTATGCATAATTATTTCCCCTTGCTTACAAAGAGGAAAGGGAAAAATGAAAAATTTCAATATTAGTTTTAGGTTGTGAAGAGCTGTTATTTCAGACAATTTAAAAATCTGGAATGGGCTCCTTTTGGAAGATATGGAAATACTGTCCTGGTTCAAGCTTAAAACATGATGTTATTTTTGTATTTGAATAACTTAACTGTACAACCAGGGGTGGGTTTCTACCAGTTCGCACCAGTTCTATAGAACCAGTTGTTAACGTCACCGGTAGTGCTAAGAACCGGTAAAACTGACCCCTGCTTGGCCCCGCCGCTCTCCAGCACTCCTACGGGCCAAAAAACGGTTTTTATTACTGCGCATGTACAAAAATCCCTTCCTCATTCTCCCCTGCCTGCCCCTCCCTTCACTGCCCTGGCCCCCACCCCTATCCACTGCTCCAAAGTAAAAGAAAACCATTTTTTTTAAAAAAAAAAACAGGTTTTTTTTACTGCGCATGCACGAAAATCCGTTCCGCATTCTCCCCCGCCCACCCCTCCCTTTGCTGCCCTGGCACCTGCCCGTATCTGCCACTCCAAAGTTTAAAAAAACAGGTTTTTTTTAAAAAAACAGGTTTTTTACTGCGTATGCGCAAAAATCCCTTTCTCATTCTCCCCCACCCGCCCCGCCCCTACTTATAGGGTATTTGCGCTAATTAAAAAAATGTACCCACATGGTGCCATCGCTCACAGCAGCAGCACCAGCAGCTGAGCCAGCCAGTCAGCCAGCTGTCCATCCCTGCCTGCCTTCTGCCGCCCTGCTGAGTGAGGGCAAGCCACAAGCCCCAGTTGCCACCACCACTAACCATCCTCACCCAGCCGTCCTGCCTTGCCCTGCCTGCCTCCCGCCACTGGCGCTAGCCGTCCTCGCCCACCCAGATTGCCTACCCTGTCGCTGGCCTCCGAAGATGCGGATCAGTAGGTATGATCTTCCAACCTGGTCATCTACCTACCGCCGCCAGTCCCAGTCACCTGCCCCCATCTTCCCTCACCCGCGGCCCTCCATTGTTGCTGCCTTGCCTTCCCACCACTGATTGGTAGTGAGGAGGCAAAGCAGCAGCTCCTGCTGGCCTGGTCCCCTACCTCCTCTTTAGTAAAACAGATAAAGAAACATCAAGGTGAATAGTAAAATAATTTTTATTTAGGTGTTTATTTCTTTAGTATCTTTTTTGTTTTTATGATTAATAAAAACAAAAACAGATAGTAAAAAAATAAATAAATACATAAATAAAAAAAACAAATTACCAAAAGGGAGACAGGCAACTTCTTGTTACATTGATGTTATACATTATCTGTTTCTGCTTAAATCAATGTATAGCAAGATCAATGTAACAAGAAGTTGCATGCATACATAAATGAATTTTTTTAAATAAAAGTGTTTTTTTTAAACATAAACAAAAACATAAAACATAAACCATCTTCAGTTACATAGTGTGTTGGTTGGTACAAATCACTTGTGCACAATTTCTGCAGTCTTTCCTTTCCAATTTGTATTAATCTTTATATCATGCTAAGCAATTGGCCACTAGGTGAGCACCTGGTCATTAAGTGAGTACCACTTAAATTTGGGTTGCCAGCCACATGGCCACCTGCCTGGGCCTTGCCTGGGCCTCCCCAGGCCTTGGAAACTGGCAAAAAGCATTTGCTAATCAATTGACCACTAAGCGAGCACCTGGTCATTAAGTGAGAACCACTTAAATTTGGGTTTCCAGCCACATGGCCACGCCCGCCCATCACATGACCATGTAGCCACACCCACCCATCACATGACCACGTAGCCATGCCCAATCAGCAAGCCACTCCCCCACCCCAGTCACATGACCACCAAGCCACACCCACAAATTAGGCCACGCCCACAGAACCGGTTGTTAAGAAATTTGAATCCCACCCATGTGTACAACCATGTTTTAAAAATCTGCTGTAACATTACATGAGAAGATTACTATTATATTTCTGAGCCCTGAATGTTTACTTTTAAAGCATGTTTATCTGTGTTGTGTCAGAAATTAACTGAAGAAAATAGGACAACTTGTTAATTTTCATTAGGACACTGTCTGGCTTCAGGTGACACTGAATCACAAGATTGTCAACAAGAGGTGTGAAGTACTTCTTTATAGTTAGTTACAATTCACAGTATCAAAACACAGAACATAGAATAACAGAGTCAGAACGGACCTAGAAGGTCTCTAGTCCAACCCATGCCATTTCACAAAAATGGTTATCTAATCTCTTCTTGAAAAACTCCACTGATGGAGCAACCACAATTTTTGAAAGCAAGCCATTCCACTGATTAATTGTTCTCAATGTCAGGAAAATTCTTCTTAATTATAGATTGGATTTCTTTTTAACAAACTTCCACCATGTTTTAAAAATCTGCTGTAACATTACATGAGAAGATTACTATTATATTTCTGAGCCCTGAATGTTTACTTTTAAAGCATGTTTATCTGTGTTGTGTCAGAAATTAACTGAAGAAAATAGGACAACTTGTTAATTTTCCCATTACTTCTTGTCCTACCTTCAAGAGCTTTGGAGAAAAGTCCTCTGTCATATCCCTCAATAATTGAAAGGCAGCTATCATGTCACCCTTTAATCCTTCTCTTTATCAGATTAGACATACCTAGTTCCCTCATTTATTTGTTGTACAGTTTAGTTTAAAAATCCCTAATCATCTTTGAGCTCTTCTCTGCATTCCCTATCAGTCTCAGCATTTTTTCTATTTTTATGACCAGAACCGGGTACAGTACTCCAAGTGTGGTCTTACCAGTGAGGTATAAAGTGGTATTATTACTTCACATGATTTTGATACTATCCCTCTGTTGATGTAGCTTAGAACTGCATTGGTTTATTTTTAAGCAGTTGCAACAAATTGTTGGTTCATACTGAAGTGGTAGCCCAATAGGATGCCTAGATTCTGCTCACAATCACTACTGTTGAGCCAGGTACCATCTATTTTATACCTTTGCATTTGGTTTTTCTTGCCTAAGTGTAAGACCCCACATTTCTCACATTTAATTGCATTTTGTTGGTAGGGCCCAGTGTTCAAAACTGTCAAGATCCTTCTGTACTTTGAGTCTATCTTCTAAAATGTTGGCTATTTCCTCCAGCTTGGTGTGATCTGCAAATTTGTTGACTTCCCCTTCCATCCACTTGAAGACAGAGACTATGATGACTCCTCTGGATGTTTCCCCAGATACTTCTCTAGATCAGGGGAGGATGAACCAGTTTCTGGCACATTAGGAGCTGAGTTGCTCGATGGCTCTGAGCAGCCGTCATTGAGGGATTTGGCTGAGGCTCCAGGTGGGAAAACCATGCAACTTCAGCCAGTGAGCAAGGAGGAGGAGGAGGAACTGCTGCCTTCTGCACCTGATCCAAGAACATGTAGTGCAGAGAAAAGGCAGGAGCAGAGAAGGTCAGCCAGACTGCTTGTGAGGAGAAAGTCTCACCCTTCTTGATAGGCTGCACCAGAAGCTGGCTATTTATCATAGCGGACAGATGTAGACAATGCTGGGAACAACATGTTAAACAACAACTCTTCTTACAATAGTTTAAATACAAATCTCTCAACACAACTGAAAGACGAGCTTCAAGAAAATCTGCAACTTTTAAAAGGAAACATTTGGGATTTTTTCTTTAAGGACATTAACAAGGTTGAGCAATCCTTGAAAAAAGGGAAGTTTATAATTACTAGATAAACTTTCCAGAGAAGAAAGATTTTACTCCATAAAGACAAGCTGGAAGGAGTGACTAAAACTTAATGAGTTAACTGAATTAAGATGGATTTTAACCTGTTTGATATTTGTAAATGAAAGAAAGTCCTAATCTAAAAAAAATTAAATGTATCTCTCTTTCACACACACACACACAACACACAACACACACACACACACATATCCCAAGTAATTCCTAAAGTATGCAAAATGTTATTGGAAAATGTATTGGAAAGTATCCATGTTAAGGGAAAGTGAAAGAAAAGGATGCATTAGTTTAAAGAAAAAATAGAGTTTTAAAAGGTATGTATACAAAAGAAAAAAATATTATTCTATGAGGATAGTTTGGAGGGAGGGACTAAATTTAATATTGAATTTCAAAGTATGTATGTTAAGAAGTTAAAAGGAAAAGATGTATTAGAAAGTTTTGATTTTAGAAATGTGTTTAAAGAAAAGGTTGGCATTTTAAAAAGGATGTAAAACAAGAGTATTTTTCCCTGTAAAATCAAATGAATACAGTGAACCTTGTTAATATAAATGGTGATACATAAAAAGATTATTAGATGCAAACAGAAATATATATATTTTCCACAGCAAGGAAGTTTGTTCTTTAAGTTTGTTGAAGTCAGCTCTCATAAGTCCAAGATACTAATTTGACTTTGTCTGATTATTTGTGCCTGAAATTCCAGTATGATATGGTAATTCTCTCCCAAAGTTTCCGCAACTTCAACCCCTTCTAAAATTTTATGCCTGTTGGTAAGATTTAAATCCAATATAGCTAATTCTGGTTGTATCACAACAATGAAAAAGACTGAATAAACTTTGGTTAAACTAATAACAAATAAACATGTCATAGAGAAATAGCCCTTGTAGATGACTAGGAAGTAAAAGTTTATAGTGCTCTGTTTCTCTAGCCCCTCATTAGGAAATTGGAAAAAAGTCAACCCATTGGTGAGTCATTACTTGATTGTGTTGTAGCAATTTGAGTAGGCCTCTCTCCAAATTTCTCATATTGAAAAGATGAAAGAAAAGTGAGGAAATCACCAGAAGCTGCTGCTATAAGCTTAATGGGATGTTTTACCTCTCCTTGGAGAAAATGTGGAGAGAAAATCAACCTCCCCAGTGCCAGTGTTCCTTCCTGCCACAACTTCCCCTAGCAAACATAATGTTTGTAGATGAGACTGAATTAAACATCACTATGGGAAGTTAATCATGGGGCTTCTGGAAGTATTTCTAGAGGAGAGAGCAACTTTAGGCTGGTTTAAGTTTCCACCTCTGTTTTTGAAATCCATCTGCATTAGTATCTCTCTTTTTTCTGGCTAAAAGGAATAAGTCCAAATGTAGTTTGTGGTTCATAGGGAAATTTAGAGAGCAGGAAGAGAGATTTACCAAACTGAACTAGGGACAATTGAGATCACATAGAATTCAAGGGTATAAAAAAGAAATAATTGTCCAAACTTTTGGGTGGGAACAGTGGTGGGATTTAAATTTTTTTACTACCGGTTCTGAGGGCGTGGCTTGGTGGGCATGGCAGGGGAAGGATACTGTAAAATCTCCAGTCAGAGGTGGTATTTGCTGGTTCTCTGAACTACTCAACATTTCTGCTACCAGTTCTCCAGAACTGGTCGGAACCTGCTGAATACCACCTCTGGGTGGGAAGCATATCATTCTAATGTGGATACCATCTTATTCAGTGGTGGGCTGCTGCCGGTTTGGACTGGCTCTTCCATATCTGTAGTTCTGACCACTGGCTGGGCCCACCCACCTGCCCTGGTGATATCCTGTCCTATATATGGGCTTGCTCACCCCACCCATGCAGCCCAGCTGCTTTCCACGCCTCACCCGCTCTACTCACCACAGCTGCCATGCACAGGAAATCCCCGTGTTTTTGAAGCTGTGTGTGGAGGGGGGGGGCACGGCACACTCATATTTTCAGTTCTGCACTAGGTGAACCAGTTGTTACAGTATGTGCAGCCTATCTCTGATTTTATTATCCTAGTATTATGACAAATAGATCATATGATCTTACCCAGAAAGGCCAGTATTGAATACAACTTCTCCAGCTGTAGAGGATGGATGCCCAAAAGAGTAGCCTCTCATACTAGTACCATCTTCCAACACCAAATTGGCAGTCTGTGCCTAGAGGAAAAAGTCCATAATAATCAGCATTTCATTATCTACATGTGCATAATTACTTCTAAGTAATACCATTTTACTCTTTATAATTGTGTCATCTGTACACAAGCTGAAAATGGAAGACTTTTGGTGGCTGTGTTAGTTAGGGGAAAAAACTCTATTTTAACAATAGCATATACTACTGTAGTAAAATTCAATGTAGCACATAAAATTAGTTAAGTATACCTTAATAGAATTTGGCTTGGACTCCATTTTGTCAACTTTAAAACAAAACAAATAACCTTCCTCAGGTGAAATGGGAGATTGGGTCAAATAAATAATAGAAATGCAGTACAATAAAGGCAACACTAAAAACAATAAAGCCTAAACAACATAACAAGTGCTTCAAGGTTGTTTGTAATAGAGTAATAAATATTGTTGCTAAAAATGCAGACCGTATTGATGCTTTGCAGAAAGACAATGGCTTGTGCAGGAAAGAATTGTGGGACATTTCTTGAGCCTAATCCTGGTCAATGTATATGATGCTTAATCTGAAAATTAAAAAACGTATGTTGCAAATTTAAGAATATTGACATTGGGATCCTGTCCAACCTGGGGATAGGATGGTAGTTATAACCTCAAGGGAACCAGTGAACCAAATAGGCCTATCAAATTATGAACAGAAAAGAGACATGGCGGTCAGAGGAAGTGACATTGCAGTGATACTATCACAAGGGAATGGAGCTCTCCATCCCTGCACTGGCTTCTCCTTGTTCATTGGCTCTATAAAAAGCAAAGCCATCTTGGAGGGGCAGTGAAGCAAAGGAGGGGGATCCTGAGAGTTTCCAGGGGAGAATGCAACCCCCTTGTGGAGCCCCAGGCTTTCTCTGCCCTCTATGCCATGAAGAGGAGAAAAGGCAGCCAAGATGGTTGCTACACAGCTGGAGACAGCTTAACATCCAAGAAGAGTGCTGGAGTGGAGTCAGTGAACAGTCTGGAACTGGGTGATTTATTTAAAGTGCAACTCCAAAAAAGAAGTTTCAGAAAAAGAGAGACTCAGAACTATCTTTAAAGTAGCAGCGACCTAACACTGTGAATAAAATCTTAAGATTCTAAAACAGAAGAGAAAGGAAGAAAACAGAAAATTGGACTTTTAAATTGGACAGACATTGGCTTTGGATAGGCATTTACAGGATAGGAACCATTTACATAAAAAGCTAATATATCTACATTTTGGAGGATTTGAGTAAAATTGAACAAGAAATAAGAAAGACAAGACAAAGTGAAAACTGATGTAAGAGCGCCACCTGCTATCATAGGAAGGCACAACATATTCCCAAAATCCTGGAAAGGCCTGGCTCTGGGAGATTTAAAGGGGAGAATAAGAAAAACTTTATTACTGAAAAGACCCCTGAAAGTTTCAATATAGGAGGATCTATGAACGTTCCACTTTTGGATTATCTAGAAGAACATATTGATTAACCTGGGAATACAAAGACTCCTGGACATTGGACATAGATTTTTTTGTTTGAGAAGTGGCTTTGGTTTGAATAAAAGATTGTTGGGTTATTGAACAAAAAGAAATAAAATAAACAAAAACAAAGATGAGTGGAATTTGGGAAGAAATTGTGTTGGAAATTCAGGATATGAAGGATACTTTGATAAGAAGATGCAAGGAGATTCGGAATAAAATACAGAGAATAGATGTAGAGCTGGAAATTAAGGCAGAAATGACAAAGAGAAAACAGGATGTCCAGGAAGAGGAGGAGTTAACCAAAAGAGCAGCTGAAAAAATAACAACAGAGAAAACAACAAACAAAAAGAAATGACAAAAAGGAGATAAAAATAAAAATGACAATGATTGATGATATAAGCTAAGGGGGGAGTATTTTAAGGAAAGTTAAGCAGGAATTGGAATTGCAGGGAGGTTTTCTAAGGGGAGAGTGACTAGAACAAGTAGACAACTTGAAAATGAGACAGTGGAACTAGGTAGAGAAGGGAGAAATGTTTAAAAGGAGTGGCCAAGAAGTGGTAACAGATACAGATAAAGATCCAAGAGAAGAATATGGGAGACAAGCTAAGAAATGAATAATTAAAGCTTTAATGCAAGTGAGACAATGGATAATAAAAAAAGGGCTAGAAGTTAGAGAAAGGGAGATAAATGGAATTATAATATATAATTATATTATTTACATTATAAGGTGAATAACAAAGGAATTTAGAATTTTAATGAAGGTAATTTTGAATATATTATCTATATATATATAAAAGCGAAATACCAGGACTTCCAGTCGTGAGGTCACAGCGGAGCGGAGCAGGAAAGCGATCTCTGCAATCCTATATCTGAATTTTCATGCTTGGAAGCTCTCAGAGGCATCATGAAGACTTGGAGAGACACACAAATTAGAAGGGGAAATCTAGGAGCAGAGTGGAGGAAAGCAACCTTCCACTGCGACGAGGGGAAGCCCTTTGAATCCAGTGCAAAAGAAACCCTGCATCTACGGCGGGTCCGAAGCTGTGACAGCCAGCTGCGATCGGGAAGCAGGAAAGTGGATTAATGCAAGACATCAGAAGAAGAACGACAGACTGGGACAGTTTTTGAGAGGTGAGAGAAGAGAGCCCTGTGAAAGATTCTTGACAGAGGGAGTCTCCAGAGAGAGTGAATACAGCGGCTAATTGGTGGGGGATAGCGGAGTGAAAGGGAGAGGAGGAAACAGAAAAGTTTGACAGCTGAGAGAGATTGCCGCAGAAGAAAAGATCGAGACTCTGTGAATAGAAGAAACGGGGGAGGACTTGCCCAAATTAATGGCAGATCTCATAGCAGAAGCATTACAAAAAGAGGGCCAAGAGGTTCGAAGGGAAATGGATGAGGTATATAGAATATATACCAACTATACAAGACATTTTAAACTTCCAAGAGAGGTTCATATACGATTCTCAAAGAAACAACTGAGAGATGAGATATACAAAGTGATGAGAGATGAACCACTGATATTTAAGGAAACAGAAATTGTCACATTGAAACAAATTCCAAGAAGAATAAGGGAACACAGAAAGAAATATAGATTCCTGACCACCCAACTGAATAACATCTTGTTCAAATGGCTCATCCCAGAGGGAATGTTAATATCATGGCAGGATAAGAAATTTAAAATAGATAGTACAGAAAAAGCTACGGAATTTTTTGAAGTGTATCAGGAGAAGACCAGAACAGCAATGAGGAAGTAAAAACCAGGAGCCAAGAAGAAGGTTGGGTGGAGGAAAGAGAAATAGAACAAGAAGAAAGAGAACAGGAAGAAGTAGAAAGAGAAGGCGTAAGAACGAGACACCAAACAAGAGCAAACAAGCTTCAACAAGTAACAACTACAGAGTAAGATGGTGGAAGAAATCAAATTGATTTCCATTAACATCAACGGTTTAAATTCACAAATTAAGATGAAAAAAGATAACTAAACTACAGAAATTGAACTTAGACATCATATACCTTCAAGGAACACATATCCAGAAACATCAAAGTAAGCTGTTAGAAGCAACAAAATTAGGAGATTTATATGTATCTCTAGCCCAACAAAAAAAGGGGGATAGCAATATATATTAAGAAACATTTACAAGCAAAGCAGGTATATGCAGACGAGGATGGTAGGATCCTGATATTAGAAGTTTATATAAACTATAAGAAAATGTTATTGACAGCGATATAAGCACTGAACAAGAAACAAGAAAAATTTTATACTAAAGTATACAGAAAATTAGTAGAACAGGAACATATGCCTGCTAGGTGATTTCAATGCAATAGCAAGTTTAGGAACCGATTATAATAATGAAAATCCAGGGGGAAAAAGGAAAAGGAAAACATTACTAAAAGTATTTTATCAAATGATGGAAGAATTAGGATAAAAAGACATATGGAGAAAAAGAAATCCAGACAAAAAGCAATATACCTATTATTCAGCACTACAGACATCATGGTCAAGATTGGATATGTTATAGACAAATGTGGAAATTGAGCGTAATATAAAAAAAATAGAAATTGAAACTAACACATGGGCCGACCATAATCCTATTAAAATAACTTGGAAAGGACTGAAAAAGAACAGAAGATGGATGCTAAATAAGGAGATCCTAAAAGAAAAAGAATGTGTCAAGATGATGGAAAAAGAATTGGAGTTCTTTCTGAAAGAAAATAAAAAACAACAAACATCAATTCCAAACCTATGGGACACGACTAAAGCATACATCAGGGGCTAAGCAATTTCATATAATACACATAGACACAAGGAAATAAAGGGAGAACAATCTAAACTACTAGAACTCCAAGAAGCAATCCTGAAACAGAAAAACAATACGACACTGGGACCGGATGGTTTCCCAGGGGAACTGTATAAAATGCTCCAAGAAAAATTAGAAATGCAATTGTTAGAACTCTACAATGAGGTGCTGACAACAGAGATGTTACCCAAGTCATGGGGGGAGACATACATAATATTGATCCCAAAAGAAGATTCAGACCATCAATTAATTCAAAATTATAGGCCCATATCCCTTTTAAATGTTGACTATAAAATATTTATGTTCATAGTGGCCGAAAGATTGAAAAAACCCTGAACTAGATCATTCATAGTGACCAAAACGGATTCTTACTGAATAGATAAATCAAAAATAATACCAGAAGGTAATGAATATAATAGAATACTATGAAGCAAACCCAGGAAAACAATTGGCAATGGTCTTCCTCGATGCGCAAAAGGCATTCGACTATGTTAATTGGCAGTTCATCATACAGCAATTAAAAAGCATGCAATTTGGTGACAAATTTATCAACATGATCTCAGCAATTTATTCGACACAGATGGCCAGTGTAATATTAAATGGTGATAGAACAGAAACATTTAAGATTACCAAGGGAGTAAGGCAGGGATGCCCACTGTCACCCCTATCTTTATCCTTACTTTGGAAAATCTTTTGGAAAACATTAGGAAAAATGAAGAAATTAAAGGGGCTTTAATTAAAAAGGAACACTATAAGGTACAGGCCTTTGCTGAGAGTATAGTATTTTTCCTGGAAGATCCAGAGAATACAGGAGTAAAATTAATAAAGGAAACACAGGAATTCGGCAAGGTCACAGGCCTTAAGATAAATAAAAACAAAACAAAATTATTGACTAAAAATTTAAAAGATAAGCAAAAAAAAGAATTGGAAGGAAAATTGGGAATGCAAAGTGTGAACAAGGTAAAATATTTAGGCATTTAGTTAACAGCAAGATGCTCTTCAATCAAAAAAGATAATTATGACAAATTAATAATATAAATTTAAAAAGAATTAGAAATGTGGAGGAAATTACAGCTATCATTACTGGGAAAAATCACAGCAAATAAAATGTCTACCAAAAATACTGTATCTTTTTCAAACTGTACCAATAAGATTGGATAAAACCTTTTTTAAAGAATTAGATCGAATAATAAGTAAATTTGTTTGGGATGGGAAAAAAGCCAGGATAAAAATGAAACTATTACAGGACAAAAGAGAAAGGGGTGGCTTTGGACTCCCTGACTGGGAAATGGACAAAGAACAATTTGGTTTCTGCATGGAAAAGCATCAATTAGATAAAATTCTACAGGGAATGGAAAAGAAAATGATCTCAAGAATATATAACTTTCTACTAGATTTTAAAATGGAAGAGGAGGCAAAAAACTTTGGCCATAATGTAGACCTGGAAAATTGGGAGAGAATGTGGGGATTAAATTACAAATTAATTATATCTACAGCATACAATCAATATAAAATGTTCTACAGATGGCACCTTCCTCCCGCTAGACTGGCAAAAATGTTTAACTCAGATCCAAACTGTTGGAAATGTGGAGAAGAAAAAGGCACTTATTTCCATACCTGGTGGACATGCCAGAAGGTGAAAAAATATTGGAATACAATTAGACAGTGGCTAGAAGAAATCATGAATTAGAAAACTGAATTCAATCCAGAAACTTTTTTATTAGGTATAATAACACAAAAATGCAATAAAACAGATAAATATATCATGTTTCATATATTAACAGCTGCAAGGATTTTGTATGCACAACTCTGGAAAGAAAAAGAGGTTCCACCAGAAGGCATGGTTATAAAAAAAATAATAGATTGTATAGAGCTGGACAGGCTAATGATGAAAATAAAAGACAGAGAAGATTCAATTTACTATAGGGCCTGGTATGCCTGGTATGAGTGGTTTAGAAATAAAAAGAAAGTAAAATGGCAATTAGGAAAAGAATGAGGGAATATGTAAATATGTAAATATACCATACAGAAGATTGGTGTGTAAGGATAAAAGATACTGATTTATAGCAAGAGTAAGATGTAATGGTAAAGGAATAAGTAAATACATATATTGAAAAATGTAAGGAGATACAAAAGATGTCTTGATGTTGATAACAATGTATAAAGTTTTATTTTATGTTTTTTAAAATTTGAAAACTTAATAAAATTTATGATAAAAAAAGTGAAATACCACTCATGCATCATCACAAAATCTCCAGAACCGTAAAGCCTACAAACTTATAATGTGGCATGTATGTTTCTCTTGGCTTCTAGGTGCTCACTAAGAAAGGAGTTTTTGAAATGACCATCAGAGCATTGGTATTTCCTATATTATTATTGTTCTGATCAAGGATTCTGCTGCTGACTCTGCAGGCTGCCGGTGGAACACAACACTTATTAACATGCTCTGATGCTAAGGAGTTCTACTCCCCCTTCCCACCTGAAAAGAAATCTGTTCCAAATGGAAAACACAAGCAAAGGAGAGGAGTTTCAGTTTCAGTTTTAGTTTCAAAGAACCAAGCAGTTTTAGTACAGAACAGTTGAACTAAGCCACACTCAGGCCCCTTGCTATCTCCTTCTTGCTCACACAGCAAATACACTTTCAGTTTCTTAACTCTCTCACACACTGACAGGACGCTAGCCAAATGAATACTGATGGATGCTGGTAGGCAGAGGCAGAATTTTCCCCCTTTATTTTCCTCCCCCAAAACTAATCCTGTCCACATAGTTTCGTAGCGAAGCACGGATATCGAGCTAGTATGGAATAATCAAACAACTGAAGAACACAATTTAAAAGAAATGTGTGTATTATTAGTTAAATTATATAAGATTGTTGAATGAATATTAACATTCTATTTTTAGGAAAATGAATTATAAGTAGAATTTGATTGACATAAGAATAACATACTGAAATATTGAATAAGATAATAATGAAAGATTATAACTTAATAAAAACAACTGTACTATTATTAGAATTATATAACTTGTCAAACATATATATGAATAATATTTTATTTGTATTAAATAAGTTGTAACATGATTAGAAAGGGGATTTTTTTAAATATAATAGTGGCATAATTAAAAATCAGAATTGGATAAATAATGGAAGATTATAACTCAATATAAATTTGTGAATTATTATTAAAATTACATAAGTCTGTTAAACACTACAAATATGATTAATAATATTTTATTCGTAATAAAAAGAGGGACATTTAGAATATGGAGATTGACACAAAAATAATATACAGGTGAAACTCAAAAAATTAGAATATCGTGCAAAAGTTCATTTATTTCAGTAATGCAACTTAAAAGGTGAACCTAATATATGAGATAGACTCATTACATGCAAAACAAGATAGTTCAAGCCATGATTTGTCATAATTGAGATGATTATGACTTACAGCTCATGAAAACCCCAAATCCACAATCTCAGAAAATTAGAATATTGTGAACAGGTTCAATATTCTAGGCTCAAAGTGTCCCACTCTAATCAGCTAATTAAGCCATAACACCTGCAAAGGTTGACACCCTCATTGACACCCTCCATATGGAGGGAAAGCCTCAAAAGGTAATTGCAAAAGAAGTTGGATGTTCCCAAAGTGCTGTATCAAAGCACCTTAATAGAAAGTTATGTGGAAGGGGAAAGTGTGGAAGAAAAAGGTGCACAAGCAGCAGGGATGACTGCAGCCTGGAGAGGATTGGCAGTTACCTTTTGAGGCTTTCCCTCCTTATGGAGGGTGTCAATGATGGTTTTCTGCACAACTTTCAGGTCAGTGGTTTTCCCATGATTGTGCTTCCCACTGAACCAGACTAAGAGACCATTTAAAGGCTCAGGAACCCTTTGCAGGTGTTATGGCTTAATTAGCTGATTAGAGTGGGACACTTTGAGCCTAAAATATTGAACCTGTTCACAATATTATAATTTTCTGAGATTGTGAATTTGGGGTTTTCATGTAAGCCATAATCATCTCAATTATGACAAATCATGGATGGAACTATCTTGTTTTGCATGTAATGAGTCTATCTCATATATTAGGTTCACCTTTTAAGTTGCATTACTGAAATAAATGAACTTTTGTACGATATTCTAATTTTTCGAGTTTCACCTGTATATGAGAGCCAGTATAGTGTAGAGGTTGAAGTGCTAGACTAGGAATGGAAAGGTCCTCCTTTAGGCCCAAAAGCCAGATGTTGCTTTGGGCCAATGATATTTACCAAGCCATACTGGACCAGTATGGCAGATTATGGTCTATAATCTACAGTAAAGAGTAAATCATATGGTGAATTAATTTGGGCTGTATACTCATACACATTTTGTAGTTTGCTGTTTCATTTTGCTTTTGTCATTCATAAAACCAATAGAATAAAACTTTTAAAACCTGTTCACAGCTTTTTCCCTTGATATGGTCTCACATTTGTACTCATGAATCATATTTTATTTAGGAATCACATGAGGGGTTTTATATGAGTTGGAAAGATATAATTCAAAATCTCCAGCTGGCCAAAGATGAGACTGCCACATATTTACAACAAGCACAAACCCTTCAGATGTAACAGTACTTAATTTTTGTTGAAATGTTGCATAATGTGTTTGACACGTATATGTCAGCTTCTAGAGAAGCTTATGTATCTTATTCCTTGGCTTGACTTCATTTAATCTGTCCAAAAGCAAGACAGCGAGATATATTTCACTGGGAAGAATGGCTATAGGATAGAAATCAGGAGAATGTGATTTCTAGTTCCATTTTAGGCAGCTGGGTGACCTTGGGGAAGTCACTTTCTTTCATCTCAACCCATCTCGTGTGGTGATTGTTGTAGGGAAAATAGGAGGAGGTTAGAGTATTATTATGTTAATTGCCTTATTGATAAAAATAATGGTGAGGAAAAAAATAACACAAAAATAAATTCTTAATTTGTATGCATTGTTCTTAATCAAGGATGTGGTGAATGTGTTATCTTCTTTCTCCTTAAATAATTAAAACATGTTAGGCAAAATAGGCAAAATTTGCATTACTACATAGAGCATTCCCATATTTTTCTAATGTAAAGAACCACACATTTTCTTGTTCTATGTACTCTAAGGCAAGGTGCAAAATTCTGGCCAAGGGTTGCAAAGATCCTTTGAGAAGCAGGCCAGGAACTACATTGCAAAGTAGAATCAAGGCAAAAAAAAATTAATCACATGACTTTGTATTACATTTATATTTAATTAAGTATTAAAATACAGTTAATTCCATTTTTGTCCAGTTATATATTTATTGATTTTCTGTCACATTTTATACTGTGATCAAGTAGCAAAATTTAGAGTTTTTCAGGGTTTGCAGCCATTACTTTCACAAATTCCATGCAGCCTCAGATTATCTGGCTTTGATCTAGCGGCCTTACATTTTGAAAGCTTCCATTTCAAACCACTCACTTTCATCAACAGTGACCATCACATGACCAGATTCTCTCTCTTATACTCTCCTTTGCCTACATATGAAAATTACACCAATTTAATTTCTAAATCCTTCTTCTGAGTTAGCAGCACTATTCCCTGAAGAAAATCCCTTTGAAATCAATAGTAGTTATTTTGAATAACTACAATCCAGATGTACAAGTGTATTATAAAATTCTGATTGGTGTCAACAAGCAAAAAGTTGCATTATTTGATCCTATTATTACATTGCCCAAAGGGCCTTGTACAGCACCTTAGCTATTTCTAGACAAGCAAATGCTTTCATGTTTCTGATTTAGCATCATCATTATTTAAGAACAGACTTGATTATGCAGCACTGCTGAAGCAATTATTTTTCCTTAACATGCAAGTGTGGACCTTATGAATCTCTCTGTTGATATGGTGCCATTTTTAATCCATTTGGTCTTAATTTACAAATTACTAAAAACGAATTATACAGGCTAACCAGTTTTCTATGAAAAAGAGATCGTGGTTTCCACATGGCTAAAATGTCTTCTGCAGAAGCATGTTTGCTGAACTGAGCTGCCCTTCCTTGCATATGAAATTGACATGTGCAGTGCACTAATCTTTATACTGTAATATGGACTCTTTATACTAATCTTTATACTAAAGTACTCTTATTACTGTTATACAAAAATTTTTAAAATTATATATTACATTCTTTAAAATTAATGCCAGTAATATGAATACAACACAGCACATAGCAATGTGGCTGCCCATCTAGAGTGGTTTTCTCTTCCTCTTTCTAAATGGAAAGAACCTATGGTTAAATTTAGTCTTTAGACAATAGGTTTTTCATGCTTCAGTTTTAAAAATGTACTCTAAAACCAAGGAAATCTTGGTAGATTCACAAAGATTCCTTTAATGAAGAAACAAAGAGGAAGTATCAGAACAAATAAAACCACTTTCTATGTTCTAACAATGTGTTCTGAAGCCTTACAAATCAAGAACAATACAAATCGGGTAAGTTTCTTTCAGGCTTGTTTAAAGGAAAGTGTACCAATGACCAATAAGAATGCAATTCTTGAAGTACTGAGTAAAGTATATGTTAGATCTGGGAGGATGGTTCAAGAACGGAGGCAAGACTCAGATAGCAACAACAGCTCTTTATTAGTGACTTCAGATCTGAGCAACTAGTCCCAGCCGCAGCAGCCCCTTATATAGGGCTGGCTGCGGCTAGGCAGCCAATGAAGGCGATTTCAGTTTGCCGCTCTTGGCAGGGCCAATCGCGGCAGCCCGTTTACTGGCCAATCGCATCAGTCTATGGCGACCAATCCCGATCAGCTATCAGCGGGCCAATCAGGTTTTCAGGCTTCGAGCCTGCTAGTCCGGAACACCCCCTCCCCTCTCGGTTCCGTTTAAGGGGTGGAGTAATATAGTCTCTCCATCAGGCTTTGAAAGATGCCTGGGGCTACGCTTACACCAAACTGGAGCCTGTTGCATTTGAATGCACCATGATGTGTGACTATAGTTTGGGCTTCTGCAGTCTCGGGATCAACTGGCAGCTGTTGATACGCTTGGGCCAGATCTAATTTTGCAAATATTTTGCCACCCCCAAGTGAATGCAGGAGATGTTGAACAACTGGTACTGGGTAGGCGCTCTGCTGTAGCGCGTGATTGAGGGTGGCCTTGTAGTCACCGCAGATTCTTATGGACCCGTCAGGCTTTATGGGGGTGACAATTGGTGTCTCTCATCGGGCGTGGTCAATGGGTTCTAACACGCCTTGTGCAATTAATTTGTCCAGTTGCTCGTCAATTTTGGATTTGAGAGCAAAGGGAACTTGGCGTGGCTTTAGGCGAATGAGTGCAATGTCGGGGTGAAGATTAAATGAAATAGGGGACCCCTTGTACTTGCCTAGGCTTTTGTTGAACACTTCTCGGAAGTCGTGGACGAGAGCCGCCTCCCAGTCATCATCTTCGGTATGATGGATGCCAGCCATTCCGATTCCTAATGGCGCGAACCACTGAAGGCCCAACAGACTTGGCCGGTCTCTGTCTACGATGGTGAGTGGTAGAATTGCATTATGTCCCTTAAAAGAGACCTGGACACGGCGGGTACCTGCGACTGGAATACGGTTGCCTTGATAGTCTTTTAGTATGAGTCACTGACTGCTGAGGTCTTGGTGTCGGATGTTGGGAATTAGCTGCTTGAGTGTTCTCCAGGATACCATGGATAGTGATGACCCAGAGTCGACTTCCATGATGCACGGTTTGTTTTCAATCGTGACCTTTACTCGGATCTTTTTAGCGTCGAGTGATGAAGCGTGGCCGATGGTGATGGTTTGATGAGCCTCTTCTCGTCTGGGTGTGCCGTTAAACCTTCGGGGTCTGCTGTACTGGTTCCACTGGTTGCTAGGGCGGTCCCTCTGTGTGGTGGAGTTGCCATCATTCCTCTTTGGGCTGCTCCCTCTCCGTCTGGGGCTGGAATTTCTCTTGTTTCTGCATACGTTCGCGATGTGCCCTCGTTTCTCGCAAAAACGTCTAAAAATCTGCATTCGGATCGGAGATGGTTTCCCCCGCATCCGGCGCATTGGTAGTTGGATTTACGACCCCGCTGGTCCCGTTGCTCACGTTCTGACTGGAGCCTGTGGACTTCTTCTTCCTCGCTATCTGAGGATGACTCGACATCTTCATGATGGGTGGTCCATGTGTACCTGTCTGAAGGTTTCCCAGCATCGTTGGTGGGTTGGCGGTTGGTTCCGCTGGTTCGACGCATTCGTGCTGCTGATTTACGAGTGGCTGATTTACGAGTGGCTTCAGCTGCGGTGGCATCTGCTATGGCATCTGCAAGCAAGATGTCTCCCTTGGCCATGATCTTGCTCTGGAAGGTTGGGTCTGTGAGGCCAAGGACGATGCAGTCTCTCATGGCTTCTTCAAGGTTGGCAAAGCCACATAAACCGCCCAGGTTCCTCAGGTCTGCCACAAAATCCCCAATGCTCTCACCTTCATGCTGGTCCCTCTGGTAGAACTCGTGTCTGCGAAGGAGAGTTGGTACAGCTGGGGCGTAATGGTTGCGCAGGATGGGAGCAAGGGTGTCCCAATCCATGGTTTTAACCTCAGCCGGCTTCGCTAAGGCTTTAGCCATCTTAAAAACAGCTGGCCCACAATGGCTTAGAAAAACGGCTCGTTTCTTGCTGGGCGTGGCATCTTTGAGGTTGTTGGACTCCAGGAACATTTGAAATCTGTCCATATATGAGTCCTAGTCTTCGCTAGCTGGATCGAATGGGGCGGGTGGTATAGCGCTGCTGGACATGTCGCCGTCGTTGCGCTCTGTCAGCCACGTGCTCCTTCAGCTAGCTCAAATCAATAGAGTTCGTTGCCTCCGCATCCCACCTTCATCGCCAGTGTTAGATCTGGGAGGACGGTTCAAGAACGGAGGCAAGACTCAGATAGCAACAACAGCTCTTTATTAGTGACTTCAGATCTGAGCAACTAGTCCCAGCCGCAGCAGCCCCTTATATAGGGCTGGCTGCGGCTAGGCAGCCAATGATTTGAGTTTGCCGCTCTTGGCAGGGCCAATCGCGTCAGCCCGTTTACTGGCCAATCGCATCAGTCTATGGCGACCAATCACGATCAGCTATCAGCGGGCCAATCAGGTTTGCAGGCTTCGAGCCTGCTAGTCCGGAACAGTATACATTCATTGGAACTGTTACTAGAGATTAGGATGCTTCTTCCTGTCTGACTGTATGATACTTTTTTTTAAAGAAAAGCATCTTAATCCTACAAATCCCCACTAACAGTTTTCATGTAGGCAGTGATTTGTCTCTCCTCTCCAGTCGTCTCCTTCCATTGAGATGGACCCATTTAAATTTTCTGTTTCCTGTTGACCACAGCAACTGCCATTTCATCTCATCCTCCCATTTGTAATTGAGACCTGGCACTGCTACCTCTTTTTCCCTCACTGATTAACATTTGACAAGTGGTTGACATATGGGAAGGAGATCTTTTCCAGTGAATCTGTTAGTGTTTGGGGATAAACCCCCTAGCAGAGTGTGCAGCAGCAGTCAAGCCAGGCAGGCAAATGAGAGAGAGAGTGGGCCCAAGAGTATACACACACTGGAGACAAAAACACTGTTTGTGGTTTTAAAATAGTTATTTAATACACACAGAGATTAAGAAGTGTCATTCAGTCCATATATCATCATCCAGTATATCCATCCAGTTATCAAGTCCATTTAACAGTAAATACAATGTCCTTATCTGCTTGTAAGTCTTCTCCTCCCGATACCTTTCTCTCAAAGACAATGCTGAATCCTCAGCTCACCAAGCAAACAGTCTTTGTGTTCAGTTGAAATGGTATCTGGCACAGTAGCCTCCAAGAGTAAGCAGATAGACGTTCCAGCAGGCAGCAGACCAGGAACAGAACCAGGTGCATCCAGAAGCCGGGTCTATTACGTTTCCCCTCCTACCTATATTGCTGCCTGCAACCGCACCCACAATGACATTGCAGTTTCTTGCTTAAAGCTACAAGACACTTAATCCTAGGTTTACATATTTATTCAACCCAAACCTGGTTGGTGTATCCATATACCCAACATTCTCCCCTTTTGGGTGACATAAATATGTAATGCCTTTACATTCTAAACCCATATTTTTCACAACTCTCTAGATGCTTAATAGCACCTTGGGCTTTAGTAAAATGATCAGCTACATTGTCCTCCGACATGCAGTACTCCAGCTGTATCAATTTACTCTGTACAGATTGTCTTACATTAAGATACCTCAAATCTGTATGTTTACTTCTCGTTTTAACTGCAATATTAGTGGCCATTTGAATTGCTGCCTGATTATCTTCATGTACAACTATAGGGTAATTTACAGTTATACCCATATCCTTCAACATTTGTTTGTACATAATCAACTCAGTACACAATAAAGATAAACAGGAGAATTCTGCCTCCATAGTAGACAAACTTATATGCTGTTGCCTTATTGACTTCCAGCCTATTAATGTCTTACCCAGCATTATGGCTGTTCCTGAAGTCGACTTTCTAGTATCTCTTTCTGCTGCAAAACTAGCATCTGCATAAGCACTCAATATGAGATCACCTTTTGGTTCTAAATACAGTGCATAGTGTAATGTACCTTTAAGATATCTTAGGATTCTTTTCAATGCTATCCAGTGACATTGAAGCGGATCGTTATTGTGTCGTGCCAGCTGATTAATACTAAAAGCAATATCTGGCCTTGACCAATTGCTAATATATGATAAGCTACCAATCAAAGATTGATACAGTTCCTTATCACATTTGGGACTTTGTGTATCCATTTTGCAAATATCCTGACTCATTGGAGTCTTTGCAGGCTTACAAAGTTCCATCTTATAATCTATTAGCAATTTCGATATCTTATCTTCCTGAGATATCCTAAAACCTTTCTGTGTTCTCAGTATATTCAAACCTAGATATCTCTTTATCTCCCCTAATTGCTTGATTTTTATTTTCTTGGCTAATGATGCAATTATTTCATTTGCTTCATCATTAGTCTTAGTTATCAGAGCAATATCATCAGTAAACAACAATAATAATGATACTTTCCCATTCTTTTCTCTCTTAAATAGACATGGGTCGGCTAAACCAGCTTTAAACCCTATATTGGTCAGTTCCTTCACAATATACTGGTTCCATTCATAGCCCGATTGTTTAAGACCATAAAGGCTCTTCTTTAATAACCAACAATCATTATCATTATTATTGTCTCCTTTAAATCCATTAGGCCTTTTCATATAAACAGTATGTCTTAGTGGAGCATGCAAGTAAGCAGTTTCCACATCTAAATGGTTAATTATATATTGCTTGCTTGCTGCCCACACTAATGCTGCCTTTAAAGTTGCTGCTTTCAGACTAGGTGCAAATACTTCATCATAGTCTTTTGCACTTTGTCTAAAGCCTTGGGCTACTAACCTTGCCTTATGGATTGTGTTTCCATCCTTGTCTGTTTTTATTTTAAAAATCCACTTGCAGCCAATGGTTTTTTCATTACTAGGTAATCTCACGTTTTCATACACTTTCATATCCTTCAGAGACTTCAATTCTTTATTAATTGCTGCATACCATTTTTCTTTCTCTTTAGAAGGATATCTTTTAATCTCATCCACAGTATTTGGGATTCTATTTTCCTGGCACACTGTATTAGCCTGGTATCTATCAGGCGGTCTAGAAATACGTGTAGTCCTTCTGGGTATTACTGGGCTTGGTTGAGTTACTACCTGTTCCTCATCCTCAGCTATTTCTTCCTTTAGGGGCTCTAATTCTTCCTGTACTTCTTCCTTAAAGTTATAGGGATACTTAATGGGATTTCTGTATGATTCAATAATCACCTCGTTATAGCTATCCTGTTCTAACTTATCCCATCCTACGTGCTCTAGAAATTGGGCATTAGCACTACATAACACCTTAGATGTGCCTTTCTCCCAAAATCTATATGCCCTATGGTTAGCTTGGTAACCAACGAAGAATAATTGTTTAGCTCTATGTTGCCCTTTATGCCTGAGTTGTGTAGGGATATGCACCCATGCTGGTGCACCAAATGTGTGCAGGTAACTCAAATCAGGCTTCCTGCCATGCCACATGGTGAATGGTATTTCACCAGTAGTTGAGTTAACAACGTTATTTAATAAATTATTAGCACACATTGTGGCCTCCCCCCACAAAGAATCAGGTAACCCAGAATCAGTTAACATAGTACGGGTCATTGCCTGCAATGTTTGGCCTCGCCTTTCAACATATGCATTGTGCTGTGGTCTGTATGGTGCAGATGTCTTATGAGCTATTCCAGCTGCCTTTAACCTATTCTGGAATTTGCTATTAACAAATTCCGTGCCATTATCTGTCACCAGGGTTATAATTTGCCATTTGGTTTTTCTTTCAGCAAACCTTAACCAGTTGAAGAAATGTTGATATGTTTCAGTTTTGCTTTTCATTAGGTAGCAAAACCCATATCTAGAGTAATGGTCCATAATGCTCAGTATATATCGAGCACCCCCCATACTGGGTTTCTTTGGACCAATAATGTCTGCAAATACTACTTCTAAAGGTTCTTTAGTTTTGAAACCATTTAGCCTATTTGCAGGCATTATTTTACTCTTATCTTCACAACAGACATTACAACGCAAATACTTATCACAGGGCTTTAACCTTATACCTTCAGATAACTCTACTGTGCGTTTTAGCATTTTAAAATTTACATGCCCCAAACGTCTATGCAATAAATGGATACATTCATCATGAGGCTTGACATTATTAAATACAGTCTGTGCCTCCCCTTTCTTACTGTCATGTAAGACATATAATGCTCCATTTAAAGCTGCAGTTACCTTTTTGCCATCTCTTTCCAGTATGCACTTATTATTCTTAAAAGTAACCACATATCCTAGTTTATCTAATACTGTTACAGAAAGTAAATTCATTTTTAACTGTGGTACATATAACATTTTTATATTCTAGTTTAAACATGGACAATAAGCAATACCTTCACCCTTGGCCTTGAGGTGCCAACCATTGGCAAGTGATATACGTTGAGAGCTTGTAGACATTTTTATAAACTTTGTCTTATCTCTCGTGATGCAGTGGGATGCACCACTGTCCACCACCCATAAATCATTCTTCATATGACAATTGCCAAACATGGCCAGTTCAAAGGATTTCTTTGGCTTCTTTACATTCTGGCTTTTTCCTTTTCTGCAGAATCTTGCCAAATGTCCTCTGCCTCCACAATTAAAACACTTTTTAATTGTGTATGCCGTTGATGATAACTTCTCTTCTTCCGGGTGCTTTACTTTACACAGCTGGTTTCTCTCAAGCTTTGCAGATAATTTCTCTTCTTTATTAGTCTTATCTTCCCTCAGCTGGTCACGTTCAAACCTTCTTCTGGCTTCTTCTAATAGCCTGCCGGTTATCTCAGTTACTGATAAACTGTCTTTTGGCAACACCTCTAATGCAGTCACAAAATCATCATAGCTTCGATCCAAAGAAGACAATATGATGTATACTTGTTGCAACTCATTAAAGATAAGCTCTTTTTCTTGCAATTGTTGAAAAATGCTTTTCATACAGTTTAAATGAGTCAACATGTCTCCATTTATCTCAAGATATGTTCTAAACAGTTTCCGTGTAAGATTGATATGAGCTCCTACACTGTCTCGAACATAAATCCTTCTGAGATTATTCCAGCAGTCTGCAGCATTTTCCACTCCACGGATATGAATGAGTTGCTGGTCAGACAGGGTGAGACCTATGATGCATAAAGCCTGTTCATTCTTACGTTCATAATCCTGTATCAGTTTATAATCCTCTTCATCATTAGGATTTAAGTTAGATACATCTGGTGGGTTTACTATTATGTTCCACAAACCTTTTCTTCGTAGAAGTAAACTACATTTCATTGACCATGAAACATAGTTTGTTCCATCTAATCTGGATATCATGGACAGACTTGGCAAATTTACTTGTGCCATTTCTCTTGAGAAAAATAACTATTCAACAAACAGTTTGTCTTTACAGTAATGTGCAACTCACACCAGCTCTCACTGCTATAACCTGGTTAACTAGACTGTGCACACTGCTGGGCCCATAACCAATGTTAGTGTTTGGGGATAAACCCCCTAGCAGAGTGTGCAGCAGCAGTCAAGCCAGGCAGGCAAATGAGAGAGAGAGTGGGCCCAAGAGTATACACACACTGGAGACAAAAACACTGTTTGTGGTTTTAAAATAGTTATTTAATACACACAGAGATTAAGAAGTGTCATTCAGTCCATATATCATTATCCAGTATATCCATCCAGTTATCAAGTCCATTTAACAGTAAATACAATGTCCTTATCTGCTTGTAAGTCTTCTCCTCCCGATACCTTTCTCTCAAAGACAATGCTGAATCCTCAGCTCACCAAGCAAACAGTCTTTGTGTTCAGTTGAAATGGTATCTGGCACAGTAGCCTCCAAGAGTAAGCAGATAGACGTTCCAGCAGGCAGCAGACCAGGAACAGAACCAGGTGCATCCAGAAGCCGGGTCTATTACATTTCCCCTCCTACCTATATTGCTGCCTGCAACCGCACCCACAATGACATTGCAGTTTCTTGCTTAAAGCTACAAGACACTTAATCCTAGGTTTACATATTTATTCAACCCAAACCTGGTTGGTGTATCCATATACCCAACAGAATCCCTCTTTTCAATGTGGACCTTCTACCCCTTTCCTTAAAGTCTCTACTGTCCTTTTCGTATCCCTTGAGTAGGATAAGCAAGGTCAATGAAAAAGTGCCGATTGGCTGATGTCTTTATCTCTTTCATCTCTATTCAGTAACTTCTCTTGCCTTCAGCCTTTCCTTATTTCACTCATTTCAAACATAAAGGTTAATTTTAAAAGATAGCTTGTTTTACTCTCTCTGGGTGTTATTAAGGTATTTGATAGAACAACTTTCCAAAATGTTTGTATCTGGAAATGGTATGAAGACATAATTCTCCTACTTGGCTATAGGAATAATATTAATGGACAAAAAAGGGAGTTAAAACAAGCGTGCCTATTTTCTTATGTCAGACTCATCATAAAGTTATCAGGAAATATTAAAAATATATTCAAGTTCTTAAATGAAAAAATATAATGCAATAAATGTGGTTTTGCTTTTGCTTCAAATCCTAGAGATTTACTAAATAACAATTCAGTCTGAATATATTTCATACAGCAGTAGGATGAGAAGTCAATTTTATTAAATCACTTGGTATTATTCAACTTATAAAGAAATGTAAAAATTACTTCACAAAACTACTGAACATATCTCAGATGGATTTAGATGCTTAAGAGCAATTATTAGCAATAATAATACTCTATCTTTCTTATCTTCATTTTTAAGTGCTTTGGTTTTATTATATTGCAAACAGTTGCTGGGGTGCATCCACAGTTTCATTGTAGTTGTACAATGACAATAAAGTTCTTCTAATTCTAATTCTAATAGTACTAATCAAGATCATATAATTATGACTCTTGTGAAAGATAAAGGAAATTTTAAATAATGGCAATTTCTTTATTATTGCTCCTCAGAATAGTTGTAATTAAAATTACTATTCCTGTTTCAAACACTTCCAATTCTATTTCTTATATGATTTCAAAACTATCTTAAAATTGTTTAAAATATATGTGAAGGAGACTTGGGAACTGAATTTGATGGTTCAACTTGTTAACTTTATATTGTTTTTAGCCCTATATCAGCAAATCATCCAAAAAATCAACAAAAATATTTCATGCATGGCACTAGATCCCTTAGACTCTAGGCTTTCTGGATTCATTGGAGAGTGTGTAATAAAGTTGGTACATATTAACATCTCTAGTGGCAATGAATATTTAGTCTTTCACTTTGACTGAAGTGAAATCAGAAAGATTATATAACAGTGTTGAATAATTGATGACATTTTAGTTGTGTTGTCAGTTTTGTAGGATATATAAAATAATCCAATAGCAGGATTAAACATTGTAAAAATATTAAAATAGATACTAAAAAATTAAAATACATACACCGTATATAAAAGACTAGAAAATATCATTGGCTGTAAAATGAATCCAAGGGCAAAGAGTCTTGAAGAAATTTTAATCTACAATTAAACAACAACAACAATAACAACAACTAAACTCAAAGGGCAGACTCAATGAAGCCGATGAGGTCTTTTTCTGCCATCTATGTCTCTGAATCCTACATTTGGTGACCTTTGATCTCAATTTTTTAGGTATTCGAAAAAGTAATTCCAATTAAGTTTTGTTGTTTTTCTCTTTTTGTTTTAATATTTTCTTAATTAACTTGTTTTATCAATTCCTCAGCCATATTTGATTTTTTTAAATACATATATGCTAATAATCAGATCCTGCTGGGCAATTGTTGAAGGGGCAAAAACACTCACCAGTGAAATATGATAGATAAAAGCAGTGGTGGGATTTGAATTTTTTCACTACCAGTTCTGTGGGTGTGGCTTGGTGGTTATGGCAGGGGAAGGATACTGTAAAATCTCCAATCAGAGGTGGTATTTGCCGGTTCTCTGAACTACTCAAAATTTCCCCTACCGGTTCTCCAGAACTGTTCAGAACCTGCTGAATACCACCTCTGGATAAAAGACAGGCTAACTTTTGTAAACCATTTCTCTCAACAAATTTATTAACCCATTGCAATGTTTAGCACTCTTAATTTTGGTAAAGAAATCAGAGTTCAGCTTGAGCAATCGCTTTAATGCTTTCCCCATGCAACACTGAGGCCATGACTTTTAATGTCATCTTCCATCCTTTGTCTCTAGAAATTTGCAGATGGTAGAAGCATGGAAGTCCAAATAATGCAACAGATCACTGTGGCTGAGAAAGTGGTAAGGAGGAATAATTTACAATGTAAAGGTAACACAATCTGGAAATTCACATATGATGAAAAAATATGCTAATCCTAGTATTAAGGCTATGTAATAATATAACAACAATGTAGCTAAAACATAAAGTGCCGATAAATTTGACCTTCAAAAAAGTAAGATTATATATCTGCTGAATTGTACTGATCATACCAATAAAACAATAATATAAATGAACTAGTTTGTTACATGTATTTGTGTACAAACAAAATTATTCCATATTTTAGTTGGCTTAAGATATAGCAACTGAAAGATTTGGGTAAGTATAAACTGATATTACAATAAATTGGTAGTCTGTGCCAAAAAATGGAGCCAGAAGTAGTCCTGGTAAATACAGCTAAGGATATTGTCTATTGCTTTCCACAGCTACCATAGATGTTGCTGAACATTTGAGAATTATTAGAAAATATATGGGTAGGGACATGATCTTTCCGTTCCTGTCTTTCTGTGAGCTAAGGATGTACAATCTAGGTCTGTGAAAAGAAATAATGAAACAAACTAAAAGAATAAAATAAACTTTAGAAACACTATGGAGCCTCACTGTCTCTCTGAAAACCTGATAGGGAATTGTCAATTTAACTTACAACATTAACATTGGTTACCACCTTATAGGTTTGCAAATAAAGTCAAATATTTAAAAACACCACAAACTTCTAGTGCTTTCTTTTCAAAGGGAAGCAGATAAGCATTCTGTCCATATATCTTTTCACTACTAAAAGAAAATGGGGGAAAATATATTAGTTCCCTTAAAAAGAAATAAAGTGCTTTGCAAACAACACCTCCAAGTATTATGGCTTTTAAACTGTTTTCTGACCATGTGTAGGAACAACGACAGAAGTTAGCCCTGAGACAGGTAATCCATCTGAGAAGGACAATTTAGAAAATCAATAATGGGATTACACAAGCATATTGCCTCAGGGCCCCAGTTAGTGCTGACTACAAGGATAAGGATGATAAAGAAGAGAGTGAGGAGGACTAGGGAGGCTTCAATCCTGACTAAATTTCTCAGCAAGGGTGAGATAATAGAAAAAATAGGTATGCTTATGGTTATTTACTGACTTGAGACTTTTATCACGTGGAAGTGGAATAACCCAAAGCAGAAACAAGTTTAACACCAGTGAAACGCAGACTTCTTTTCCCACTAATCCAATTACTAACTTTCATAATTTCAGATTGGCCATATTATCTCATAAATACTCATATTATATAAATGATTATATGTGAGATCATACCCAAGGACAAAACTTTGGCAATTGTCCCAATATACTCTTAATCACCAAACTCTCTGTGCTGTCCATAGAACATTCTCATGTGCTACCGTGAATTGAACATCCAGGATCTATCAGAAAAAAAATGCAAACTATAAGCATGTCTTCTAGTATTAGATGGTGTAGGAGTATATACAAACTTCATAAATGTAATCTTTGATGTCTAATAATTGCACATTAATTTTAAACCTATTGTTAAGAACAGTTATTTCAACAACAGTGTCCAGATTACATAGTTCTATACATTTAAACAGGATCTGTGAACCTTCACCTTTCAAAATAATTTAGCCTATAGTTTAAAACTCTGGGTGCACACTAGTATTTGTTAAGTCAATACATCTGCAGTCAACAGTCTCTAATAAATCAGAACTTGGAAGCCTAGTTTTGCTCAATAATTTTCTTGTGCTTGTGTTAAGAAAAATTATCTGCAGCAAAGAATTTTTCAGCACATAACACTGCACTAAGCGAAAGAATTTGTCAAATGTTTAATGAGAAGTTGCAATTACCTTCATAGAGAGTGATCGGATACCAATTCTTGAAAAGTACTGATTATGTTGAATGGCTCCATGGGCAACACCAAATCGTCCTTTCAAAGTTTTCACAATTTTGTAGGTTCTCAGCATTCTTGTCATCTTGTCAGTGATTATTTTTTCCCAGGATGGATTGTATACAAGTGTGCACAGTATGCTATTTTTGCTTTGTATTTTTACCCAATCTTCCATTAAAAAACTTCAGCTTGACTCCTCCTTCCCTGCTCCTCCTTAGAGGAGGGTCCAGCACAATCCTTACAGAAATATAAACACAGATAGGGAAAAGGTGAATCCTAGAAAAACTATGAAACAAACTCCAACTGTTGGAAACCAGGTAGAGGTGCAGAGGTGTGTTGCATCAGCTTTCTTCTGCTACAAATTATTAAGATGTAAAAATCACATAATTCTTGCTGAGTTCTATAGATATGTCAAATTTGCAAATTTGGGGAATATCTTATCTAAGAATATAAGAAATCTTGAAGGGTTAACTTAAAGCTATTTTATTCAGCATTTTTCAAGAATTCAACCCAGTATCCACTTTCTATTTACATTTAGTTCCTAACTTAGTTCAGCATCTAATCAGGATCTTAATTCTAATTATGTTTTGAAAAAATAGACGACATATTGTGGCACAGATTCCAAGTTAACCAATAAAAAGATAAATTTTTATATCTTATTTTTCACCTTAAGAAATTATGGGGTGTTTGAGTAGGAGAAAAGAGATTTTTCAAAATGGAAGCAGCAATGCGAAAATATAGGAAGTTACAAATAGCCTGAATACATGAACTCATATAAGTCTAAGCTACACCAAGAAGAGGAATGACAGAACCTGCTTTTCATCAGCTTAACTCCTCATATCGAACATTTCCCTAAGGGTATAATTTTGCATTCTTATAAGTACAGGAATTGTGTTTTATTGGTCAAAGGGAAGCTATTGTGGAGTTTCTTGTTATAACCTCATAACAATACAAAGCTCAATACCTCTTCAGTAATAATGTAATAACTGAGACATATTCAGTTTGTGCTTAATTGGACAAACTCCTCAAACAGTTTAGTAACTTTTGCTTACAACTAAATACAAAGCTAACCATTTACCAGATAACACCCAGCAAGAAAAACTGTATCGTTAATGTCTAATTCAAGAAGAAAATTATATTGAGCTTTCCTGGAAACTGAGCATTTCAATTATTTTTCCACAACCTATTCAACACAGGTCCATAATATGATCTGCATTTAAACATTAAATAAAGAAATTGGCTCTATCATCTTCATGTTCTGAAGCTCATATTTATTTCCATGTGAAAGTTGATAGATTTCTTCCAGAATGGGGAAAAACAAAGCAAATAACTATCCTGTTTCATGCATGAAAAATATTAGCAAACACTAGGTAATAAAAACAGAAGTTAGAAACATGGGGATACAAAAAGGATTAAGGTTGTAAAGGAGATTTGTTAAGGTAGATAAGTAAAATATTATTATTGTAATTGTTATTGTTGTTGAATTAATATCAATGTGATGAATATTAATTTAAACATTTTGATTATGATTTCCTAAAAATAATTGCACCCAGACAACACAGTTTAATTGAAATAGATTTTTTATATGTTATATAAATAAAACAAATAAAAAATTTGAAAAAAAGGAATAGTACTAGCAAACAGTACAAGAGGGTCAGAGTGGCAAAAACAATGTTAAGGTCTTATAACATGTAATCAATAGGACATAAAAGAAGTACTGAAAGTAGGTCCATGCTCATTACCAGAAAAGCCTCCGAACTGGGAAAGATAATTTACAGAGTCTAGAAAATGAACCAAGAAGAAGCTACTAAGTCAAGTGGCTAATGTAGATGCTCTTTCAGCATGAGACTTCTTTCGAATAAAAACCGCCTCCACAGAGACTCAGTTGTGGATCATTATGGCTGCTTAAAGCACAGAAATATTCAACAGGAAGGACCAACTTCTAAATACTTCTAAGGGCTCTCTCTTGCAGTTTAGCTCTTCTTCATCATTTGCTTTAGCTCATAACTCTGAGCTGCTTATATTCAAGAGACTTTGGCAGATGGGTATTCTCTGTGCAGGATCAATTTGGCGATCAGAATTCTCACTAATTAAAAAAATGGTCCAATGATAGCTTAGCAACTAAATGCTTGGTCTTATAGTCTTATACGTTCTTTTTAAAAAAACAAAAAAACAAATTTTATTTATTTTTTCACATAAAAACAAAAAGCTCTTTTTAGTGAACAACGTATTTCCGGGTCATCACTTTTACGTACAAATATGACAATAGTTATACATTCATATATGCATACTTAATTCTACTATTATCTTTTCCATTTCAAACTTTCTGAAAGGAGAGAAACAAGCAAATTAATCCTAGTCTCTTACATTAATCTCTATCAAAATATCTTTTCGTTCCATTTCAATTATTTCAAATATAATCCTTTAATATTTATTTTAAAAATAAAAGTAACAATATATGTTTGCCTAATAAAAAAAAGTTATCAATGTCTCTCCTTCCTTTTAATAGTCTGTATTAGCTTATTAATTTAAGTAATCTGTCATATTTGCTTTCCATCACACATTCTTTCTATGGATTCTAAGTTAATACAAGTTTTAACACCCACACAAAAAGAAACAAGTATAGGTTTCCCCCCTTTTACTGCTTTGAGTGTGACACCTCAGTGATTAAAATATACCTTTATTCCCCCATCTTAATTCCCAATAAACCATTATTTTTAAGTAGTTATAATAATACTCATTACATCTTTTCATTTGGATTCCGCAACGTATTTTCCCCCCTTAATTTTATTTCTACTTTCAAAGGAAGTAAAAGGGAAAAAATTGTCTATTCCATTTCTGGTCACTGATATTAACCTCATTTTTAAACATCTTCACATCCATTTCAATTATTACAATTTCTTCAATAAACCTTAACTTTTCTTTTGAAAATAAAAATAAAGATATATATTCATCTAATAAAAGTTATCGGTATCTATCCCTCCTTTAATAATCTATATCAGGGGTCCCCAATCACCGGGCCCTGGACCAGTACCAGTCCGTGCATCATTTTGTACTGGGCCGCCTATTTTGCTTGAGCGCCGCCATCTTATTTCGATGGCACTTGAGAAAGTGCTTCCGGGTGAGCTTGTCGTTCGTTGGTTGGAAAGTGGCGTTTGGGTGCTGAAGGAAACCTCGCACCTTAGTTTCATCGAAGGGGGGGGCGGCTTCGAACGAAGAGCCGTCCCAATGGTGGTGGAGTCTCGTGTTACTCAGGAGGAGATTAAGAAAGAGCCCAAAAATCCCATTGACTGCGAGAAGGTACAAAGGAGGAGTTGAAGGTGGCGGGGAGAAGCGGGGGACAGCTGGCTGGCCGGTCGCTCAGCTCGCCTTTCCTTGGTCGTGCGTGCTGATGCCGGTACCGGTCTGTGGATCATTTTGTACATTTTGTACCGGGCTGTGGTACAAAAAAGGTTGGGGGCCACTGATCTATATTAACCTATTTTCTAAGTATTTTTTTTAATTGCAAATATATTCTTGTTACCCCTTTTCACTCTGCAGAATCCCCTTTTTAATTCATCAACCATTATCTCTGAAAAAAATGATTTCTTTTCATCATTTTACTATTTCCATAGTTCTTTATTTCATGCACCTGTTTCTTACTGCCTCTCCTCCCCCTCTTTTTCCCATATCTTTTCTCATTCCAGTTTATATCTTTCTCTTTCTTGATATCTTCCTTTCCCCTTTTCTGCTGGATCTTTCTACCTCTCCTAATTTCACAGTTATTCCCTTTTTTGATTACCTTCTTAAATCTCAACTTTTTAACCTTCCTTCTTTCCCCTCATCTTTGTAGTGTTCTTTGTGTTAATTGTCTATTTAAGATGGCTTCTCCTTGAATCGACTCCTCCTCCTCTAAAATTCTTTCTTCTTGTTTTTCAATCACCATTTCCATTTCTTCTAACACAGAGCAAAGTGATTCACTTCTTTCCTGTAGTAGTTCTCTCATATTTTTAAGTTCCATTTTTAATTCATAAAGAGATATCATCATTACACACTCTTATATTTTATAATTGTTGGAGTCCACAAAAAATGCTTTTACTTTCCTTCTTTCTTCTTCCAGTTTTCCAAAGTTCTCAGTTGTTCCAGCCCAGGGTCTATACCAAAAGCATCAATCAATCCCACAATCAGTCTTTCCTTGCTTCTTTCTTTATTCTGGTTCAGCTTTCACTTTCTAAGATTCTTGTTTCAATATTTCTTTAATATTATATCAACACAATTTCATACAGAAACAGGATGCTTTCCCTTTTGTTTGAATTCAAGTTTTTGTCAAAAGATGGCTATCTCCATTATACAAAGTCCTCACTTTTTTCCCCTATTTTTTTATTTAGGGTTTTTCGAACCTCAATATTCTAGCATAATCCAGTCTCCAATTTGTAAATTTTATTATTATTATTTTTTGACAATCTTAAGTCCAGCTTTATTTTATGCCTGTTTATTGCCAAAATATTTTAGTCCAATTTAATTAAGTCTTCAGTTCCAGCTTCTTCCTTTCCTGGTTCGAAGCCCCGCTTAGCTGTCAAAATTATTTTCTTATTTTTGTCCTGTCCCTTTGTATTTCCGCCGCTCACTTTTCTTTTCTTAAAAGTTCAATGTTACCTTAATCCCGGGGTACCTTTTGTTTAGTTGTTTCATCCAAATGTCCCAGTTTAGATGTTATCCACCTCTTTCTTCCCTCCTGCACAAATCTTAGTCCAGCTGAATCCTCCTCTTCGGGGTGGCCATTTTAGACCACCGCTTCAGTCGTCTTCAGGGGAAAAAGACCAAGCCCAGGAGGGGAGATGTGGCTCCCCTCAACCTGGCTGCAGCTTCCCCTTACTCCACTGTCCCTCCAAGGCAGCTTCAGCCCCTAATCGCAATGATCAGGGCTCTCCGATGAAAGAGCACAGACCATAGCCACGGACAGTCATGATCTACAGTCCGTCAGTGAGGAGGGCTCAACCTGGAAGCCATCTTATACGCTCTTATAGTGGTCTTAAACACAGGAATGCAGCTAGGTTTTTCCCACCAAAGTGGTATCCATCTCAATATTGCATGCTGGGTGGGAATCAAGTGACAAGAGCTATTCTATCTCATGGAGCTGGGCTTAAACCGCTGAAATGCAGATCATTTCTGGCTGGCAGTTCCAGCATCATTAAGCTGCTGCACCACCACATCATTTCCTGTTCATAGAAGAACACTATTAGACTTCAGAAGCCAAGTCAAAGTGAGTGCTGCTCTTCAAAGATATGTTTTGTAAGTTAGGGAGGTCATTAGAAACAAATTATAAATAATGGTTACCACATCATTTTTATAGTGTTAAATTACATAATTGTTTTTATTTTTTTAAAAAAAAGTTATTCGTGTTTTGATTGTAGTATATTTTTTTAATTGTAAGCAGCCTATAGTCATTGACTGAGATGAATGGATATAGAAAAGGAAAGAAGGAAGGAAGGAAGGATCCTAAAGAAATTGAACTACAGCAGACCCATCTCTAAAGAGTGCTTTAAAAAAGTTTCCAAATACATTTGACTATGCACATTGTATGTTCTACTATAAGGAAATGGCTTAAAATTAATATTTTAAGAGGTATCATCTGTTTTTATTATTAACAAACAAATGTACAAAACTTCATTTTTATAGTTCTGTTTTGAATCACTATCAGTGGTTTTGTATAATATCTATACTCAGATTGATAGCAGTAACTTTAGGAAGTCACATGACCCACAGCAAATGAATTAGGCAAGGCTTGGGCATGACGGTGGATCATGAGATTAGATTATTTGCATATATCAAGAGGTCAGTTTCCAGAAAAATAAAAATTATCACTGTCCTAAAACAAATATATATAATTTAAGAGATACTCCAAAGGCATAATTAAATTCTCTCAGTGTGAATTGTTTTTCCCCAGGTATCACCTAAGTCATCTTTACACAGCCTCATACCAGTAACATTGTTTTCTTAACATTACTGGGTCTTCTTTTTCTTCTGCGAAGAGCTGCAAAACTAGTTCTAGCCAGTCCAGGCTACTGAGCTAAATAAATGATAGTCCATATGCAACATACCCTGAATTATTCCAGGATACTCCAAAATGATCAGTATTGATCCCAAGGGTTAATGGGTCTATCCATGGAGTTAATGGTGTTATTATTTATAGTGCTACTAGTTAAAATACTTTTTATTAAATTATTGTCATGTAATAAATGTTTGGGGATTAATGAACAATCTTGAATTTCATAAAGGGGATCCATGAACTGAAGAGTTTGTAAACTCCTGGACTATACAAAGACATTGCTTAAAGCAAAAAGAGCCTTTTCAGAAAGCAAGAGAGGATTTATTGACCAGCTGAGCTCTTTCACAACAATTGGGTGAAAAAACCTACACAAAAATCACTCCCATTATAGCTCATCTATGTGCTATAAACCATTGTTAATAAAACACAGTGATTGAAATAACACACTATGCTAATCTAAAACCAAACAAAGCACATTATGGTTTAGCCATCTTGATTAGCTTTTCTAACAATCTACACTATAACTGAAACCCAGACCAAGGCCTATCTGTCAGGCCCGCCTCCATTCAAAACCCAAGAAGGAAAACCCCCAACTTCATTGAAGTAGAGAAGAGGTACTTTTACTGAGTTTGAAATGATAGCAGCAAAAGGAAAGCAAGATCTGAGCCAAAAGGCATGAAAGTTACATATTGAAAGTTTCCCCAAATCCCTCCCCACAGGGACCCAGGCTGAATGTCTCTGGCAAAGGTCTCTGGATCTCTGGTATTTTACACAGCATGCTACACTTGCTGTGCCAGTAGATGGTGTAGATGGTCCCTTCACCTGATCCACTGTTTTATATTTGGGCCCAAGATTAGCAGACCTTCTAGACTGAGTTAAACATTGGATAGATGACTACTTTATCCATGAATTAAGGAGTTTTCTTGCTCCAGGTGACATTGCACTTATGGATGAAGCAACCTGGATTATGTGGTTGCTTCATCTGTGCACATAAACAGATGAAGCAACCACATAATCCAGGGTAATCCTAGACCCACATTTATTCATGGGGGTTCAAATCGCTGTCAGAGATTGAAGTGCTTTGGCTGTTTTGTCAGCGTGGCTTGTTCCTTCAAAGGAACAACTTTGCCACAGTTATTTATGCAGTGTTTTCCTCTATGCTGGTTTACTGGAAGGAGTTCTACATAGAACTGTCTTTGAAGTTGATCTGTAAACTGTAGTTTATGCAAAATGCCACATGTTAATAGCTGGAATGGGAAACAAGCATCCATGGACATTAAGGCTTATTTCTGAAAGCATTACACTATTGCCCACCCCTTTTGGTAGACAAGACCATGAAATCAATTCCATAGGATGCATAAAACGAATTCTGTTGAAATTGGCTGTCATAGTAGAATCTTGCTGTATGATTGTGCTGTCCCTTCTCCTACTACTTAAAATTTAGTGAACCAGAGAGGTGTCACCACTTCTAAGCATTATCTGGAATTATGGACATAATGTACTTTAAAAATGTTCTAGGGTCTTTTGCCTAAGGTTTAACAATGGTATCTGTCAAGAGCATCTGTTTACCCACAGTGCATACAGATCATCAGCTCTCTGGTAAGTTTGCACAAGCTATGAAAACATGGCTCCTGGATAGAACATTTGGAGGCCATTGAGTTTGGATTTGCCTCTAGTTAATGGCACCAGCATTTTGGTGTTAAGGTTTGACTTCACTATTTTTAATTCTCTGGCCTCTGGACATTGCTTGGAACTAGTTGGAATGCCATACAAACCATAATAAATAGTGCTAAATAAATAATCACTATGCTTATACTGGCATATGACCTATGTGGTTTGACGCTTGAATATTCAATATTTGCTTAGCAGCTAAGATCAAATATTCTTGCAAATCACTCGCAAATATATATTGTGATATAATCCTCAGGAAGTTGTCCTTACAATATGTTTCTAAATTGTAGGATTTATCTGGCTTTCAGCCTAAAAGAAAGACCTGCTTGTTTTCCTGGCTTCAGTTTGATCATATGCTCTTTGCAACTAATGTACTTTTGTTAGTAGTATCATTATGGCCCTACTATTTAGTTTTCATTGTTGTGGTCGTACTGCCTGCCCAGAATGAGGCAGTGGTTCTCTCTATCTATCTATCTATCTCTATCTCTATTTCTCCTTGGACTCAGTATTACAGGCTTGTAGTCCCTTCCCTTAAACATAGCCATCTTATGGGATCTAAGGAGTGTGCCTTTTCTGTGACAGCCTATTTGAAACACCCTTCCTCTTGATGTTTGGCAGGCCTCTATCTTCCTAGCCTTCAATAAAGCAGTGAAGACCTGGCTTTTCCCCCAAGCACTGGGAACACTAGAGGGAGGTGGATGAGAAGATTTAATAACGATGCTAGAAATTTAACTTCAGTACCAATTTTCAATGTATATGGTTTTCATAGATTCATGTTATATCATTTTTAATTATGTTGTTTTAATTGTTGATTGAAAGCTGTCCAGAGTTCGACATAAGATGGAAAGCTATATAAAAGTTTTAAATAAATACTGAGTGGGTTGTAGCAGAATTAAATCCTAGACCCTTTACTTTTCAATATGTTTATTGATGTCTTGAATGCAGAAGGCAATGCTTATAAAACTTGCAAATAGACCAAAATTACATGATATAGCTAATACCGTGGAAAACTGAAATAAAATTCAAAATGACTTTGACAGGTTAAAGAATTGGGTTGAAAATAATAAAATGAATTTTAACAGAGACAAAGTTCTCCTAGCTTGGGCATAGTTCTCCTGAAAAATATCTTGGAACAGTATTGATTACAAAATGCATGAGTCAGTAATGTTTCTGCCAAAGAAACAAAGAAAGAAAAAATAAAAAATGCCATTTGTACTACAATACATCAAATCACAGAAAGTAATAGTTTCACTTTGCTCTGCATTGATCACTTCTCAAATTTATGCACAGTTCTGAACACCCCCTTCAGACAAACTGGAAAACATTTAGAAAAAGGCAGCAAAAATGACTAGAGGACTAACTGCCTTGTGAAGAGAGATTGAAGGTGCTGGGAAAGTTTAGCCTTGAGAAGAGAAGACCAAGAGTGATCATTATAATACTTTTAGAAAGAATGTCACATTGGATTAAATGTCAGAAAAGGTATCACTGACTATCAGGCAAAAAATGCTCTTCCTAGCCAAAAGAGAGCAAGTAAGTAGAGGAACTAATTGCATAGGGAAAACTGCACTGAATATGTTCAGGTGGAGGCCAGATAGCCATCTCTTAGAGCAGTGGTTGCCAACAGGCCATGGACCACTGGTGGTCCACAAGAAAATTTTGGTTGTCCACAGAGAAATGTCCCCCCAAAGCACCCCCAAGCAATTAATCCAGGCTGCGTGGGAGCACAAGGCTGCATCACCCACATGGCCCACCCACCTGCTGGCCCTGACCCTTCAATTGAGCACAGATCTTACCTTGAGTACAGCCATGAAAGCTGGAGCTGGAAGGTAAGACCAATGGGGGGGGAGGGACATCCATCACGGGGTGGCTTGCTGACATTGGTGGGAAAGTCAGTCCCATATTCCAGAGCTGCAGTAGTCACAGGACTGGTCTTTTGGTCATCTCGGAGCAGTTCTGGGATGACCAACTGCAGTTCAGGAATATGGGACCAGCCCGTGGTGGGGTTGGAAATCTCCGCTGTAGGAGGTGGCACGTGTAATGTGCAAATTTGTGGTGGTGCAACATGCAAAAAACAGCACAGTCCTCACCGGCCAGGACGAGGTAACCCTGCTGTTGTGGCAAGAGGGGGGGCATAATTAAACCACCACATCTCTGTTCTGAGCTGAGGGTTGCAGCCAAATTCCCTGCTCGGTCACTGTTCTGGGAAGACGTGGCTCGGGAATAAAGGGCCTTCCCTCTGCGTGAGCAGGCAAGTCGGCAGAGCACTGCCTGAACTGGTGCCTGGGGCTCAAAGGCCCTTTTCCTCCAGCCTTGGGAGACTACTTCCTACCCTGCCCCCCTTCAGTTAAGCCCAGCTGGGTGCCACATGTAGGGTCTGGTAGTGGATGGGGAAATGTTGTGCCCTCCTGCACTTCCTGTAGGGCCTGAATGCTGCCACCACTGCTCCCCACTTTGCTTGGGATGTCTCCCAGGGACAGGAGTTTGGCCAAGCTACCTGCAAAACCATCTTTCTCTCGAGGATCACACGAAGAGACAAGCAGCCAGAGTCACTCTTGTCTCTCAAGAGCTCGGCTGAAGTTTCCCACACTGCTTCTGCGAGTGCTCCTCGAGAGAGAGACAGTTTTGCAGATAGCTTGGCCGAACTCCTGTCTCTGGGAGTTAAAGTGGGAAACTTTGGCCGGGCTCCTCAAGCAAAGATGGAATGCTGATGCTGCACAAATGCAAGTAACATGACTCTCCCGCACCTTCCAGCCATCTCCATCACTGCTTCGGCCCACTTGTGCTTCTGTTCCCCTCTTGCCGCAACAGCACCATTACCTCATCCTGGCCAGCGAGGACTGTGCTGCTTTTTGCATGTTGCACCACCTGCAACTTTGCACATTACACGAGCCACCTCCTGTGATGGAGATTTCCAACCCCACACAGTCCAGTCCCAATATTTCAGAGCCAGTCCTGTGATTACTGCAGCTCTGGAATATGGGACCAACTTTCCCACCAATGTCAGCAAGCCACCATCAGTCAAAATCCATATTAGTGGTCCGTGGGATTTAAAATTATAAATCCCATGGACCACTTTGGTCCCTGAGGTCCAAAAAGTTGGCGACCCCTGTCTTAGAGAACATTTAATTTGGATTCCTGTACTAGTTAGTAAATGGGAAACTATGTAGAAATTCTAGAGTTGTTGGCAGGACTAGGAAGTCAAAAAGCCAAAAAACAAAGGAAAGTAGTGAAAAACCCTTCTGTAATGATACCAAGAAAGCTGTATAAACATAGTAATCAGAAAATAACAAGTCAAGTGTCTCCTATGCATACAAACACATACACATAAATATCCACACAAACCTATCCGAGCAGCAAGTTGAATTCAGTGGCCTAAATAGCCTTTTCCAAATGGATTGATTATGTGCTATCATGTTGGTGTTGATTCTTAGCAATCACATACATAGATTTCATCCAGGATGATGTCTCTCTAAACTAGTCCTTCAGGTCTTCTTGCACCTACTGACACTGAAATCTTTTTGCCCTCTCCTCCTCCTTTCCACTTTTCCCAACATTGGAACTTTCTCCAGAAAGGTAGGTCTTTGCACATTAACTGTCCAAAGTAGGATCATTTTCCAATTTTATACTTTTAGTGAAAAGCATACTGAAAATGACTAAAAAGTTAAGAAACCAACAAATAAGTAATTGATCCAGTGTTCCTATTTTTAGTTCACATACACTATAGTGTGCATTAGGCAGTTGAGAATAATTTCCATGAACTTGGAATTAAAGACTTTTGCCTTCAGGCCAGATAACAAATTTTTCATATTTACTAGCTTTACTCAGAAAATAATTGTTCGTTTCAAGCAAGACAGCAATAACCCATGCTTTGCTGATATTATATTCTTAATACATGCATAATTCCCTTATATAACCAAATGTTACTATTTCTAAATGAGTATATATAATTCAGGTAGGATATGTCAACTGACATAACCGCAATAACACTTCAAAACATGTGTTCAAACATTAAAAGTCTGTAAGAGGTGAGGTACTCCTGTATCATCATTCCAAATCCTATAATGTATTTTCCATACTCGTCTCCAACTCTCTAGGGTTAAAGCAGAGTTGCCTACACAGATATGAAAACTTATATACATTTCTAGTATGTCTTAAAATATTCTTATACAAATTATAATTAGTAGGATGGCCTCACTATTTTATACAAATAATTGCTTTGTACATGAACATATCATTGAAACATTTTTGAAAACTTCAATCAGCTGTGGTTTATGTACATAGAATCACCTTCCTCTATCAAGTGGAATTACCCATCCACCTTCAGGACAACTGAACATATTTTCCTATTTGCATACACAGAACAAAAGGCAAGAACTAGTTTTGTAATCATGAAACAGATAATCATTTAATAGCTAACTTGACATAATCACCACTTCCTTGGAAATGTCCTAGCTATGTACATTAGGTGTTATTTCCTTCGAAGGTTAGTAAAATAAAATCCATGTTCAAATATTTTTTTTTGTTATTAGTAGCTGATGGTTCTTCCCCGGACATGGAGCAGTATTCCTTCCAGGCGCAAGAAAGATAAGACCCTTCTGTTATCTTCAGCAGAAGAAAATGAACCAACGTATTGGTCAAACTCCATTGCCAATAGGATTAGTGGAATCAGCTGACACAGGAAATAAGCACTTTAACACCCAAAGCTCTCTTGCATGGGTTGATTTAGAAAGGAGTTCAGAGGGCCACAATCAGACATTCTTATTTGAGAACAGTATTTATTACTTTTTTTTCCATTCAGTGTGACCAGATTGGCATGTATTTTTTCTGTTGCAGCTCCTGCCCTGTAGAACATCATGCCCCTCCCTGATGTTAGATTGGCCCTGACTATGCTCTGACCTTCTAAAAAGGTTTAACACTTGGATGGGCTCCAGGGCTAGGAGTTGGGAGGTTAAATGGCCAATGGTATATTGTGCCTTTTGAGTATTTACTGAGTTTGATCCCAGCAACCATTATAGGGGTTTTTTTTGTCATTTTTTAAATTTGTTGTTGTTGTTAGACATCCAGAGTCAAATTTGCAATATGGGCAGCCATATTTGTTGATTTAATTAGTGAATTAATACTTCATATATAAAGTAGGGGAAGGAAATGTCAAAATATTGTATTGAGTGAAAAGTAAGCAATTCTTTCCCATGTCCACATTTCTTGTATTTGGCCTTGTTCTGTCCATGCTATTTTCATGATGCCAAATGATATAGTTGGACATGAGTAAAGCCAATCTTATATGCCCTTTCAAAGCATTCACCCTTTGGCCATTGGGGAAATAACATATAAAAATTCCCCCAAATTTTGTACCCAGCTTTGTAGCCCAAGATTCCGTCTAGTCTTTAGATAAAATTAAAACACCTGCAAATATGTTTCCTTATCTATATTGCCACATATTAAAAGGATGATGGGTTAGGGTTAGGGAAATTACCTTTGAGGTCACCTAGTGTAAGCTGTTCTGAAAAGTAGGGAGCATCTATGACACAGAATTAGCCAGACTCAATTTGAAAATTTCCAACAAAGGAGAGCTCCCTCTTATGTGTCTGATCTACACACAGTGCTTACTGCAACATGAAGATGTCCCTCTCACCATTTACTAAGGACATGTCCACATAATAGAGCCTCCACCTGGCCCTGGCTGAGACAGCTTAAAGCTCTTTGTGGATATTCTGCCATGAAAGTAGTGTTTTCCCTGGGAAAGAAGATTGTTGTTTTCTTCTAAAAATGACATGTTTCCATAACACTTCCTGCAGTCTTCTTGTTTAAGTTGGGATTTCTCACTTTCTTCACTGAGTTTCAGAGTGGCTAGACCAGGGATGTCCAACCTTTCACCTTCCCTGGGCCATATTAGAAGATGAAAATTTGGTTTGGGCCGCACATAAAATAAAATAACAGTAACGATACCTGATCATCCAAAAAAACCATAGAAAACATAGTTAACATATTAAATTTATTTGGAAATGAAGTTAGTGAGATGTTTTTATTATTTATTATTTATTAAAAATTATTTGTTTTTTTATCACGGTTTATCACAGTTTATTTTCCGGCCAAATTTTGCGGGGGTGGGGGGGAGAAAGCACCTACCTCGCACCTACCTCTCCTCCTGCAAATGGCCCGGCTGGATGAGGCAGGACTGGAAGGCAGAAGCGGCGGCGGGGACAGCGGCAGCGGGGGCAGAAGCGGCAGCGGGGACAGAAGGAGCAGCGACGGCGGGGGCAGAAGCGACGGGGCAGAAGCAGCAGCGACGGTGGGGGCAGAAGCAGCAGCGACGGCGGGGGCAGAAGCAGCAGCGGGGGCAGAAGCAGCAGCGACGGTGGGGGAAGAAGCGGTGGCGGGAGCAGAAGCGGCAGCGGCAGCAACAGCAGGAGGTGGCGCTCTGACGGCGCCTGCCTTTTCTGTTGCTGCTTGGCATGGGGCTCGCCTTGCACCTGCCTCTCCTCCTCCTCCTCGCTGGCTCTAGCATGAAGGTTGGGATGGGCACTGGGCCGCATTACGAGGCGACCTGGGCCGCATGCGGCCCACGGGCCGCAGGTTGGACAAGCCTAGGCTAGACCCTTTATTTTTCTTTTATTAATTTAAGTAGTTTACATTTGATACATAGTTTCAATGGGCATAAGCTGAAATATATGGCATACTTTGCAAGTCACTATAGTGTCAGTATCTACTTTCATGACTTTTTGTTTGTTTCTTAAAAAATTAAAAATTTCTAAAAATTAAATCTTTTCCTTGTTGTGAAGTGTCAGTTTACAATAGTTACAAGAGTTCTTGGCCTTTTTCTCCTCTATCTTGAAAAATGCATCACTATCTTCCCTGTTTTGAAGGGTCTGTCTCTTTTTCCACAGTTTATTTTTTTTCTCTTAGATCATTAAGAATTTTATTAATTCTGAAGAGTTAAAATAAATAAACTGTTTTTAATTTTTTAATTGAAAAAAGAAATTGAAAATTGAAAAAATTAAAAGAGAAATCTAAAATTGAAAAAAAATAAAATTTGAAAAAATTTTAAAATTTGAAAAAATATTTTTTTAAAGAAAGAAATTTAGAGATTTGTAAAAATTAAGAATTTACAAAAATTCTTGACCCTTTATGAAGTACTATGCACTCTAACTCTGCCACTACTACTAGTCAAAATGTTGAAATGCAAGAATAATTTTGGAAAAACTGTATGGTTCTTGGAGCCTCCCATACTCTCCATCTCATCCATTGAAATTCCCTTTCTTTGTCAGAGCTGCACAAATCTATGCCAACTCCTTGCTGCCATCCACTGGCCATTAGGTTGATAGGTCAACAGTAAAAAAAAAAAAAAAGATCGCCCAGCCCTTACCATTACCCCTGCACATATTCTGTATGGTGATTTATAGCTGGTAACATTCAAATTTAAGCTTGGGAAAACTACCAATCACTGTCTTTCTAATGTCACACAGGGAAACCATTGAGTCAGCAGCACATTAAGAATAGAGTCAAGATTATGTGATTAATACCAATATTACTTTTATTTATTTTATTTATTAATTTATTTTGTCAAACAATTATTAGACAAAAGGTATAAGTATAAACATGGTAATAAACACATGAAATGGATACGAATAAGAAAAAAGAAATAATAGGACAGGGACGGTAGGCATGTTGGTGCGCTTATGCATGCCCCCTACAGACCTCTTAGGAAAGGGGTGAGGTCAATAGTAGACAGTCTAAGGTTAAAGTTTTTGTGTTTTGGGGAAGAAACCACAGAGTCGGGTAGAGTATTCCAAACATTGACTACTCTTGCTTAAGTTGTATTTCCTGCAATCAAGTTTAGTGCGGTTTATCTTTAGTTTGTATCTACTGTGTGCTCTTGTATTGTTTTGATTGAAGCTGAAGTATTCATTGCAGGTAGGACATTGTAATGTATGATTTTATGTACTATACTTAGATCGAACCAAAGGCAGCATAGTTCTAGGTTGTCTAGGTCTAAAATTTCAAGTCTGGTGGCATAAGGTATTTTGCTACGAGTAAAGGAGTGGAGGACTTGTCTCGTAAAGTATTTCTGGACTTTCTCAATTGTATTAATATCAGAGATATAATGCAGGTTCCAGACTGATGAGCTGTATTCAAGTATTGGTCTAGCAAATGTTTTATATGCTCTAGTTAGTAGAAAAAGAAAAAGCTATGCAGGATTAGATTAGCAACTCTTAATGCCTTTTTGGCTATGTAGTTACAGTGGGCTCTGGCACTTAGATCATTTGAGATGAGTACTCCAAGGTCCTTGATAAACTTTGTGTCATCAACAAGGTCTTGACTATTCAGCTTGTATTTTATTTTCTGATTTTTTTTTGCCAATAAGTAAGACAGAGCATTTATTTGTTGAGATTTGAAGTTGCCATTTGTTCAACCAGTCTGATACATAGTCAAGGTCTTTTTGAAGGATAGCAGTATTGTCTGTGGTGTTGAATAGCTTTACATCATCAGCGAAGAGAACGCAGTTGCTCTTAATATGATCACAGAGATCATTTATGTAGAGTATGAAGAGAGTTGGTCCTAGAACGCTGCCCTTGGGGACACCACTGTTGACAGGTATAGGATTTGATAGGACGCTCCCAATTTTGACCATTTGTTGTCTGTTTGACAGGAATGCTTCTATCCAGTTATGCAGGTGTCCAGAGATACCATAAGATTTTAGTTTTAGGAGTAGTTTGTAGTGTACCACTGAATCAAGGGCTTTACATAAATCTATGTAAATTGCATCAATTGCTTTGCCCTGATCAAGTTGTATAGTCCATATGTTTTTACAGTGTAAGAGTTGCAGATTATAGGATAGTTTTTTTCTGAAACCAAATTGTTTATTAGAGAGTAGGTTGTTTTTCTCTTATTATCTTCTCCTAGCTTCAGGAAGGAAGGAAAGCACAGGAAAACAGCTATGTCAGTGAGCTGCATGTGATATTAAGCTATCTATATCTATATTAAGATAGCTTAAGCTATCACTTTTATAGGTTAAACATAGTCAAATCCCTTCTTTAACAGTTCCCTGGTAAAACTTAGTTTCTAGACTCTTTACCTTCTTAGCAGCCCTCATTTAATGTGGCTCCAAATTATTCCTACATTTTTTTAATCGTGGTGCCCAGAACTGATTACAATATTTCAAATTTTCAATTTCAAATTTATGCGGTTAAGTGAGACATTTGTTTAGCGAGTTTTGCCCCATTTTACGACTTTCCTTGTCATAGTTGTTAAATGTGATGATCCTAGGGATACTGCACAGGTCATAGCTGTGAAAAATGGTCATAAGTCACATTTTAGTGCCACTGTCACTTTGAATGGTCACTAAATGAATGTTTGTAAGTCAAGGACTACCTGTACTCCCTATTGACCTTTTTAGTAGCTGTATCATATTGCTGGCACATATTGAAATGTGTTTAACCAGGACACCTAGAGTTTTTTTGCCCTACTACTGTCAAACTGGATCTCCCTCACCCTATATGTATGCCTTTCATATTCCTACCCAGACATCAGAAGTCGGAATAGAGCTGGAAGCGATATTGGTCCAACCCCCTGCTCAAGCAGGAGACCCTATACTATTTCAGACAAGTGGCTGTCCAGTCTTTTCTCAAATACAGATATGCAGATATAGTCCTGTATATTTCTGCCTATTTAATTCCAACCTATTCATTTTAGCCCTGTGTTCCAATCTGTCTTATCTTTTAAAATCGTATCGCTGTTGCCCTTAAACCAAGGGTGTCAAACTCAAGGCCCACAAGCCGGATCTGGCCCGTGGGGTGCTTAGATCTGACCCGTGGGGCCAGCCTGGAAATAGCAACAGACCATTTCGTGGTGCCTCTGCCAGCAAAAATGAGCTCGGGGTGGGGGGTCACACAGCCTCCTGCACCCTGTTTTTGGCCTGGACAGCCTCCTACAGACCTCCGCCCATGAAAACAGAGCCCAGGGAGCCACACTGGCAGAGGGCTGCAGGAGGCCATCATGACCAAAAACGGAACATGGGGAACCATGCATGGCCCCCCGAGCTCTGGTTTTGCTGGCAGAGGGCTAGCAAAACAAAGTAAAAACAAAACAAAAGGAGAAATGTTTCCCCTTTTGCATTTGAGCATGCAAGATGGGACAGGAAAGGAGAAAGGGAAAGACAAAGAAAAAGATGGGAAGAGAGCAAGGAAGGAAAATATAAGGAAAGAGGGGAAGGAAGAAGAAGGGAGAATGGAGAGGGAAGAAGGAAGGAAGGAAGGAAGGAAGGAAGGAAGGAAGGAAGGAAGGAAGGAAGGAAGGAAGGAAGGAAGGAAGGAAGGAAGGAAGGAGATTATAATGAGAGTGAGGGAGGGTCTCAGGGAAGTCCTGCCTTAGCACTTGACCACCATATGAGTGATATTGAGCTGGCCATGGCCACCACATCCCAGTCCTCTGAGGTCAAACACAACCCTGATGTGGCCCTCAGTGAAATCCATTTTGACACCCCTGCCTTAAACTGTTAAAAATAGGAATTAAGTAATAATAAGCAGAGCCAGTTTGATGCACTTGTAAAGGCAACCCAGAGACTGATTCCTACACTTCCCTTAGACATGAAGACAACTGATGGCCTTGGGCCAGTCCCTCTCTCTTAACCCTGGGAAGCAGGCAATGACAAGCCCCTTCTGAAAATCCTTGCCAAGAAAACTGCAGGGACCAGTCCAGATAGTTACCTGAAAGGCACGCGCGCACACAAAGAAAACCATTACAGTATTAAGCAAAATAAGAGAAATTAAAATGCTTTTAAAGTGAACAATTATATTTTCTGAAATCTGAGAAAACTTGTCAAATGTAATTAAGTCAAATGAATTTGTGTTGAAATGCACTGTATTGAATGGAGACAAAAGCCGCTTGCTACGTCAGCTTCATAAATGTGATAAGGTTATGACTTTGCATCAACTCTTACCTCTGAACCAATGGAGTTTATAGGAGCTTATAGTTATCTTCATTTCCCACCCACAGCCCCCCTGTGGTTTATTGAATTATTTTTTTAGCTAGACAGCGTAGATTATAGAAAGAAGAGTATTATGTTGTAATTTCAGAAATAAAGGTTAAAACAGAAGGTTGGGTCGAGGAGAGATTCAACCTAGAACTAAGGAGAAATTTCCTGACAGAACAATAAACAATAGAGCAAGCCTTCAGGAGTTGTGAGTGCTCCATCATGAGAGGATTTTAAGAGGAGATTGGATAGCAATTTGTCTGAAATGGTACAGGGTCTCAGGCAGGAGGGTGAACTAGAAGACCTCCAAGATCCCTTCCACTCTGTTAAAACAGAATTGTGCATATGACTGCTATAAAGAATATTGGAAGCTACATCTTTGTACAGGTAATCCTTGTAACAAAGACAATGGCGGTGCTGCAACAGCCATAAATGTGAAAAATGGTCACTTTTTTCAGTGCCATTTGTAACTTCAAATGGTCATTAAGTAAACTATTATAAATTGAGGACTACCTGTATCTTTCTTTTCTATTTTTTCTTAAACTTTTTTGTTTTCTAGCACCTTTTGCTTTGTTTGATAAACATAATTTGATAAACACAATAATCCTCATTACAGCCTGCAATACCAACTAATTTAAACAAGAATGCCTTTTGTTTTAATGACCCTCTCCTCCTGATACTGGCTTATCTTAGAAACAAGGACTTTGCTCAGCTAAGAAATCTAGAGGTTGGAAGCATTTTTATGCAAAAGGCCTTTTTTTTTAGAAATATCCTGACATATCTTTTGCATTTATTTTGACACTTTAAGAATAATATATCCTTCCCAAATCTTGCTCAAGGTTTGTATTATTTTCTTTCTTTTCTTAAGCCAAGGTGTTAAGCACTTAAAAAGCTTCAATGAAGAATTATCTTCATTTGTTTGCTGTTCCATCTAGAAGCATTTACAATCTTCACCTTGACTACACCATAAATACATAGGCATTGGTTGTCAATAGTTCAATCATGTCAACCAGCATGTCTACAAAGACACCTGATGAGGAAACATATTATGGAAAGTCACCAAGAATTTTCTTCCACTAGATTTCATTCTCTGTATAAGAGGTTCTCCAGAGAGAAAAAACAAATAAAAAAGATAAACCATCTATCAAGACTGGACAAATCTTTTCAAGAAGTATAGAGAGGGAAGTAGGGAAGTCAAGAGTCAAGGGGCAAGACTCGGTTGTGGCTTCACCTTGATTTTTTTTTAATCCCCTCTGAATACCCAGAGAAGGGGCATGAGGTATTTTAAACCATGTGTTCTCAGAACTTTGTACACTTTAAAATAAATAAAAGGTGTTTCAGAGTTGGACAAGCATAAATGTATCTTTCTGTTAGTTTTCATGAACCATAATAAATGTCACTATTTATTTATTACAGTTAATGCAATGTTAATACAGTTAGGGTTAGAGTTAAATCTGCATGAATGAGTGCATGAAATCAACAGCTTGACTTGAAGGTGGTTTTCCTTGACTTTGTTGGGACAATTAAAGAAAATGCCCACTTTCTCTGGTATTTTCCTCCATGTGTATTGGAGTAGTAGCTAGCTTATGCTGGTATTTATGACTCTAGGAACAAAGGCAACATTGCCCCACAGTACAGCCACCCAGCCCACCAGGATGAGAAGCCAGGGTATGTTGTGGATCCCATTGATTAAGGATGTACATCCGGTGGAATCACAAAAAAGGGTCTTCTTGGTGGTGACTCCTTCCCCGTGGAACTTCATTCTGAGATACAGGTGGCCCATCTTGTTGCTTTTCTAAAAGGCCCTGAAGGTGTGGTTTTGTTGGTATGCCTGGGCACCAGAAATGGAGATGGAGATGGAGCTGATCAACTGCTTGATTTTATTGTGTTGCTGCTGCCATAGGAGTGGGAGTGGGCTGGGATTTTTAATGTTATAAATCATCTGGACTCAACTATGTGTGAGTTGGGAGACCACACAAATTTGTTAAATAAATAAACATTGATTTCTTAAGCAAATGACTATAAAAGTTTACATTTAGCAGTAGCATTTAGACTTACATATTGCTTCACAGTGCTTTACAGCCCTCTCTAAGCAGTTTACAGAGTCGGCATATTGCCCCCAACAATCTGGGTCCTCATTTTACCCACCTCAGAAGGATGGAAAGCTGAGTCAACCTGGAGCCTGGTAGGATTTGATCTGCCAAGTAACAGGCAGGCAGCAGGCAGGAGATGGAGAGTTGAGTATTTCACCTCCATATTCAGAATAGCCTTCTGGATTCTGTATAAACAAAACAATGACTTGATTATCATTTTACACAGTACAGGTAATCCGTAACTTACAACTATTTGTATAGTGACACTTATAGTTATAGTGGCATTGAAAAAAGTGACACGACTATTTTTCACACTTACAACTGTTGCAGCATCCCCACGGTCATGTGATCAAAATTCAGATGCTTGGGAACTGGCATGTATTTATGACGGTTGGAGCAGTGGTGGGATTCAAAACATTTTACTATTGGTTCTGTGGGCGTGGCTTGGTGAACATGGCGCAGCTTGGTAGGTGTGGCTTGGTGGGCATGGCAGGAGAAGGTTCCCTTCCCACCCAACTAACCTGCTTTCCAGCTCCATTCTCCTGTGCAAGACAATGAATACTTCAGCTTCGACCATAACAATACAAGAGCACACAATAGATACAAACTCAAGGTAAACCGACTAAACTTGATTGCAGGAAATAGGACTTCAGCAACAGAGTGGTCAATGTCTGGAATACTCTACCTGTCACTGTGGTTTCTTCCCCAAACACAAAAACTTTAACCTTAGACTGTGTACTATTGACCTCACCCCTTTCCTAAGAGGTCTGTAGGGGGCGTGCATAAGTGCACCAACGTGCCTATCATCCCTGTCCTATTGTTTCTTTTTATTTTTCTTATATGTACCCGTTTCATGTATTCATAACTATGTTTATACTTATACCTGTTATCTTATAATTGCTTGACAAATAACATAAATGAATGAATGAATGAATGAATGAATGAATGAATGAATGAATGAACGAACCAGCTGATCAGCAGGGACCCGGAAGGCAGAGAATCGATGGGGGCAGGGCCAGTCAGAGGTGGTATTTGCCGGTTCTCTGAACTACTTAAAATTTCCACTATCGGTTCTCCAGAATCGGTCAGAACCTGCTGAATGCCACCTCTGGGTTAGAGTCTCCTGGGTTCATGAGATCCCTTTTTGTCTCCGTCTGACAAGCAAAATCAGTGGGAAGCCAGATTCACTTTACAACTACAGTATATTACTAACTTAACAACTACAATGATTCACTTAACAACTCTGGCAAGAAAGGTTCTAAAACAGGGCAAAACTCAATAACCTTCTTGCTTAGCAACAGAAAATTTGGGCTCAGTTGTTGCTGTAAATCGAGGGCCACCTATGTTTCCCTTCCCATGTTCTGCTGAAGAGAAAAAAAGGCAACATTTTGTTCTTGCCCCAGATAAGCCTGACAAAAATCTGTAGCTGTGGTTCACAATAAATATATCCATGCAGCCTGTTGGTTTAACTTATATATAAATACAGAGCAGGCAGAGATGTGCCTTAGGCAATAGACAACTGTTTAAATGGGACAACATATAATATGCTGTTTACTGGGAAGGGAGGCAAATTTTGATTGACTGGTAAAATGTTCTCTTGGGGGAAAATCTACTAACTCAGCTGAAATGTTTGCTGAATTTTTCTTTAACAAATTTATCTGTGTCCTCCCACTGAGGAATTGTAACTTAGTAGATAAAGCAACCTTGCATGTTTGAAAATTCATGTGACTCTCATGTGCTCCTTCCAAATATAGGGTTATGACTACCAGGTCATTTCAGACATAGATCTACACTGCCCTCCACTGACAAAACCTCCAAGGGCTGCTAATAGGAAAGGAGCGAAATGGCTCCTGTGGAAAAAGAATGGAACTAAATATATGACTGTGCTCACACAACCTTATAAGTCAAAACCAAGCTATAGCAAGCTCACCAGGCCAAAACATGTTTTATTCATGAAGCAACAGGACACTTCATAGTAAATCTTGGAAGAATTAAGATGTTCTAAAAGGAATAGAGTAGGGACCATTCAGATCCGTAGCTCTATGTTCTATATCAGGCTTGTCTAGCATGTGGCCCTGGACAGCTAGTAATGTGGCTCCACAAGACTGTAAACTTTTAACATCATTATGCAATTTTAGTTATTTTTATATAAATTAACTAAATTATTTATTTTATATGCAGTCCAAGACAACCCTTTTCATTCAGTGTGACCCAGAAAAGCCAAAAGTTGGACACTCATGCTCTAGTCTACATAGTATCTCTCACTACCAACTGTGAGTCCTCCAAATTAAATAAACATAAATAACATTTCATACACAGCTCAACTATCTTGAGAATATCAAATGTTATGAGATGGTTCCTCTTATCACTGATTTCAAGAAAGAATGAAAAAATCTTGCTGGATTTGCAGTCAGAATGCCAATGTCTTAAAGAGATTTAGCTACCTTACAAAATTCAGCCACTTTCATAAGCAGTGTTTTGACAGTATGAGCAGTAAAGTCACATGTTGGTATCTAGCATCTGAAAAAGATAACCCAGCTCTGAATATGTATGGAACCAAAGAATAAGAAAGTACAGCAACTAGTAGCAGTGAACTAAAAGTTAAAGCCCAAAAATCCCAGGTTAGTGGAACCGAGCTTTCTATGAAATCCAGAAGGATTGACTTATCACATTCTGGAAGAAATGTCTGCAGAAATGCCCCCCTGAGCTAGAGAACCAAGAGTAGAGAAATGGCAGGATTTTTTTTTTACATTTTTGTCCTATCCTAAACTTCACAGAAGTTCTTCCTTTTCTTTGTATGGGTGGGTTAGAATTGGCTAATGCACAGAACCTAAAGGCATCACATTATGCTTTTATACACATTGCATGGACTTCTCATGCAGAATTCTCATCAATATTACAGAGTCAGCAAGTTAGGGGATAATCACAGATGATCAGCGAATTGCCTTTGAATGCCTGCAAGATGAAAGTCATGGTGGCGTAGAAGTGTTGCTAATTTTCTGTTTTAAAATGTTAAAATTCTTCTGTGTTTTTTCATCCTTTTTCTTACACTATATAGTTATATTATAAAAATAAATAATAGCCAATTTAAAACAAAATCAATCTTGATTATTTTTATTTTGCATATTATTTTTATTTTGCACACTTATTTTATTTATTTATAAATCAGATTTATATAGTTGCAATCAGGCAATTCTGTCTTAGCATACTATTTCTTACTAATTCAATAGGAATAAAACTCTTTTTAATCTCTGATATCTTTAGGGCTGATTTTATATGCTGCAGAAACCTATTAAGGCTAGATTCATACAGCAAATTAAAACACACAAAAATTGAATTGTCCAGTGTATAAATTTAGTCAACATAAATATTTTATATTAAAAACTTATGAGTGAGCATCGATACTATTTTGCAAACTCTGAATCGTTGAGAAAATGGGGGATTTTAATACTGTAATCAGTTACAAAGAATTGCACTAAGCAAATGTGCATCATTCCTAGTAGCCAACGTAAAACACATATATTTTAGTTCAAATTATCCAGGATAAAGCTGGAGTTCACACCGTTGCTTTAGGAGATATCGATTTAGGAGACAGAGAGCTTGTCAATCAAAGAAATAAGAAAGGGCAAAGTGTCCATAGATTTTTCTTTTCCTGAAACTAATTTAAATGGGAGGGTACCAAAACATGGAATTCTCCTTCTCATGAGACCCAATTCAGCCTTCTCATTCTCTGTTTATTGATAATTCTATTAATTTTGAAAGGTATGCTGGTAATGGCCCAAATGAGACACTGAGCTGAGTTGCCAACTGTCAACTGGGAAGTATTCTGTTCCTGCAATGAAATATTAGCCCATGTTTTTCCAAATTATTGCCCTGATTTAAAAATTGGCCAAGTGAAATTAATAACTACCCCTCCAATCAAATATCCTAGCCAACCAGATCCTTTTATTTACAGTCATTGCTGTCTGATCAATGTTCAGCATTATTTTATTTTTATGCATTAAGCTAAGTTTTATTTTGTGTTTGTACCATCATATTTTGACCATTTTTGTTTTATACTTAAATTTTATTATGAGTTTTACTCATTATATCAGAACTTTTTTACTTTATGTTTTTGGTCAATGATCGTAATAAAGTCTATTATTACTGCTGCTATAATTCAGATTAATTAACCCTTAATCAATTTTGTCCAGGATATCAGAATTCTTTGTACTTTTGGTATCTTTTTATATTTTATATTAGAACAATCTTTCTAATATACATTTTTCAATAAGACATTAGTGGATACTAATGAAAATCAGGGAAAGAGAAAAAAACAGAATAACATAAATTATGATTTGTTTCATCTATCCTTTTTTAACAAACTATAAACAAAGGTTTACAAACTGCAGTAATTAGATTCAGAAGCATATAGAACAAGAACCTAGCAAATCATTTCATGAGTTAATGTGAAAATATAAAGCCAATCATCAAGGAGAGCAACCAGATTTAGGTTGTAATTGGATAACCAAAAGATAGCAGTGAATTTTTCAGAATCACTTTGCTGCCATCTAAGGGTTATGGATCTGGATGTCTACAGCTCAGATCAAGTAGCTTTATTAAATACATGTAGATTTTTGAGAACAAAGCTGCACACTTTGTAGAAATATCAAATCTGAATTTATTTATAATAGATTGAAATATGTTAAAAACAGAGACTTCAAGGCAGGATCACAACTAACAACTTTCAGGTTAGATTGACTCTGTTAAGAAAAGAGAACCCTAGGGAGGTTTTCATCTAGTTGACCCAACTGACTGCATCAAAGCAAAACTATTAAGTATTAGAAATATCATATTTTTGAGCTATAGTTAGAAGTTATATATAAATACAGGATGAACAGAAATACCAAGAGGAGAACTAATGTCATTCTTTAACTTTTGTGTTGCTTATTTTGGAGGACTCAAGATCAGTTCTGATTTTTCATTGCAACTTTAGAGTAGCCAATTAAAAGGTATTGTCAAGTGTTGGCTGGTTATGATAGTGATTTTTTTGGTCAAAAGGGCATTTATGTTTATTTGGAGTTTCCAAGCTTTGCAAACTGCAACAAAACAATTATTTTATGTTTTAGTTGAAAAACTTGTATTACAATAAAGATAGTTCCCTGAAGATCCTCTTACTCCTAATTGTCCCTATCCATAGAACTGTTTTCCAAGCAAAACACCAGTCACTCAAGAAATGCCAACAAAAATAAAGAAAACAGATTAGATGTGTATAGTAGCCATCATGGCTAAACTTCTCAGTAATGTGAAATACTAAAGGAAATTTAAAAAATGAGTAAATGTGACACAATGGATAAGAATAGCTGTTAGAGCACAACATGCTTTTATATTAAACATAACAAAAAAAGAACATTTGAAGAACTATAGCTGGAATCTATGCATTTCCTCATACAAACAGATAAGTTAACTTGATGAGTTAGATAAGGATCTGTGCTTTGACAGATGTCGCTCCATTCTTGAAAGCAGGGATGGGATTCTACTGGTCCGGACCAGTTCTATAGAACCGGTTGTTACGATCCTGCACAGTTCTGAGAACCAGCAAATGGTGCTCCTGGCTGGCCCCAACCCTCTCTGTCCACCCCACTCCTCCCCGCCCAGTCAGTCCTTATCGCGCATGTGCAATATCGCATGCATGCCCAGCATCGCTGGCTGCATTCTCACCACCCAGTCACCACCCAGGTATTTTTTCTTTTTTTTTTCCTCCCAACAATCAGCTGTTCCGACGATCAGCTATGCCAGGATCCCCTCGCTGTCTTACTGTTTTGCCCAGGGGGCTCCCCTGAGGCCCAGAAGGCAAAAGGGGGCACAGGGGGATGCTGCAAAAAAAGAAGCCATACCCACCCACAAGGCCATGCCCTCCTAGCCACGTCCACCTAGCCAAGTATTCATTGACAGGTAGGACATTGCAATGTATGATTTTATATACTATATTTAGATCAGACTGAAGGGGGCGTAGTGGTAGGTTTTCTAGGTCTAGAATTTCGAGTCTGGTCGCATAAGGTATTCTGCAACAAATAGAGGAGTGTAGAACTCTTCTTGTGAAATATTTCTGGACTTTCTCAACTGTGTTAATATCAGATACGTAATACGGGTTCCAGACTGATGAGCTGTATTCAAGTATTGGTCTAGCAAATGTTTTGTATGCTCTAGTTATTAGTGTAATATTACCAGAGAAAAAGCTATGGAAGATTAGGTGAACAACTCTTAACGCCTTTTGGCTATATAGTTACAGTGGGCTCTAGCACTTAGATCATTAGAGATGAGTACTCCAAGATCCTTGACAAAGTTTGTGTCATCAACAAGATCTTGACTATTCAGCCTGTATTTTATTTTCTGATTTTTTTTGTCAATATGTAGGACAGAGCATTTATTTGTTGAGATATGAAGTTGCCATTTGCTTGACCATTCTGATACATAGTCGAGGTCTTTTTTAAGAATAGCGGTATTGTTGGTGGTGTTGAATAGCTGTACATAATCAGCGAAGAGAACGTAGTTGCTCTTAATATGATCACAGAGGTCATTTATGTAGAGTATGAAGAGAGTTGGTCCTAGAACACTGCCTTGGGGGACATCACTGTTGACAGGTATAGAATTTGATAGGACGCTCCCAATTTTGACCATTTGTTGTCTGTTTGACAGGAATGCTTCTATCCAGTTATGCAGGTGTCCAGAGATACTGTAAGTTTTTAGTTTTAGGAGTAGTTTGTCATGTAGCACTGAATCAAAGGCTTTACAGAAGTCTATGTAGATTGTGTCTATTGCTTTGCCCTGATTGAGTTGTGTAGTCCATATGTTTTTACAGTGTAAGAGTTGCAGATTACATGGTTGGTTTTTCCTGAAACCAAATTGTTTATTAGAGAGTAGGTTGTTTGTCTCTAAGTGGAGGATGATGGATTGGTTAATAATTGATTCCATGACTTTACAGGTGACACAGCAAAAAGAGATTGCTCTATAGTTTTCAACTAGGCAAGGGTCTCCCTTTTTGAAGATGGGGATGACAGTAGCTTGTGACCATAGTTTTGGCAAGGAGCTGGTCCTGAAAGATTTTTCAAAAATTATGTTTAGAGGTTTGGCTATGGCAGTGGATAGCTTTTTTAAGAAGTAGGCACGTATTCCATCCAGTCCAATAGATAGAAATGGTTTTAGATTGTGTAGTGCTTTTTCAACATTGTTTTCTGTAAAATCGATGTGTATTAGATCATTGTAGTTGGCTGTGGTTCAGCTAGGAAATATTGGGCATGATCCATTGCTGTTTACAAATACTGAGCCAAAAAATGTGTTAAAGAGGTTGGCTTTAATAGTGTCATCGTTGCAGTCTTTACCATTAGGTCCTTTCAGGGGTGGGATGGACCTTGAGTCTTTTAGTTTGTTGTTTACAAAATTACAGAAAGGGTGGATGGAATTGGTGCATAGAAGGTTTTCTCCTTGTTTAATGTGATAATTGGTGCATTCAGTTTTTATCTGGTGGCATAAAATTTTGCATCGGCTTTTGAAATTGGCAACGTGACCAGATTTGTTTTTCCGTCAAAGTGATTTCTTTTTGGATTGAAGCTTCCTTATTGTTTTGGGTAATTGGTTTTTTCTGGTTTTGGGATTTGTTAATGGTACATAAAGTTTGATGACTCTTTTGACTTCAAGTAAAAATATGTTATAATGGTCTTCTACAGTATTGCATCCAGAGAATAGAAATTGCCAATCAAGGGATGAGAGATCATTGTTTATAAGATCATAGTTGCCTTTTTTGAAGTTATAATTGAGGATTCTGTCATTGTGATGATTTTTGTGTGGACGTATGTCCCCCTTGTCAGCCTTCAAGATTTTCTCACTTTGCTTTGCATCTTTCGGCTGTCATAAGTAATGGGGGGAGGAGGGGGGAATGGTTATGGGAAGTGAGCTGGAAGTGTTACAAACCAGAACTGTATAAACTGGGGACAGGGGGTACATTCTTGCTTAGGTTTATATCCTATGCTATGCGCAGCTGCAACCCTTTATCAAACTACGTCAAGGTCAACGGACAGAAGCCTCATCACCACCTGGAGATACCCACATGATGATATACACAACTTTTAATTGGATGAGCCAATTGAACTATTGGGGGTGGGAACATTGCCATTACTTTGTATGTGTGATTTACGCGCCCATTTTCTCAGATTCAGAATTCTTTTGTTGCTACCACTTGATTTCCAGTAAAAGATATCTTTTCTCTGATTAAAGGAGTCTTAGTATTTCTTTCTTGGATTTTGAATGGAGCACCAGCTGACATTATTCTGAATCTCCACATTACCAGCCCACCCGGAGAATTAATAAATTTTCTTCTGAGGGGGTCTGAACACAATGTCAAATCCAGCCAGTAACCAAGAAGACCTGGGAGCAACTAGAGGACAAGATTCTCTGCTGCTAGAGGAAGCAGGGGAAGCCAACTTGTTAGCAGAACTAAATCTTGGGGAAAAACCAGCTGTAAAACCAAAATGGTCCCTGGGAGTCGGTTGGAAGGATCCTGAGGAAAAGCATCCTCCAGGAGTGACCACTACCTGTCGGTGTGGAAGAGAGGAGCCATGGCAGGAGAAGGAAAGAAAGAATTTTTTAGTAACTCAAGCCATGCATCTTCTAAATGAAGCTATCGGAGAACCTCAAACTAATCAAAGGTATGAGGGAGAGGAGTGGGAGGCAACCCCAGCCAGAAGAATCAGAGCAGCCACCCCCATAAATCAACCTGGGCTAGCGCAACAGGCAGCAGCAGCCCAGGGGCCCCCAGCGGGAGGAGTAATTGCCAGAAGACGTAGAACTCCAAAGGTGCCTCCGTTGGAAGTAAAATATGGGGGGGGGGGATCCCAAGGAGTTAGGATTCTTCCTGGCACAAGTCTGGAGCCATATGGAGGAATATGGAGGGGATTTTTCCTCAGAAGCAGCCAAAGTTAGATGTGTTACCAGGGCTCTGGAGGGAACAGCTGCAAAGTGGATGGTGACTTTGCATAATGATAATGCCCCTCAGCTGATGTATTATGACCTGTTCATGACTGCGCTGCGGACCAGGTTTGAAGACCCACTTGCTAAACGTAAGGCCAGAATTAGGATGAAGACCATAAATCAGGGGCGGGGATCAGTGGCTGACTACACCCAGGAATTTAGAGAGCTGGCGTGTCATATTCGAGGCTGGTCCCAGGGATCCCTGATAGAAGCTTTTAAAGATGGGTTGAATGAAGGCGTATATCAAAGCTGTATTGCCAGAAGAGACCCCAGTGAGCTGCAGCTGTGGTACGTGCTGGCAGCAGAGGTGGAAATTGATCTGACCCGAAACAGACGCCGGGGTTTTTTTGGTTGTAGCAAGTCCTCCCCCAGCAGCCCTCGAGAAGCCTCAAAACCTCAAAAGGGAGGAATGGCAGCAAAACCCAAGACCACGGCTTGCTTCCGATGTGGGAAGGAAGGTCACCGGGCTGCAGATTGCTGTGCCAAGCTAGAACCAAAGGGGGCACCAGGAGGAGGAAGAAAACCTGAAAAAACCCCAGCAAAGCCTCGCGAAGCGGCGTTTAAAGCAGAGGAGGTTGTAGAGATCACCTTTCCAAAAGGAGAGGAGCTGGGAACTCCAACCTCTTCTGAAGAGAGTGAATCCGAATCGGAAGACGACTCACTGGTAAGTCCAAACAAGGGCCCTATGACCATTCCAGTGAGATTAAGGGTACCCACGTTGGGAGCCAAAGGAGAAATGCTGGCCTTGTTAGACTCTGGGTGCACAAGGTGCGTAATCAGCTCAGAGGTAGTGGAGAAAATGGGCTTAAGGCTAAAGACTTTAAAAACGCCTTTTGCCAATTGGATGGATCAATAGCTTGGGGCGGCCCTGCACATTTCATAATGGAAGCAATAGAAATGACGATGGGGAAACATAGAGAGGCTTTGTGTTTTATTGTGGCTCCTGGGATGGAGCGGCCCCTAATACTGGGGTTGCCCTGGCTCCAGAAATGGAACCCCCACGATGATTGGAGGAGCTGTATGCAAAGTTGTCCAAGTGTGAATTCCATCAGGAAAAAGTTGACTATTTAGGTTATCGCACCTCACATGATGGCATAGAAATGGATCCAGGGAAGGTTCATATGGTTTTAGAATGGGCCCCTCCCCGCACCAGGAAACAACTTCAAAGTTTCTTGGGATTCACTAATTTTTACCGTCAATTTATCCCTGCTTTTGCGAAGATTGCAATGCCTATCACAAATCTCCTAAAAACCAAAGGGGAGGTGAAACCAAAGCCTAGTAAACCACTGGAGTGGTCCATGGAATGTCAAGCTGCTTTTGAAAAGCTGAAACGACTGCTTGCTGCTGAACCAGTACTCAAGCATCTGGGCATGGATGCTCCTTTTGTAATCCAAGCCGATGCGAGTGATGTTAGCAGTCGGGGCTGTGTTACTACAAGCAAATGAGACGAGGACTCTGCAACCGTGTGCATATACTTCCCGTAAACTAACTGAAACTGAAAGAAGATGGGCCATCTGGGGAAAAGAAGCTTTTGCAGTTCGCTGGGCTCTGTTAACCTGGAGGCAATTTTTGGAAGGGGCAAAACACCCATTTGAGGTGTGGACGGATCATAAAAATTTGGAGGCTTTGAAAATGCCTCGGAAGCTGTCTCCCAAGCAAGTTCGCTGGGCGTAGTACTTTAAGCGCTTTAATTTTTCATTGAAGTACATTCCAGGGGGGAAGAACTTCATGGTGGATGCTTTATCTAGATTACCTCAATATAATAGTGCTCACCAAGAAGTGGTACGGCCGATTGTCCTAACCAAACAGTTGGCAGCTCCAGTGGTTACCAGAGCCCAGAAAAAGGAGGAGGCTGATTTATCAAATGATTTGACTGCACAATTAAGAGATGCTCTAAAGCTTGATGATTGGTTCCTTGCTCACTCAAATAACTGTACAGTTAGAGATGGATTGGCATGGGTGGGAGCCAAATTATATGTGCCAGCGAAGCTGAGAAACCAAATATTACAGCAAGCTCATGTCTCCAAAGCCGCTGGTCATTTTGGATTCGTGAAAACCTTACACTTGGTTAAAAGGCAATTTGGTGGCCTACCTTGAAAAAGGACATTGAGATTTATGTAGCTAGTTGTCCTATCTGTGCCTCACCCAACGGCCTCCTGGTAAACCAGGAGGCTTACTACAAAATGTGGCGAGACCAACGGCTCCATGGAAGGAAATCTCTATGGATTTTATAGTGGAATTACCTGAAAGTGGGGGGAATACAGTTGTTTGGGTAGTAACTGATTTGTTTTCCAAACAGGTACATTTCATACCTTGTCCGTAAATCCCATCTGCAAAAATGTTGGCTAAACTGTTTATTTTACATATCTACAGGTTACATGGAGTTCCTGAATGCATAATCTCAGACAGGGGTGTCCAGTTTACCTCAAACTTTTGGAAGGAGTTCCTGAAGTTATTGGGCTCCGCCCAGGGCTTAAGCTCCACCCACCACCCACAAACCAATGGGGCTTGTGAGAGAACTAACTTGGTATTGGAACAATATCTTCGATGTTATAGAAATTATCAGCAAGATAACTGGGCTGACCTATTGCCATTCGCTGAGGTGGCATATAATAATTCGGTACATAGTAGTACTGGGTTTACTCCGTTTAAAGTGGCTTCAGGACAAGACTTTGTATCCATACCCAAGCTTCCACGGGAGAAACCTAACCTTCAGTCATTAGATGAATGGATAACACAGCTCCAGCTTACCTGGCCGGTTACCCATAAAGCATTAGATGATGCTCATCAAGCTCATAAAAAATTTGCAGATAAAAAGAGAACTCCACAAAAACCATGTCAAGTGGGTGACAAGGTCTTTTTATCCAACAGATATTTGCAGACCACACAAAAGCCAAAAAAGCTTATACCTAAGTATGTTGGACCTTTCTCAATTGAACGAATTGTGAACCCTGTGGCAGTCCAACTGAAATTACCAAAAACTATTTGACGGATCCACCCTGTTTTCCATGTTAGTTTATTAAAACCTGAACATACCTCCGACTTGAGACCAACTCAGGTTGATCCCCCTGTACCATTGCTAACTGAAGGTGAACAACATTTTGAAGTTAAAGAAATTTTGGATTCTCGAAAACAAAGGGGTCGACTCCAGTATTTGGTTGCTTGGAAACATTTTCCTCCTTCCCAGGCTGAATGGGTGAATGAGAAGGATGTTAGAGCTCCTACACTTATCAAGGCATTTCGTACTAAATATCCTGATAAACCCTAAAAAATTAGTATGTTGCTGTTACATGTATATTTTCTATTACCTTCTATTTTTATCTTTTTTAGGACTAACGTCTCTTTTCTATGAGGGCCGAATGTCAGCCTTCAAGATTTTCTCCCTTTGCTTTGCATCTTTTGGCTGTCATAAGTAACGGGGGGAGGAGGGGGGAATGGTTATGGGAAGTGAGCTGGAAGTGTTACAAACCAGAACTGTATAAACTGGGGGGCAGGGGGTACATTCTTGCTTAGGTTTTTATCCTATGCTATGCGCAGCTGCAACCCTTTATCAAACTACATCAAGGTCAACGGACAGAAGCCTCATCACCACCTGGAGATGCCCACATGATGATATACACCACTTTTAATTGGATGAGCCAATTGAACTATTGGGGGTGGGAACGTTATCATTACTTTGTATACGTGATTTACGCACCCATTTTCTCAGAGTCAGAATTCTTTTGTTGCTACCACTTGATTTCCAGTAAAAGATATCTTTTCTCTGATTAAAGGAGTCTAAGTATTTCTTTCTTGGATTTTGAATGGAGCACCAGCTGACAGCCCCTTTGTTAATGGGCCATTAAGACCATAACAAAGAACTACCTCCTTCACATAGAGCCATAATAGGAATTGCCCAAAGCCCCTTCATTGCATCATCCAGCAACCTTATTGCTGATTCAACCAAACTTTGCACATGGACAACCTACAGAGCTAGCTATGACCTCTGACAGTAACCAATTAGGATACTCTTCCTGTGTCCCTGGAAGTTCAAAGCCAGGAGAGGGCATAAAACCCAGGCACTCTCAGCATCTCCTCCCTTTTCTTCACCCAAGAGCTCCAAGGCATGTCTTCTTGTTCATCAATAAACTTCCATGATTCCAGTGTCTTTTTCCCCCACTTGGAACTGAACCCAGGAGGATATTTCTTCCAACAAAATAAACCCCATGAAATGGTCTGAAGTGAAACCGAAGTAAGGAAATACAGGAAAAAAAATTTCAGAGGTTCATATGGAGTAATAATGTTGGTAGCGATATGCAGGAGGAACTGAATCACATGCTAATCATCTCCTTTTTATGACCCCTTGAGGGGTAGAGTCTGGGCAAAATGGAGCAGTGTTCACCCAGTTGCCCTTCCTGTCGCTAATGCGGAATTTTATTCAGCAGCTAAATTCTCATTGTGCCCCGAGAGAAATATCTGCCTCTATCTGGGATCGAATTCACTGCCTCATTATGACGCAAGAACTCCACCTCTAGGCCACCGCATCACTCAACTGAATTATATGCTAATACGGTTTGATTTTGTTCAGCATGTTGAGCAAAATAGACCAATTGCAGGTTTTGGAATAAATGAGCATTTAGTATGTGAATCTATAGGCGAGCTATTTTATTTTATTTTTTAAAAAACAGACTTTTTAAATCATTTATTTAATGGATTTATATTCCCGTCCATCTCAAACGGCTGAAAAGTTAAAAAAAATATTTGCAAAAAATTAAAACGCCATAATAACCAATATTAGCGTTGCACTTTAATCCGTAATCTGAATTCATGATTAATATCGGTTTCTCTGCAAGATGCCAGACATGGTAGGAAAAAAAAATCCCGGCTTCTTATCTCCCAGAAAGTTTGCAGAGTCCTTGGGGGATGCAGAAGGAGCTGGAGGCTTTCAATCCGAGTCGAAGAAGTCCCGTTAGGGAGCCGCTCTTGCAAATACAATAACGCGGGCAAGGTCCGGAGGACAACCGTAGTGATTCGGTGGGGGCGCTCCGCGACGAGGGGCGGGGTGCTGCCCAGCTTGCTCGGCGAAGAATAGCAGAAGGGCCCGTCGCCCTATCAGCTCGCGAGAGCGTCAGCCTGAAAGTGTGCCTGCCCCTTTAAGAATCCGGCGGCGTGGAGTAGAGGCCCGAGGTGCCGATTGGGCGGCGTGGGCCGGAAGTCAAAGGAGGGCTTGTGCTGCTGTTTGGGTTGAGCGCAGGGTCGGGATCGCCCGCCGCCCCTTTTTCTTCTCCTGGCAGGTGGAGCAGCGGTGGCTGCTGTTCTGGGGGCGGGCGAGACGGGAGCGGTATTTGCAAGGGGTGCAGCAGTAGGCGCTGCTCCTACTCCGCAATGCCCGCGGTGGCTTGCGATTGAGGCCGGAGCAGTCTGTGGGTGCGTGGGCGGCGAGTTGAGTGGCTCTCTCTCTCTCCCCCCGCAGGCCTGGTGCCACCATGGCTGAGAGGGCTTTTCCGAATCCCTTCGCAGACTATGACAAATCCTTGGCCGCAGGATATTTTGATTCTTCAGGGAGGGTGAGTGCTTGGATTTTGGCTTCTTCTTGCCGCTCCTTTTAAGCGGTTCTTTTCCCTGAAAAATAGTGTGTATTTTGGTAGCAGCCGCAAGGGAAGAAGAATGCATTATTAGGGCTTTTTTTCTCTTAACAACGGCTAAAAGCTGTATGATAAATGTAAATAAGCTGCCATTTTAATTGTTTCAGTCTTGCCTTCATAAAGACCTTTTCAAACATCGTTTGCCAGAGGCTAGGTCGTTAATCTTACTTTGAATTCAAGGACGGAGTTTGTCAAAAAGAAGTACTTAAAAATATTCCTAGTTGCTTCTCCTACAGCTCCTAGTTAAAAATAGAAATCCATTATTTTTCTTTCCAAAATTATATGCATTATTTTACACCATTGTGTGGTTTCTGTTTATGTAATGCCCACCCTTGTATAGCATCCTGTGGGTGTTTGTACGGGGGGGGGGGGCGGGGGTTTCAATACTCAGGTACATAGCAGGTGGAAATTCTCAGTGATTTTAAGGAAGCTCTGTAAAGACATTGCCCCTCCCCCCCCAAATCAGGTAATATTGTGAGTTAAGTTTAAATACATTTTCAATGAACAAAGATAAATCTTAGTGTAGTGTAGTGCAGAAATACAGTTCCATAATATTCTTTGATGACTCCAGTGGTGATGGGAATCACGGAAAAACTATTTTAAAAAGGGTGCTCATTGACTTAACTATATTAATAGGCCATGCCAGTTGTGAGGTAAAAATACAATTACTTTAATTGGGTTAAGTTGATTGGGAGCAGAAATTCTTTTTCTAATGGGATAATGGAATTCTTTTTCTTAAGTGCTTTATGACTTTATGAAGAAACAAAAAACATCACTCTCATACATGGAAAGCATAGAATCAGAACCATGGCATTTCTTTCAAAGCCCAATTAAGACAGCCTTCTAAATATTGAGATTGTCTTGATTATGAAACTCGGATTAAAACATGTTTTTGAGGGTGTGGCATGAGAATACCTCTAAGAAAGCCAGGAACTCTGAATTGTAATTACGCTGTCAGCACCCTTAGGCAGAATATTTGGCAAAGGGTTTAGCTTTTCAGGAGATAATCTACACATTCACAATAAGATTTCTGGCTAAAGAAATGTGTTTAATATGCTGTGGAGAAATATGTGCTGTGCTATCCACAAATATGAGTGTAAAAACCCAGGTATGTTATAAACGGCATTGTGTTTGCCATATCTCTGAAATCATAAAAAATGGCAGGCAATTTAGGTGGAAGAGTGTCAAGGGAACCAATAAATGTTGAGTCTAGCTATTAAGTTTATATAGCAGTGCTGAAGATTCTTCACTGACTGTGTGTTAGCTTTGAGGATCTTATTATTGACATATAAAGGCCTAACTAATTTGGGAGAAGACTTTGGTATCTCACACTTACCTTCCAAAGAATCACAACATTCAAAAGAAGAATCCTTTTTTATGGTGTTATTGTGTAGATTACCGTTTGGCAGTAACTGCTTGGACCTGTTTCAGATGCCTCCCAGAGACGCATTTTTACCCAAGTCTTCCTTGTATGAATATTGGCTATTATATATGGATGTGTATATTTACTGATTAAATGGTTCCATTTATTATATTTTATATATCTAACACTTCAGGAAAAATGTATTCTGCTTCAAGATGAATAAACCAGTTATTATAAGCACATGTATCAGTTGTGTTGTATTTGTTTTGCATGTAATTGGATGGCCTTCATTTAGCAACCACAGTTGCAACATGGTTGCAACATGGTTATTAAACAAAGCTAACTGATGCAGCAACAGTGCTTGTGATCTTAATCTTCAGCCTTCCTGTTCTTTACAGACCTATGAGGATTGGCCACAAAGTTAATTTTTCATCACCATTGTAATTGCATAAACATAAATAGAGTATCAAAGAGAAATAATCATTTCTCTTTAAAATGATGGTTAACAGAAATCTTCAGAGTTGTACCAGAGTACAGGTAAAAAAATAATGAGTTTACAAGGAGATGGAATTTGGTTCTATATGAGGTAAAAAAAAATTGATAGTCATAATTCAACAACGGAACAAACTACCTTGGGCTCTTTTTTGCTGAAGGTCTTTAAACAGGATGGATCTCCATGTCAGGGATCTCCTGTAATAATGACTCATGTGTAATTTCCATTTCCATTTCAATCTTTACATTATGTATGTACTTCTATATATTGCCAGTGTTCATCACAAAGTTTCAAACCTGAAAGGGTTTTTAGGCTTAGAGCCTCCATAAATACTTGACTGCATTAAGAAATGGATATCTCCTTCAAGCTTTTTATGCTTACCACAACAAATGTTGATTAATCTATAGTGCCCTGTACAAAAGCTTCCATGTGGTAGAATTGTAGTGAGTCAGCTCAGACTATCAGGTAATATTGTACAATGCTATTTCTGTCCTATTTGTCTAATAGCAATCATCTAGCAGAATCTACTCTTAAAAATTTGAGAAGCCTTCAAGGTCCCCTCAGGGGAAAGTATGGCACTGGCTATAACCTCAAGGTAATAGGTATGGATAGCCAATGTATCACCAGGGGAGAGAAATACAGTTTTAAATATTTAAGGTTAAATCCTTAATAATCACTTGGAAGAAAGTGGCTGAAATAGTAGGGTTTTCTATAAAAATGAATTTGGATTCTTCTTTCCCTTTTTAAATTACTGCTTCCAGTCTGGCAGCTGTTTATTTCCTTTATACTTCTAAAAAGATGGTTCTCTTAAAAGTATAGAGCACTTCAAAGTATTTAGTCTGGCACATCTTGATAAGTGACAATGTGTCTGCTGAGACATAACCACTGTGTTTTTATTAACATCTACAGCTCACTCCTGAATTCAGTCAGCATCTGAATAATAAAATCAAGGAACTTCTCCAACAGATGGAAAGAGGTCTGAAATCTGCCGACCCCAGGGACTGTACTTGTTATACTGGCTGGGCAGGTAGGATGGGAGTGCTGCAAAATGTGAATGTTAAATAGCATGTTTTAAACTGAATGTTTAAAGAATGGCTGGAGAACATATGGTCTTATTATACTGCTGGGATTGAATTTGTCTTGAAGAAGGAAAGACTTGGGGAATCCTGCAAATATTATTTATCAAGGGATTTGTAAGCTATCCGTTTTTTTTTTCCAGGGTGGATTATCTTTCGAATTTCCAAAGTATTCCTGAATGTTACAGTAATTCTTTGGACAGAGAAATAATATTTTTTTTAAAGTTTCCTCTTTTTGCTGTTGTTGCAGTCGATTGTTAATGGCTGCCATCCTTTCTGCCTTATCAAAGATGTCTCTGTGTTGTTATACTAGAATTCTAATCTAGTTTATTGTTTCGTTGCTTTTTGATAAGCCAGTTTCTCACTATTCTTTTTAAATATATTAGGAGTGTATTTGCACACATCACATTTAACCATGATTAATGAATAGACTATTGTGGGCTTGAGTTTTAGTAAAATGAAACCCTGTACTGTACAGTCTTGATTCATGTAATAGCTATATGAACTGCAATGGTTCACAGTAGCAATTCAAAGTCACTTTAAAGCCCCACAGGCATGAAACCAAGGACTTCCTCTTTCCAGTGGTTTCTGCAGGCCCCATCAGATCTAGCACAGTGTGTATGCTCCCCCACGCATTGGAAGCAGGAAACATTTGGGAGCTCCAGCATGGATGTATGCATCTAATGGTTTGTGTTTTTAATTGAGCCTTGATGCTGTTTTAGTTGATTGTTCTTTTAATGTATACCACTTTGTAACAATATTTGACTCAGATCAATACATTAAGTTCTTTCTCTTTTAGGCTACTGCCTTCTCTTTATGTCTTCTTCTGAGACAAAACATTTTCAGTTCTCTTGTTTTGAGGTGGTGGCACAATTTTGGTTTCAGTCTACTGGTGGCATGGGCATTTCCTTAGGCCAGCAGGCTGGCTGGGTAGTTCTGTGAGTTGAAGTCCACATATCTTAAAAGTTGCCAGGATTGAGGAGCACTGCCATAGACATTAAGGAACATAAAGGCCCAATAATTTTGCAACCTTTACTTTCTAGAATATGCTTCATTCAGTGAAACTTCCTTAGGCTTTTAAGCCGAGTGTTTAAAATAGCTTCAGTGTTACGTTTTTCCCTTAGCGCACACTATTCTTAAATGATTAATACTTGAATGAAACATTACATTTTATGTATCAGCTTTGGTGAAATCTTAAATTGTCAATTCTGTTTTTTCCCCCCTTTTTTCTAAAGTACTTGATTAGAGATAGGAACATTTTGCAAACCAAATGAGCAAGGAGTGATGTTTAAACCTCATTCACCCTCTTGCATAGTTTCAGTCAGGATTAATCCCACATTCTTACCAGCAGTACTGATTACTGTAGTAGTCTATTGGAGAGGGGATATTCTGGGAAACTTGATATTGTAGGAAATGCTACACTACTATTTTGAATTCTCATACTCATATGTGCCCATGCATGAATAGAAATAGCACCAAATATCTGGGCAGATCATAACTCCATAATAGTAATATGGAAAGGTCAATCAAAACAAAGAGGAAGGTGGACGTTGAACACAGACTCTGAGAGACAAAGAATATATAACAAAATTTAAAAAATTAGAAATGTTTTTTGATGTAAATAAAAAAGAACACACCCCTTTACAGAATCTGTGGGATACAACGAAAGCCTATCTAAGAGGAATAACAATTGCATATAATGCTAGAAAGAAAAAAGAAAGAGAAAAAGAAAGTAATGGGTTATAGAATGATATTAGAAAATTGGAAAGACAAGCACACTTAGCACCAGAAAATGAGCAAATTATAAATGTAAGTTAGTTAAACATAAATCGAATATGAACAGGAAAGAAATTTAAAGAGCACTGAAATTAGTAAAGCAAAATTATTTTGAAAATGCAAATAAGCCGGGAAGATGGCTTGCATATAGGTTAAGAAAGGAAAAAGAGAAGAGATGGATACAGCAATTGCAAGATAAGGAGGGAAAGATACAAAATAATATAGAAAAGAAAAAAATAGTATTGGAATATTTTCTTGAACTCTATAAACAAGAAAATATGAGTAAAGAGAGAATTAAACAGTATCTAGAGGAAGAAAATATTCCAATACTAACAGAAGAAGAAAGGAAAAGGTTAAATGAAGAGATTACTATGGAGGAAATAAAAGAAACAATTAGTAAACAAAAAAACCTCCCAGAACAGATGGTTTACCTGCAGAATTTTATAAAAATTTAGGGGGAAATTTTTGATCCAATTCTTTTAGAAATGTATAATGAAATACTTAAAGGGGCAGAGTTACCAAGGTCGTGGAGAGAAGTATACATCATACTAATACCGAAGGAGGGTGCAGATATCATTCATATAAACAACTATAGACCAATTTCCTTGTTGAACGCCGACTACAAAATATTTATGAATTTAATGGCTGAGAGACAAAAAAAATACTAAGCAGATATATACATACTGATCAAAACGGTTTTCTTCCAACAAGACAACTTAAAAACAATACAAGAACAGTACTTGATATCCTGGAATACTGTGAGGCACATCCAGAAAAACAGACTACACTAGTTTTTCTCGATGCTCAAAAAGCCTTTGACAAGGTAAATTGGGAATTTATGAGGCAACAAGTAAAGGAAATGAAATTCGGAGATAAATTTGAAAAAATGTTAGAATCAATATATTCAAGCCAAGAAGCCCGGATAATAATCAATGGAGAAATGACCAAATAGAAAGGGAGTCAGGCAGGGATGCCCACTTTCACCTCTGCTCTTTTTCACGACTAGAAATTTTGTTGAGAAAAATTAGACAGAATATGGAGATAAAAGGATTAAGAATTAAAAATGAAGAATACAAGGCCCAAGCATTTGCAGACGACCTTGTATTCTTTGTAGAAGAACCAATAAAATCAGGACCAAAATTAAATAAACAGATAGATATGGAGAGGTGACAGGTTTAACAATAAAGATAAAACTAAAATGATAACAAAAATCTAACAGAGAAACAAAAAAAGAAATTAGAAGAGGTAATGGGCTTACAAATTGTAAAAAGAATTAAATATTTAGGAATTTGGCTCACGGCAAGATGTTCAACAATAAAAGAAGATAATTATGTAAAATTGGTATGATAAATAAAAAAGATTTAGAAAAATGGGGGAAATTGCAATTATCAATGTTAAGAAGAATAGTGACTATTAAGATGAACATCTTGCCAAGAATATTATTTCTCTTTCAAAATATTCCAATTAAATTAGATAAAAAAAATTTTTTAACGAATTAAATAAAATTACTACAAAATTTATTTGGTCAGGGAAAAAACCGAGAATAAAATTAAGCCCCTTACAAGATAATAGATGCAGAGGTGGATTTGGACTCCCTGCCTGAGAACTATATTATAAAGCGGAAATTTTAACATGGACTGGGCTAATTTGAGAAACAAAAGAGTTTTAATCCTAGAAGGGCATGATTTGGAAGCGGGGCATATAATTAGATGTTCACTATTAAAAGTGTGGAAAAAGATTAAACACAAACATTATACAAAGATCCTAGGATGGGTTTCCGTCATGGAGGCATTGATCCACCCCAATGCATTAGAAACTGGAAGAAAAAATAGGTATTATGATGTACTAAATTCCCAAGGAAGATTAATGATGAATCAAGAAATTAGAGAGCAAGGGATGAAATAGAGTGGTGGCCATATTTACAACTCAAAACAAGATATACAAAAGACATAGAAGAGTTTGGAATTGAGATAAAACCAAATCAATTAGATAAACTATTGGAGGGAACAGATGAAAAATTAATCTCAAAAATGTATAACTACCTGTTAGAATACGAAATGACGGAAGAAATAGTTAAAGGCGCAATGATTGCATGGGCAAGGAATGTAGGGCACAATATTAATTTGGAAAATTGGGAAAAAATTTGGAATCAAAATGATTAACAAAATTGGCGATCTATAAAGAAAATATAAAATGTGTTACCAATGGTATCTGTCACCCTCAAGGTTAGCTAACATTTACCCAAATGTGAGTCCAATGTGTTGGAAATGTAAGCAAATGAGGCGCACCTTCTTCCACACTTGGTGGCTCTGCCCCAAAAGTAAAAAATATTGGAAAAAAATTAGACTGGATAAAAGAAATTACAAGTATTCAATTAGAATTTAAACAGGAAATATTTTTGTTGGGAATGTTAAAAGGGGACTATGCAAACCAAATAGAATATTTAATTCTCCATATAATCACAGCAGCAAGAATTGCGTTGGCACAATGCTGGAAGGGCGAACAAATGCCAACAAATAATTTGATTACTCAGAAGATACTTGACTGCGCTGAAATGGACCTACTCACACAAAAACTTAGGAATAAGGAAGACTCAAGATATATTACAGCTTAGGATAAATGGTATAAGTGGATTAAAGAGAAAAAAAACCAGGAAATTAAAAGATATGGTTTTGATGAATGGAGTGGTTAAATTAAGAATGTTTATCAAATTAAGAAACGATTAGTAGTAAAATTATTACCAATAAAAAAAATCACACTGTCTTAGTTGATCAGAAACATATGTTTCATATGTTTATGTATTATGTATTTGTATATATAGATTTTGTCTGTAACATAAAGTTGTATTCAATGTATTGTACATAGTGTTTTTTAAATCTTTAATAAAGTTTTCTTTTTAAGAAAAAAGAAAATGCTACACTACTATTTTGGATTCTCATACTCATATGTGCCCATGCATGGTTCCTTTCAACAATATTCTGTACTCATATTGTAGTGGTAATAAAACATGAATGTTATCTATTGCTTAATTAAAGAAATCATAGCCAATACTTATGTAAATTTCCACTGTAAATAAGCCCATATAGAGAGGGAGGGAGGAGGCATTTGCAAGTATTTTTATTGAAAATCAAGTTTTAAAAAATGTCTGCTCATTTGAGGAGGGGGCACATTCTCATGTTAATCAATCACACTTTAAACAGTTCATATAGCCAATCAATAAACCACAATGTTTAATTAAAAATGGATTGGAGCAGTTTATGGAAGTAACAAAAATCTACATTTAGACAGGTTGAATAAAAAGGTTTTTTTAAGCAGAATTTGAGTTTCTTGAATACAGCTGGTAAAATGGAGGAATTTATTAAAGGATTTGTTTTGACATACAAAATCTAGTGTACAAAACATGTCGTATACATGACACATGTTTTATGTCATACATGACACATGCCATAAACATGACATACAAAATATTAAATGATTTGCGTTAAGGGTAGAATTGTCTCATAGAAAATTAGAATAGAATAGAATAGAATAGAATAGAATAGAATAGAATAGAATAGAATAGAATAGAATAGAATAACAGGGTTGGAAGGGACCTTGGAGGTTTTCTAGTCCAACCCCTTCTCAAGCAGGAAACCCTGTGTAATTCAGGACAAATGATTGCCCAGTCTCTTGATGGAGCATCCACAACTTTTGGTGGCAAATTGTTCTACTAATTAATTGTACTCACTTTAAGGAAATTTCTCTATTTCTAGGTTGGATGGTTCTTTAATCTTCCAACCATTGTTCCTTGCCCTGCCTTCAGGTGCTTTGGAGAATAGGTTGACCCCCTCTTCTCTGTAACAGCCCCTCAAATATTGGAAGACTAATTCACACCTATTTTGACTTGCATTCCTATTGTGTCTCCCACAAGTACTGCTTTTGATAGGTTGAATTCTTTTGTAAAGATAGATGGAAAGAATTAATTAAGCTGTTCCATTTTCCCTACCATCTATCACCTCTTTGCCATATTCTCCCAGTGGATCAATTGTTTCCTTGATTTTTCTCTTGTTTTTTTAATATATTGAAAGAAACTTTTATTAAAACCAAAGATACAAGTACAGATTAAACAAAACCTGGCTCAAAAACAGTAACTGTGAGAGGGACCTTGGAGTCTTAGTGGACTAACCATGAGTCAGCAGTGTGTGACAGCAGCCAAAAAAGCTAATACAATTCTTTGTTGTATAAACAGAGGCATAGAAGCAAAATCACATGAAGTATTAGTACCGCTTTATAAAGCCTTAGTAAGATCACATTTGGAATACTGCTTCCAGTATTGTCCTTTTTGTCTCTCAGTTAATTAGAGGGTTCTATGAAGCTTGTTTTTTTATTTTCAGTGGTATTGTAGTAGATGAGGCTTTTACAATCTAATTTTAGAATCTCAGTGCTTCTACTGTGCTTCTCCAACAATACTCCCCCCCAATAGGAAGACCCAGCATGTTTTCTAGGCATAAAATGAAATTAAGCCCCTCCCACCAAATTTAGGCCTAGTTTAAAACATGCGAAATTGGGGGGAAGGCGGGGGGAACTTGCCATTAGGAGTGCCCCGCGGGTAGCTACGCCTCACCATCAGCCGCTCCTAACAGCCAATCATGGTGGAGCACGGAGGGCTCCCTTACCCCTCCCTTACCTGGGTCAGCAGACAGGCGGCATTGGCGTGGATGTCCAGCAGCATTTCAGCCGCTTCTCAGGCCTCCGTAGCTTCCACAGTTCCCGTTGGCGCCTCGCTCAGCGCTGTCTCCAACAGCAGCGGCGGGAACCGTGGAAGCATTTCAGCCGTTTCTCGGGTGGGGGAGCTGCCTCTGTAACTTCCATGGTTCCCTCCGCTGCTGCCGCTGTTACTGGAGACGGCGCTGGCGAGAGAGGGACAACTGCAGCTCAGCCTGGGCGCTTGGAATGCAGGAACAGGCTGCGCACCGGGACTTTTGCAAACTTGCAGAGCCCGAGGCTGGTGCACCAAGGGTAGCAGCAGCAGAGACGCTCGCTCGGCTCTTCTCACGTCCACCCAGCCACTCAGGATTAAACCAAAATGCAGTGTGCAGCGCTCCCAGGTACCTCAAAATCTTTTTTTTCCTGTTGTTACGGGGACGGGGGAAAAGCAGGAACGACTCAGATGCTCTTGTTGGAGATGGCGCTTTGCAGGGGGGGAATTCACCCCCGAAAAGACATCCTAGCTGTTTTTTCGGGGCTCAAAAAAAAAAAAAAAAAGGCCTAGCCTTATTTTGTGAGAAACACGGTATCTCATTTATTTATTTATATTTCATACTTCTTAACCATCTCTCTCTCTCAGGGTCTGAGAGCAGTATACAATTTAATCAATGAAATTAAAATTAACATTAAAATAATGTGTCCCCCAGCAAGTTTTGATCCCTTTGTGTGGAAGGCTAAGAAATTGGGCGCTTTCCTCACCTCTAAGGGCAAGATGTTACACGATGCAGGAGCAGCAGCAGAAAAGGCCTTCTTCCTAAATCCCACTGGTCAAATTTATTTTCTGTTTTACCCTTTTTCTTTGGAAACCTGGCCATTTCCAATGAAATGAAATGTGTTGTTACCATAGGATATATTCTTCACTTTTTTATACCCAATGCCTTCTAAGATTCTGGATTTACTAAGGTATTCAGTATGATTTCAGGTTACAAGAAATGAATTGGACCAAAATAACTCTTCTCTCTTAACTACCTAAGAAAAGCTTGTTGAGTATCTTTTCATGTAGTTAATTCTGTGGCAATCTGAAAACAATTGACACTTATATAATGGCTAATAAATAATACTGGAAGAAAACTTTTGTAGAAGTTGATGCCATTTAGACATACGCTAAAACTGAAGTTTAACAGCAAGTTTAACTCTACCGTTTCCTCCCATCTTATTGTTACCAAGCAGTAGGCATCTGTATTAAAAAGCTGCTTTCTTCCTCATCATAGGTTGGGTGGGCAACCTGCAGACTTTCATTTTGTAGCCCTTGGAATGTTGGAATGTCCTCTGATTATGATTGTTGAACAAGTGTGTTTCCCTCCATTTTGATGTCAAGAAGTGTAGTATATTAAACCATATCAATATGGATTGTTTTAAAAGCAAGAAAGTTCCCAAAGGTTTTCCCAAATCTTGGCCTTCCTAGAGGTGGTAAGGCCTCCTCTGTTACCTCGCCCCCCCTTAAAATCCAGTCCTTGGCTCTTACCTTTGAAAGTTCTGCCCCCTATGCTAGATGCCTAGCGGAGTTGCAATGTCAGCAGTATAGGGCTTTGCTTGCTATGTGTTTCCATCAGCCGTTTAACTAACCAAGCAGGCAGCTTTGTTAAATGGGTAGTTCTGTAGAATCAATAAAAAGCTTGAAGAATTGTTATGCTAGAATTCTATAGAGAGGGAATTTTAAATGGATAGAATTCTCTCTGCCATACACAGAAAAGGCTGGGAAATGATCTGTGCAGATCAGCCAGGTTTTATCTTGATAGAGTAATAATATAGCCTCTTTAGTGTTAACTTTGCTCATTCCCCCTGCCACATGCCAGCAAGCATCATTTTATTAATTCCAAAATTTTATAAACAGGTCTTCTAAAAAAAATCAGAATTTTTAAAAAGTTATTCTTTTACAAGCATATACTCGCTCTGCAAATTGTATCCCATTTTTTAATTATAATTTTTAAATGTTTCCTGTTAGGAAAATAGAACCAGTAACATGTCAGAAATTTAAGTTCTGCTTGGTTAAGTTTGGTTCAATTGCAGTTATCTGTCTTCTAAATTGAGCCTTGAACAAAATAGTGATCAGTTTCTATCTCTACTTTTTATCTAAAAATCAGCAAATTAAATGTATGCTTCAGAGTAAAAATCTGAATATACAGTGGTTTCTTCTATATTGCCAACTCCAAAAACTGTACAAAGCAATTCCTATTTGCGTCTTCAGTGGTTTTTAGTGGATATTTTTAATTAGTTCCTCTTTTGGCAAAATATATATTGGAAATTATATTTTGTATATACCTCTTATGCTTTCATTTGATATAAGCTTTCTGTAAACAATTGCACAAGAAACGGTTCTTTGGATAGGGGAGCAGTACAAACTACTACATTGTACTATACCAATTCAAGAGAAATTAGCTGCTCAAGAAAAACAAAACAAAAGGTCAACAGTTTGTACTTTCAGACTCAGAAAAAGCAAAAATCTGGATAGTGATAGGTTTTGAGTATTGGAGTGTCAATTATTCTCACAGGCCTATATAATACATTTTCCTTGCCTAGTTTTCTATTTGAGCCCATTTTTCATTTCATCTGCAAACTTCAACCAAAAGTGACATCTAGCCCTAAAGTATGCAGACTCCATATCATACAAATTGAAATGTGGAAACATGGCTTATTCCATGCTGCTGTTAAAATTTTGATTCTGTGCTGTGACTTAATTAGCTCATAGAAATATGGTGATATCCAGAATAAGACATTGCCTTCTTAAAAATAGTTTCAGGTACATAGCATTACAGATGAGAATTACGATAAAATACCTTTTCATGGTCTTCATTGGTAGTACTACCACAGAAACTGCCTAGAGAGTGGACAAGGTTATTAGCTTCAGGAGGAAATGGAGATTTGTGCTTAATATACATGCATAATTGAATTGGCTGTAGTATGACGCTTGGGAGATTACCTATGCAGAATGAGAAAACGATCTCAATTTAAAAATATTCGATGAGCAAGAGAAAGTAATTTTGCAAGCTGCTCTTCTTTCCCTTTATTTTTTTTTATTTTTTTTAAATATAAGCTTAAATACGAAGGTCTGCATCCTCTTAGCAATGGTTAATGAATTTGAAAGTACACTATAAATTGAAAAAAAAATGAAAAGTCTGGAACTACTGTATGTACTTTTCTACAGGGTTATTTGTGAAGATGCCTCTAGAATGCAATTGTTTCCTTGAAGACTTCAGACTAACATTAATTATGTTTCCATTTGTACTTAATATATTTATCAGCTTTTCCTTTTTACTGGCAATAATCCACATTTTCTAATGCATTCTTTTCAGTAAATCACTGTCCCTTTTTTGACTTTAGCATTTTATGACTTGCTAGGTTTATAATTCTTACTTTCTGCTGATCATTCTTGATTCTGTTAGTGTTTTTTCCGATAAAGGATTATCATTGCATTTTGGCTACAATGAAAGAAGTCCATTATTCCAAAGCCTCCAAGTCTTCGTCAGTATTTGGATATGAATCTAGATCTATTTTGGTCTCTGAAAATTAGTTGACATACCGTATTTATCGGCGTATAACACGCACTTTTTCCCCCTGAAAATAGGGGGCAAATGATGTATGCGTGTTATACGCCGATGTCCCGTTCCCAATAGTGCCTAGCGGCGGCGCAGCGTCGTGACACTGCGCCCGCCGCATATTAAAGGGAATGCATGTTATACGCCTGTGCGTGTTATACGCCGATAAATACGGTAACTAAATCATGATACTGAAAATGTAAGAATTATAAAACAAAGTTATACATAAAATATTCAAACTCTCACTGACACAAAGTTAGAAATGCCGAATAATGATTTTTGCTGTTGTTGTTGTTAAACTTGGATATGGATTTCTTTTTTAATAAAAAGAAGCAACTCCTTATCCTTTAATTGATATTTCCCAAGTGGGAGCATGGGCTCATTCCTCTTTTTTTTCTCTTTGTTATACATAGTTAGGGTTTGGTTGTTTTCTGTTTTGTTTTGTTTTTACATTACTCTGCTTCTCATTGACCGTACGTATCTTATATCTCCCTGGGTCATTCTACAGTTGATGAATGGACTTAGAAATGTGATATGATCAAAGTTGTCCAGGGTATTAAATATTAAAAATTTAGGTTTAAAAGTTATGTCTATTATTGGCCTTAGCATCTGAGATGAAAATGCATCAAGTATAAGCTCCTGTCAATAAAATCCCCACAAGAGTATTATGTATATGGTAACCATGATTGTCAGGAATAGATTGTCCATCTCTTAAGAATATTAACCCAAAATTACATAGAAATTATCTTTCAAATATATGACGATGGATATTTATGGTTAGACTGAAACTTTAACGTATTTCCCTATTTTCAAAATGATTTTCTGTTTTGGGATTATCATAAAAATGCTAGTACTGTAATTACATGATTTTCTGTTTTGTATTACTGTGCAATTAAAAAGGCTTTCTCTTAATAGGCAATATAATTTTATAGGTAGTCTTTGGCTTATGACCGCCATTTAATGATTTTTCAGAGTTAACAATGGCATTGGAAAGGATGCTTTACGACCTGTAAATAACATCTAGCCATCATAAACTGTACCATTCCTCTCTTGCAGAGTCACATGATTATATTTTGGGCACTTGGCAACCAGCTCATTTACGACTGATTGCAGCATCATAGTGACAGTATTAGGTTGGCTGTTTTTTTGCTGGTTTCTGCTGTTTTGGGGGGGGGGTTACTGCTTTTTTTTATATATAATTTTTTTTTATTTTAACAACAAGACAACATAAACATACCACAAAAAACAAAAAAATATCCTCCTTCTTCATGAATTTACATACAGTGCATCAATTGGTTTACCACTTTTTTTGTGCATCCATTTCCTAGTCACTAATATAATTATAATGCATAATAGCTCATATAATAGCTCATCAATAATTGTATAACCTAATATCATCACTAAAAAAAATCATTTATCTATAATTTTGTTAATTCATATTTTAACGAGATAACTATAGTTTACTTAGTTTATTTTGCAATAAATCATAAGATCATACCAAATCTATCTTGATAATGTTTTATAAAGATAATATCAAGAAAAAAAAAATTTTTTTATGCTAAATCTGAATATTCTATTATTATGTTTTATTATCTAACCATTGATAAAAAAAGATCCCAAACTTCATAAAATTGTTTATCTTCTTGTTCTCTGATTTCAAATGTCAATTTACTCATTTCAGCACAATCCAATATTTTCTTAATAATTTCTTCCTCTGATGGAGTTTTCTCACTCTTCCAGTTCTTAGCAAATACAATCCTAGCCGCTGTTAATATATTTACAATCAAATACTTCAAATTTTTATTATATATATATCAGGTAAGATTCCCAATAAAAAAATCTCTGGTTTCAAGTCTATATGTGTCTTTGTCATTTTTTCCAACCATATGCGAATTTTAGTCCAATATTTTCTAGCGTCCTCACAAGTCCACCACATATGGTAGTATGAGCCAGGTATCTGATGACATTTCCAGCACTTTTCAGATTTGTTCTTAAACATTCTTGCAATTCTTGTCGGGGGAAAATGCCACCTGTAAAACATCTTATACAAGTTTTCTTTATAAGCTGTTGACATTGTCATTTTATAATTTTGAGATCACAACTTTTCCCATTTCTCCAAATCAATCCCATATCCAAATTCTATGAATATAAATGGATTGAACTCAGCTATTAAAAGAAGAAAAATCTTTTATAAATTAGAGAAGTTAAAATTTGATATAATTTGCCTACAAGAAGTACATATTAAAAAACAACATCAACGATTATTGGTAAGACCAAAACTGGGGAAAATTTTTACTTCCTTGACTAACTGTAAGAAAAGAGGAGTGGTCCTGTACATTAAAGAAACTATTGCAGCAAAATTGGTCTATACTGATGAAGATGGAAGAGTATTAATGGTTGAAATAGTGGATAACAATATAAAAACACTACTTGTTGCAATTTATGCTCCGAACGATAAACAAGAAGAATTTTATAAAAAGTTACATATGAAATTAATTGGACTGGACCATGTCAATATAATTATGATGGGAGATCTTAATGGAATTGTAGATAATAAATTGGACTATACAGCGACAGCATTAAAACAAAATAGAAAGACTCTCCCTAAATCCTTTTTAAAATGGTAGATGAATTAAATTTAAAAGATATATGGAGAGAAAGAAATGGTAAAACCCAGCAATATACTTTTTATTCAAATAGACATTTATCATGGTCCAGAATAGATATGATTTGGACTTCATCAGAACTAATATCTAACATTCAAGAAATAAATATAGAAACGGGTATATGGGCAGACCATAATCCTATGACAATTAAATGGAAAGGACAAAGAAGAAGATCTAGATGGACATTAAATAACGCTATCTTAAAGGAAAAAGACTTTACACAGTGGATGGGCAAAGAATTGGCTTTCTTTTTCAGTGAAAATAAAAAAGAAGATACTTCAATGCAGAATGTTTGGGATACAATGAAGGCATATGTGAGAGGATTAATAATGGATTATACAAAGAAAAAGAATATTAGGAAGAGGCAAACTATTAAAGCTTTAGAAGATGATTATAAAAAACTGGAAAAAGAATTGCAGAATATGCCACAGAAAAAAGATATTAAATTCAAAATGGATATAATTAAACATAAGATGGGTCAGGCAGAGAAAGAAGAATTGGCACAAAAAATTAGAAGTGCTAAACAGAACTATTTTGAAGATGCAAACAAACCAGGTAGATGGCTAGCATACAAATTGAGAAAGGAGAAAAAATCTAGGAAAATAGTACAGTTAATAGATGATCAAGGCCAAATGTGTTATGGTAATAAGGAGAAAAAGACAATTATCCAAGACTTTTATGGACAATTATATAAGCAGGAGGATTTTGATGAGGAAAGAATTAAGCTTTATCTACAAAATGCTAACCTACCTAAGATATCTGAAGAGACTGAAAAAATGTTAGAAAGTACCATAACAATGATGGAACTAACGGAAGCATTTAATAGGCAGAATAATGGAAAAGCACCAGGCCCAGATGGGCTCCCGGCAGAATTTTATAAAACATTACAAGAATCCTTGAGCACTCCACTGTTAGAAGTTATGAATGAAGCCATGTTAAATAAGAAAATATCCAAAACATGGTCAGAAGCTTATATCACACTTATTCCAAAAGAAGGGGCCGATCCATCACAAATTAAGAACTATAGACCTATTTCTTTACTGAATGCAGATTACAAAATCTTTGCTTCCATCCTGGCAGAAAGGCTCAAAAGATACCTAAATAACTTTATTCATCCTGACCAGAATGGATTCCTGCCAAGGAGACAAATTGGGGATAATATGAAGGTAATTCTGGACACTTTGGAATATTACGAGGCACACCCTGAAAAACAAATGGCTTTGATATTTTTAGATGCCCAAAAAGCATTTGATAATGTGAATTGGAGATTCATGTTTTTGTTATTGGAACAGATGGGCTTTGCTAGAAAATTTATTCAAGCAATAGAAGCCATATATGACAAACAAACGGCAAGAGTGATGATAGAGGGAGATTTTACAGATTCTATTAATATAAGAAAAGGCACAAGACAAGGTTGCCCATTATCACCTTTGTTATTTGTATTGACTTTGGAAGTGCTGAATAGAAACATTAGAGAGGATCCAAATATAAAAGGAATGAAAATTAAGAAGGAGGAATTTAAATTGCAAGCCTTTGCGGATGATTTGGTTTTTATTTTGGAAGATCCTCTAGGAACAGCTTTAAAGCTACTGGAAAAGATAGAGATGTATGGTGAGATGGCGGGCTTGAAATTAAACAAAGATAAAACAAAGATCTTGACAAAGAATATGTTATTAAAACAAAGAGATGAACTGGCAGATTTATTGAAAATTCAAGTTACGAATAAGGTTAAATATTTGGGGATATATTTGACGTCAAGATGTCCTACATTGAAAGAGAATAACTATATTAAACTTAAACAACAGATAGCATCTGATTTGAAGAAATGGAAAAATCTACAATTGTCATTGATAGGTAGAATTTCAACAATCAAGATGAATATTTTACCCAGAATTTTATATTTGTTCCAAACCATACCAATCAGGCTTGGTAAAGATTACTTTGAAGAATTAAATAAAATTGTGTTGAAATTTATATGGCAAGGTAAGAAAGCCAGAATAAAATCAAAACTTCTGCAAGATGCTAGAATTAGAGGAGGTTTTGGCCTTCCGAATTGGGAGTTGTACTACCAAGCTGCAAATTTAATGTGGGTTAAAGATTGGATAACATTAAGAAAGACTAGATTGTTGACACTAGAAGGGCATGATTTATTACTGGGATGGCATGCTTTTCTGTGGTATAAGGGAACTAAATCGCAGGGCTATTTTAGAAGGCATTATATAAGGGAGTCTTTATGGTTGAATTGGGAGAAAATTAAGAGAAAATGGTATTTGAAAATCCCAGTCTGGTTATCAACTATTGAAGCTTTTTCTTATCCTATAATATATGAGAAGGAACAAACAGTTAGATATGGGGAAATATTGGATGAAAAGAGTGAACTTAAAACAATGCAAAAACTAGAAGAACAAGGCATAAAGATGAATTGGTTTTCATATGCGCAAATACATTCAAGGTATCTTATAGATTCTAAAGCGGAGGGATTTTATGATAAATTGACTGATTTAGACAGGATCTTGATAGGTACTGATGAAAAAGTGATTAAAAAATTATACAGTTATTTGTTGGAAATTTTATTAGAGGAGGAACAAGTTAAAGAAACGATGATTGTTTGGGGGAAGAATTTTGGATATGAGGGGGTTACTGCTTTTTTGTAAAAGAAATCAAAAACCATGAATTCAGGAGCATGGATTTAGACTTAAGACCATGTAATTTGCTTAACACATGGTTTGCTTAACACTGTAAAAATTGTCATAATATCAGGTCTGATCTTGTTGGGTACCTTGTCATATGACCATCACAACTTACGACCAAAATTCCAGTTCCAGTTGCCATCATAAGTCAAGGCAATTGTAGTTAATGATATGAAATTATTATTAGTTGTTAATGGTTAAATAATAATAATAGTGTAATTTGTAATTCTTTTTTCAGGCATTGCTTTGCTATATTTTCATCTACATGAGGTATATGGAGATCCATCCTATCTTCAGATGGCTCAAGAATACATAAAGAAGAGTCTTAGTTGCTTGACCAAGCGATCAATCACTTTCTTATGTGGTGATGCTGGACCTTTGGCCATGGCTGCAGTTGTATATCATAAACTACACAATGACAAGCAAGCAGAAGATTGCATTGCTCGGTAATGTCTCAAAATATTTGAGTAAATGGTCAGTGACACCTTAAACTCTCCATGATATATATTGCCTTACTTACGGGGAAGAAAAGCTGTTTCCACCAGAAGGTTGATCTTTGGAGTGCAACATCTATTATTTCAGATATAATAGGACGATGAATAAGTCATTTAATTCTTAACTAAATTATAGTATTTAGGAAGAGAAGTACATTCATTTTTAGAATGATTAATTTTGATAGACTAGATGGAGAAAACATTGGTAAATTGCATAGTTTTCCTTGAATAATTATCTGAATTTAAAGTTTCATTGCTAACTCTTTTTCATCCAAATTTGTATTTCCTATTTATATTCTGCTAAACTATTCAAGTCTCTATTGTTTAAAACAATGGTATATGAACAGTGATAATTTGACTGCACATCTGATACACAGTTCACCTTTTTATTTGGGTTTCTATAAAAGTCATCGGCATGAAAATGTCTATATGTACACTTTATGGATTGTTGCAACCATAAGTAAGATTTGTTTTATATCTATAATGAAATTCTGATGCTAATTTAAATGTATTTCAATGTAGAAAGCATATTGTACATTTTTTGTACTTGTACTATAGTTACCCACGAAGGTTTAAATACCCTCTGTTCGTTGTATGTTTCCCTTCTCACCCCTATGGGTGATATGTTTTCCTCAATTGGGTCCTCTACCAGGGTTTTGCATAGCATCTTAGTTTTTCCTAGCATTGCACTCTTGTAGGCATACAGCTCTGAAGTTCCTGGAATCTATTGATGCCATTCTTCAGCTTAGGAGTTACAGGTCCGAGTGTTTCCAGCCCTACTGATGCCACTTTGGCCTTTACTTTCCACATACTCTCTAGTCTCATTCCTTCTTCAGACCCTTTTATTTCTCCAGCTTCTCCTACTCCTTCCTGGTGCTGCTGTCACTTGGGTCTGCTACATCTAACATCACTACTGTCTTCTGGTCCTTGCCTACAACCACACAGTGTTGGTTTATTGGTTAATACCTGCCTATCCGTTTGGATCAGTCCCACAGGATCTTAGCCCTCTTATTCTTCACCACCTTTTGTGAAATCTCCCATCTGGCTTTGGAGGGTCTAGTGCAGGGGTGGGATTCTACCAGTTTGCACCTATTTGCTAGAACCGGTTGTTAACATTCTAAGCAGTTTGGAGAACCGGTTGTTAGAAGAAATTACTGGCCTAATCCTGTAAGGAAGGCAGGAAGGAAACATTCTGGTGTTGCTTATAGAAACTTCCTCTTCGTTAACCCTTATTACATTCATGGCAGGACTAGACTTCCTGTCTTAGGAACTTCTCTGGAGTTTTTTTCCCCTACTTTGCTTGTGTGGAGTGACCATTCAAAGTTACAATGGCACTGAAAAAAGTGACTTATGACCGTTTTTCACACTTACGACTGTTGCAGCATCCCCACAGTTATGAGAGGTCAGGCAAGGAAATGCATGCCTTGATGTGAGTGATATTGAGTGGGCCCTGCCCAGCCAATAACATGACCACCAGCCACACCCACCAACAGCCACGCCCACAGAACCAGTTGTTAAAAAATTTGCATCCCACCCCTGGTATAGTCCATACACTGTGCAGATGTTTATACACAATGCTAGCTACTTGATTATGCTCTTCAGTGTATGCTCTACCTGCCTGCAACTTATATCCTGTCATTTTGTGCTGGACTTCCTCCCCTCCCCTCCTCTCTTCAAAAGATAGGGATTTTAGTTATCCCCCTTCTCTGTTGTCCCAAATTCTGGAAATATATTTTGGCAGCTTGCATAGTCTCATATGACTCTGGCTTGTAATGAACAGAACTGGAGAAAGACACATTCTCCATCAGAACAGTATTTAAATTCAGTTCTGTTCTTTGTTTCATTTGGGAAATTTTTCTTTTGTTTCTTCCACACTTAACTTCTATTCTCAGAATGAAAATTCAGTTTAATCACATAGTGCCCTCTAGTGGTATTATTGGAATAAAGCATGCAATTGTAAAATAATTGTCCTTGAAGGCTCTACCTTGACTAAGATACCAAATATTTGCTTTAAAACTGAGTTTAAAAAACTTGAATAACACTCTTGAGTTTGTTTGTATAAATATCATTATTTCCCACCAACTAAAAATGGGCTTTTAATCACAAAGATTTTTTTGCATATTAAAGATAGCAATGGTTTCATTTTATCCTTGGATTTTCTAATCAATTATGCTTAATTCTCTATATTTTCCCAGTGTATGTAAAATTTTAATCATCCATTTCCTAAATCCTGAGCACTGATGATGTTATCTAGCTTGGATAATGAATTGCCTGCAAGAAAACAAGCAATCTCAGAGAGCACCAAGGACCCTTCATTTCCTAAATTCTCTCTTAGTATGTGAATGACATGTTAGTAATTACTCTAATTCTGTCACTATCCAGAGCAGTGTAAATTGCCTCTTTGATGATACACATAATCTTTTTATTATCCAAATAAGCATTTTTATTTTTATTGCTTCTCTCCCTTCCTTCCTGAGGCCTAATATTTTACGTTAGTCTCCCTGCAATTTATTTTATTGCTGAAAGATATTTGTATACACTATAAAATACAATTCATATTTCCTTCACTGGAGATGTCATTGGGGAGATTTGGAAGCTCTACATTAAGGAAAGGTTTTATTTTCTTGTTCTTTCCTTTGCCGGTTCACAATTTTGTTCTGTTTACGCTCAGCTGTTAAGCATCTTTACATTTAGTTTTTTAGCAACATGTTTCTAAATTCCTATGGGAAATATTTTAAATGTACCCCAAGGCAATATTATATAGGTATGATATTACTGCATTTCTACGTGATTCAAAGTAGAAAACCAACATAGTTTTTTTTATATAAACTAAAATATAATATTTGTTTTACATTGTAGAAATCTATAATATGAACAACTGATGACAGTATACATACAACTTTTTTTTACTATATGTTGCTGTAGGTGTTACTCTGGTTTGTGGGATTTTACTTTGTTTTTGTAAATTCTCTGGTGCAAAAGAAGTGCCCTCCAATTTATAGTCATCTGAACATAGTTTGTCTTCAGTTGTGAAGTTGAACTGAATACCACGTTTTTCCATGTGACAATTCACTCCTAATTATTTCAAGCTTTTTTATTTGGGTGTAATGTAATGTGAAGGATTAGAGTATTACTTTACTACTGCTTATGAGTCAGAAATTCTTACAAGTCACCATGAAATTTTGCTCCGCTCTCTTCTTCTCCATAGAGTATTTTTTCACTTTCTCCAGTATAGTCTTGTAGCAAGTCTACACACAAAATATATAACACAAGCCTCCTTGAGATTTCTATTCACCTAACCTCCTATCTGTGTTCTAGGGTGGCTCAGTGTAGGGTGTTCCTTAAGTGAAGGAGTTTCTTCTAGGACAGGAAAATAAACTGACAGTATTTATTCTTACTTCATTGACTTGTAGATTAAGTCAATAGGCTACATTATGGCATGCTCTCTCCTGCCACCAGTGGGGACTCTCCTAGTTCCTTTAAGGCAGAGGTCTCATTCTTGTGGCCCGCGGGCCAATTGCGGCCCGCAGGATGATATCCTGTGGCCCCCACCGTGATATGAAAGTATAATATTAGTGTATAATATAAATATAAAGTATAATATAAAGTATAATATTATGCGGCCCAGCCTCACCCAGACTCTGCCTCCAGCGGCCCCCAGGTAAATTGTGTTTGAGACCCCTGCTTTAAGGGTTTAGAATGCTTGTAACAGGCTAGAGCTAGAACGTGCTCAATGCCTTGTTTCAGGAATGAGTAATTTAAGATAAGATAAGCTTTATTGTCTTTCTTTCTTTCTTTTTACTGTGGACACAGTGGCACACATTAAAAATGAAATTTTGTTGCCTGCTCTCAAAAGTGTACACATACATAACACACATATGTAATGCCTGTCGAAGGAGGGTATAGTATGCTACCACCTTAAGAAACCTCTGACTTCAGCTGCCACTAGCATAAGTTCATTACTGACTTTTGAAGTCTTGTCTCAGTGTTTGGATTCCATTGTGATTTAGGGAGACCAAAATATACAAAAATTAAACTTGAGCACAGAGGAGTAGTTTGTTCCTTGTGATCAGCAATAGTGTTGTCTCTTAAAGCAGCAGCCTTCAACCTTTTGGGTACCAGGGATCAGTTCCACGGAGAAAGGTTTTTCTATGGACCAGAAGGGGCATGGTTTTGTGTGCTGCCTGAATCCTACAGATGGGGCTTCATTTGTTTACATGGCCCAGTTGCTGGCATACTACAGACCGGCACTAGTCCACAGACTGGGGGTTGGGGAGCCCTGTCTTAAAACACTACCCATAGGAAGCAGAATTGTATTTCTGGATGCTCCGATTTGAATCAGAGCCAGAAGAGGCTTTGTCTAGTTTTGGCTAATGTACCAGTTACAACCATACAGGAAGTGGGAGGATCTTGTTATAGTGGTTCATACTCTTTATCTGCCACTAGTATGGACTACTGCAATGCATTGCATATGGGGCTCCCTTTGGAGTTTGTTACAGTTGGCAAATAGTTCAAAATCCAGCAGCCTGCTCTAGGAATGGCCTGGTTCCCAGGTGTCTTCAAGATATCCCTTTCTGTGTAAAACCAACTTTTATGGTGCATTCCTCCAAGGTGAGGATGCTTAGGGTTTACTCTACATATGAAGTAGGAGGGATAGGAACAGTGGTGGGATTCAAATTTTTTTGCTACCGGTTCTGTGGGCGTGGCTTGGTGGGCGTGGCAGGGGAAGGATACTGTAAAATCTCCAGTCAGAGGTGAAATTTGCTGGCTCTCCGAACTACTCAAAATTTCCACTACCGGTTCTCCAGAATTGGTCAGAACCTGCTGAATACCACCTCTGGAATACCACCTTTTTCTGTGGTAATTTCCATCTTGTGCAGCAGCCTCCCACAAATCTCAGAGGTTCATGTAGTATCTACCTTGCATCTTTTAGGAAGCCTTTAGAAATTGAACTCTTTCACAGGGCAATTGAAGCCCGAGGTTTGTTGTTAATGATTTCAGATAGATATGGTGGCTTTCTGTATTTCTCTTGTTTTTGCCCATGATTCTATTATATGTTGTGTTGTTATATTGTAAACTACTGAGAATTTATCCTGACCATAGAAGTGTATAAATTCAACCAAATGAATATGGGAATTATGAAAATGGATGCTTAATAAGCAAAAGAAGTTGTGGGTGGGAAGAAAATAAGTACTGCAGAAAGTAAGGTTGAAAAAGATATTAGGTGCACTATGAGGAAAAAATGTAGTCAGAACGAGCAAGAAACAGTTCAGAACAAAAAAAGAGTTCAAAATGACAGAGTGATTGTCACATGACCCCCCACCCCACCCCCATCACCAGTGGGTGGGAAATATTATACATATTTTTGAAGAGAGATAAATAAGGATATTGTAATGTACAGATAGTCCTTGACTTACAACAGTTCATTTAGTGACCATTCGAAGTTACATCACTAAAAAAAGGTGACTTATAATCATTTTTCACACTTACAATAATTAAGCATCCACATGGCCATATCATCAAAATTCACACTTGAGTTGCTTGGTAACTGGCTCACATTTATGATGGTTGCAGTGTCCTGGGGTCATGTGATCCCCTTTCTGACAAGCAAAGTCAATGGGAAATCCAGGTTCACTTAACAACTGTGGCAAAAGAGGTTGTAAAATGGGGCACAACTCACTTAACAAATGTCTCATTTAGCAATAGAAATTTTCGGCTCAATTGTGATCGTAAGTCAAGGACTACGTGTAATGTAATTATAATGTAATATCATACTAAAATAAACTAAAGCACAGTTTAAACATGCTTAGAAAGCCTTGTCAGATTGGGGGTAGGGGAACTTTCCTTGCCATTGAATTATAAAGTCTAAAAGAACTTTTTTCCCCTCCAAGCTTATTGCATCTGCCCAAACCAGATCCACGTATCCCTGATGAAATGCTTTATGGACGTATGGGGTATTTATCTGCTCTGCTGTTTGTGAACAAACATTTTGGAGGGGAAAAGATCTCTCAAAATCACATCCAACAGGTACTCTATCCTTTTTTTCTTTTTTTTGTATCTTGAGCTATTCAAATATAGGTAATCCTTGACTTACTATAACAATGAGCCCAAAACTTCCATTGCTATGCGGGACAGTTGTTGTCAGTTTTGCTCCATTTTACAACCTTTCTTACTACAGTTGTTAAATAAATCAGCAGTTGCATGGTTGATCAGTGAATCTGGCTTCCCCACTGGCTTTGCTAGTCAGAAGTCACGAAAAATGATCACAGGATGCTGCGATACTGCAACTACCATAAATACATGCCAGTTGCCAAGCATGTGACCATGGAGATTCTGGTGCTGTTGTAATTTTGAACAAATGAATGGTTGAAAGTCGAGGACTACCTGTATCTAGAAACTCCTTCCATAGTTAATAATGCAACCTTCTAATGTCTGCTAACCCTATTTAAAAAAACAAATTGGCCAAAATCTCATAAGATTTCCAGATCTCACAAGATTGGCAAATTCCTCAAGATTTGAAGAGTATAATTGCAAAATCTTATGAGATTTGGAAAGGTCCCCCTTTTTTCCCTTTTTTTTCCTTTTGGAGGGGAAGGGTGGCCTGGAAATATTGTTTCCTACATGTAACTTCTCTCATTTTTAAAAAAAACACAACACTGTTCCTTAAATATCGACTAACATGACGATTATAAGTTAAGAAAATTATCTGTTCAAATCCCACTTGCCTGTGAACTGATTAGAGATGTAAATAATGTAATCATTTTATCTGTGAGACTCTTGTGTGGCAGTTTCTTAGCAAACTTGATGGAGGGATACTGGAAAATTTAAAAGTTCATCCTACCTAAAATAGATTATTATCATGCTTTTCCCCTTTTATTTATGCCAGCTATGAAATTTTGAAGCATAGCCATTATTATTTCTGATTTTTCCTCTAGGTTTGTGAGACAGTTATGGCATCCGGTGAGAATTTGGCACAGAAGCGGAACTTCACAGCTAAGAGTCCACTCATGTATGAATGGTACCAGGAGTATTACGTAGGAGCAGCCCATGGTCTAGCAGGGATTTATTACTACCTGCTGCAGGTGAGAGGCATTCTCACCATTCATGTATGTCTTAGATATAGCCAGAGATTTCATCACCATTAATGTGGCACAAATTGTAAAATAAAACTCTGTATTTCCAAATGAGGCAAATATTATTTTTCCACATAAATTTATATCCTATGTACAAATGTTACAACCATAAGCCAAAACTGTAGGGTATTTTAAAGTTTTAAATAGCAGTACGTGAAACATAAGACAAGTGTAATAAACTCAATTGTTTTAATTGACACCTTTTTAAGTTAAAACTTGAGAAAATGAAAAAGCTATCATGGTCAGATCAGTTTGCTTTGGTTCCCCTCCTGCTAGCTTCTTCAGATAATTGTGTAAATGATGATACCTTTTTCTTCTGCTTTGAATATGACTTGATAGTACTCTTCTGAATTATGATCCTCCTTTCTCCAGTGTGCTGACAAGAGAATCCAACAATGGGTTGACATTTGCATTTCTGCCCAGACACTGAGTCATCAAAATTTAAGCCTACTTCTAACAGACAATGTAGCCACCAGGGGGTAATCGCCGGGGGGGCACCCATTCCAGGTTCCTCATGTGTGAAACGGAACAATTAGGACTCTGGGCAGAGAGTCACCTTCTCTCCATCAGGGCAGAAGTTATCCGAAAGGTTCGGCCATCCAATCCTGGACTTGTTCGCCACCCAGCAAACTCCCAGTTGCCCAGGTTCTTCACCAGATTTGCAACACTGGGGGTGGTAGGGATCAATGCACTCTGCAGCCCGTGGCCCTGAGGGCTACTGTACACCTTCCCCCTCTTCCCCACATTCCAGGTGTAATCAAGAAGGTGTTAGCAGAGAGGGTGGAAATCCTGCTTCTCGTTTCCCACTGGCCCAGATGCCCATGGTATGCAGATCTCTGGTCAGCCTCTCAGTATCCCAACCCTGGAAGATTCCTCAGGACACAATCTCCCTCAGCCAGGGGGTCTTGGTCCACCCAGAGCCAGAGTGGCTTTAGCTGACCATCTGGCATTTGAGAGGAGTATCCCAAGGAAGGACAAATTCTCCATGAAGGTGATACAGACAATTCAGGCTTCCAGGAGGCCATCAACTAATAGAATCTATGATTTGACCTGGAGAGCCTTTTGTAGATGGTGCTCCAGGAGTCACATTGATCCCACTTCAATATCCGTTCCACAGGTCCTGGGCTTCGTACAGGAAGGGCTGGATAAGGGACTGTCCCCTAACACCATTTGCAGACAAGTGGCTGCTCTGTCCACGATGCTAACATGGGGATCTGGAATCCCTCGCTCAACGCCCGATCATGCACAGTTTTATTAGAAGTGCAGCTAATCTAAAACCTCCCGTGGTACACAGGTACCCCACCTGGGATCTGTCCAAAGTACTACAAGCCCTCACTTCTGCGGCTTTCGAGTCACTGCGGACAGCCACTCTACGCTTCCTAACCTTCAAGGTTGCCTTCTCGTGGCCATCACTTCAGCCAGACGAATATCCAAACTGGCAGCCCTCTCAGTTAGAGAGGACCTTTGCATCTTCCACTCGAACAGGGTGGTTCTGCGGTTAGACCCCTCCTTTGTTCCCAAGATGAATTCTTGATTCCACAGAGCTCAGGAAATAATATTGTCTGACTTCTGCCTGGCCCATCGCACGCCCTGGAGAAGAAATGGCACACCTTGGACATTAGGAGGGCCCTCCGGATATAAAGCAAGAGAATGTCCTCTCTTTGAAAAACAGAACCCCTGTTAGTGTCATTCCAACCATTTTAAATGGTTAACAGAGGTCACATCATTGACCATAGGCTGGTGGATAAGGGTGTGCATCGCCAAGGCCTATGAGCTTCAGGCTCCTCCAGTACCCAGGCATGTGACAGCCCATTCAACTAGAAGCACAGCTACGATGGCTGCCTGGGCGACACAGTCCTCTATCGAGGATATCTTTAGGACAGCAACATGGTCCTCCCCATCCCTTTTATAAGACACTACAAACTGGACACCTTTGCTTCAGTTGAAGCAGCCTTCGGCAGGAGGGTGCTCCAGAAGGTGTATACAGACTTGGGGACTCAGGACTAGACTGCTACCCACCCTTAGGACAGCTAGCTTTGGTATGTCCCATTCTTGGATTCTCTCGTCAGCACACTGGAGAAGAGTGTTGGTCTTACATGCTCCTTCTCGGTATGCTGAGAGAGAATCCAACCCTGCCCTGGCGACTGTCTGGTCCAGAGTCCAGGAGTGGCCAGAATCAACACTGGAAAGACGTCTACTTTTTTTACGCTATGCCTTCATTGAAACTGGGACTCAGACAGGCAAGAGAGGCATGGCTGAAAGTTTGATGATTCAGTCTCTGGGCAGAAAGGCAAATGACAACCCATTCTTGGATTCTCTCTCAGCACACCAAGAAGGAGCATGTCAGGTAAGACCAACGCCCCTTTTAATAAAATCTTGCTGTCACTTTAATTTGTTATTAGGGATTGAGAACATGAGCATGCATATCTTAAACGTAATATTTGGAATATTTTACTGTCCCCTCCAGAGTTAGACAATTTAGGGGCAGTTGCACCTTTTGTATTTTTAAAGCCATGTTTAAAACATAGATGAAGTAGCATGTTATGACTGATTTAAGATCCTGTGTGTTTTGTTATCTCAGCCTGGTCTTGGTGTGAGTCAAGCAAAGTTGCATAACTTGGTGAAGCCAAGCGTGGATTACATCTGTCAGTTAAAGTTTGTTTCTGGCAATTACCCCCCTTGCATCGGAGACAACAGAGATTTGCTGGTCCATTGGTGCCATGGTGCACCCGGTGTTATCTACATGCTCCTTCAGGCCTATAAGGTAGGTAGTAACAATTAGGCAACCAAACAAGGTTTTATCCCTTCCTGTCAGATTGTTTAATATTTCTGTTCTAATTAAAATGGGTATTAGATGTCCCTGCCATGCATTTTGATGGTCTTACTGTTGTGTTATAGTGACAGCTGGTAGTGACATTTCTTCCATTTATTGCTCAAGAGATCTTTTCAAGGAAAATTATACAAGTCAGAAGAATCAGAATAGAGCTGAAAGGGACTTTGGAAGTCTTCTAGTGCAGCCCCTTCTCAAGCAGGAGATCCTATACCATTTCAGACAAGTGTATGGTCAGTCTCTTCTTAAAAACCTCCAATGATGAAGCACCCACAACTTCTGAAGGCAAGTTGTTCCACTGGTTAATTGTCCTCACTGTTAGGAAGTTTCTCCTTAATTGCAGGTTGCTTCTCTCCTTGATTAGTTTTCATCCATTGTTTCTTGTCCTGCCCTCTGGTGTTTTGAAAAATAAATTGACCTCCTCCTCTTTGTGGCAGCCCCTCAAATACTGGAATACTGCTATCATGTCCATCCTCTCCCCTAGAGTCATTCTTTTCTCTAGACTAGCCAAACCCAAATCCTGCAACCATTCTTTATGTTTTAGTCTCCAGGCCTTTAATCATCTGAGTTGCTCCTTGCACTTTTTTTAAAGTCTCAACATCTTTTTTGTAATGTGGTGACCAAAACTGGATGAAGTATTCCAGGTGTGATCTTACTAAGGCTTTATAAAGTGGTACTAATACTTCACATGATTTTGCTTCTATGCCTCTGTTTGTACAACTAAGGATTGTATTAGCTTTTTTGGTGGTGGATGCACACTGCTGACTCATGTTTAAGTGTAAAACCTTGCTTTTCTCCACATTAAATTTCATTTTGTTGGATAGGGCCCATTGTTCAAGTCTGTCAAAATCTTTTTGGATCCTGAGCTTGTCTTCTAGAATATTGGCTAGTCCTGCCAGCTTGGTGTCATCTGTACATTTGATGAGTTCTTCTATTCCCTCATCTAAGTCATTTATGAAGATATTGAAGAATACTGGGTCTAAAACAAAACCTTGTGGTACCCACTGCTTACTTTCCTCCATGTAGATGTAGTACCATTAATAGCTTACTCATTGAGTATGGTTTGTCAGCCAGTTACAAATCCATCTACTAGTTATAACTTTGTTTCTGGATGTTCACAGATCTGTTTTATTATCATTTTTTCCAGTATCTTCCCATCCAGTATTGATGTTAGGCTGATTGGTCTGTATTTCCTGGGTCTGTTTTGTTTTTCCTTTTTTGAAGACTGGGAACCACAACATCTCTTTTCAATCCTCTGGTAGTTCCTCGGTGCTCCAAGATTTTTTAAAGATATGATGCAATGGTTTTGAAATAGCATCTGCCAGCTCCTTCAGAACTCTGGGATGTAATCCATCAGGTCCCAGTGATTTATATTCATCAATGTCAAACAGGTGTTATCTTAGAAGCATTTTATTGCTTATTTTAAGTTTTATTTCTAGCTGCCTTTTACAGTTATGATTTTGGTAGGTTGGGCTATAGTTTGTGTGAAGACATGCATGAGTTAAGCAGGTCTGCTCTCTTTTTTTAAGTTTTTTATTTTTAAATATGTATATAAATATTAAATATATATATAAATATTAAATATATGAACAGTGTGGCATTAATCTTACATCATTATAATGATATTGTACATAATACAATCATCTTTCAAATTCTGGTCCATTTACCTACCTACTTATTGTAACATATTATATAGAAATATGCATAATTATATTTCCCCCCTTTCTAATTTCTACCTCTATTCTATATCTTAATATCACAAATCTTATAATGATAGATATTCTATTTCTATCCTTCATCTCTTGTCCATTTTAGTATTTCAGTTCTTGTTAATTTTTCTTTTTTTTCCCTTTGGCACAATTTCCACATTATTATAATAACAATTATTACAATATTACAATTAACATTGTTAATATTATAATATTTACACCATATATCTAATCCCTCATCATTTGATTTTCCCAATATTTTATTTCACAATACTAATAATCGTACTAACCTTACTATTATTATTTAGCGGTATATAACACAATAATCTTTCAACTTCTAATCCTTTCCTCTACTAATTTTAAGGCATTACATCAGAGTATCTTTAGTGCTAATATCCTTGTTACTAATTCCTACCTCTATTCTAAGTCTTAATAACACAAAACTTATATTGGTGGAGGTTCTGTTTCTATCCATCATCCCTTGTTCACTTCAATATTTCTTCAGTAGTCTGAGCTTCATGGCGGCCATAATGGCCACCTCTCTTCTTCTTTGTTGTTGGATAGGAGGATAAGCCCCTGATCAAGCAAGAGAGTTGCCACTCTCCATGATCTGCAAGGCATTCCTCCTTTTTTTGTCACCCCTCCAAGGTGACTTTAGCCCTTTTAAGGGCCCCTCAACAAAAAGAGTTCAGTCTAGGTTAGTGGAGGCCCGCTCTCTATGACTGTGTTGTAATGACGCCAAGCAGCCAGCTCTGCTTTCTCTCTACTGCCTGTTATTTCTGTGCCATCTTTTGTCTTTAATGGACTGGCTGTTTCCTTGACTTTTTTCTTGTTATTTATATGTTGAAAGAATTTTTTTATTATTTTTAATTTCTTTTGAAAGTCTTTGTTCATTCTGAACCTTTGCTTTCCTGACTTCATCTTTGCAGATTCAGGTTATCTGTTGATATTCTGTCTTAGTTATGTGTCCCTCTTTCCATTTTTTTGTACTTATCCTTTTTTATATTTCAGTTTATAAGAGAGATCTTTGTGCAATCATGCTGGTTTCTTCTTGAATTTCTTATTTTTCATTTTCAATGGTATCGTGTTTGACTGGGCTTTTATTATCATATTTTTCAGTTTTTCCTACACTTTCCATTCTTGTCCCAAAGAGCGAGTGAATAGCTACTAATTAACAAGAATATGTTGAGCCTTTTCTGTTTTGTCCTTGAATGATAGAAGAAGCTGCCAACAATAAGAGAACAAAATGCTGCTTGTTTTTTCAGGTGTTTGGGGAACAGAAGTATTTTAGTGATGCCTTGCAATGTGCTGATGTGATATGGCAGTGGGGGTTGCTGAAAAAAGGATATGGGCTGTGCCATGGTACTGCAGGCAATGCATATGCCTTCCTGGCACTGTACAACCTTACTCAAGACATGAAATATCTCTACAGAGCTTGCAAGGTGAGCACATGTTTATATGGGACAAGAGGTGTAACTTGGCCTGCAGAAAAATTAACTAGACAGACAAAATGTAGATCACTACTTCACGCAGTTTCGATTATTTGCCTTGAAAGGCTGGAAAATGGGCTGTTATTATTTTATCTGGATTTTTTTAAAAAAAAAACTTTAAACTGTTGGGGAAAAGGTAACAAATTGCTTGGGATTTGGATTTGCAGAACCTCTGAACTGCTACCTTTTTTACCTTTTTTGGCAAATATGCAAAACACAGTTTACCATTGGAAAGTTGTTGATATTGCAAATTTCCTATACAGAAGCCACTTTTGTCAATCTTATCATTTCCATATTAGTTATAGAAGTGAGATTACCTGTTTTTCTTTTTCCTTATATAGTCACAGGCTTTGAATTTTGGTGGTGGTAGTAATTGAAATTTATTGTCTGTCAGGATTCCCTATGCCTGTTTTATAGTTGCCATTGTCAATATTCTATGCCTTTGTAGGCGAAAGAGGTGACTTACTATTTGCCCTATTTTCTACAGCCCTTTCAATCTTAAATAAAACCTTCTCTGGAGGATATGAGATCCTTTAGTACAGTGTTTATCAATCTTAGTAATTCTAGGTTAATTGAACTTAAATCCTCAAATTCCGCAGCCAGAATTCTAAGGCTTGAAGCCCACCCGTCTTAAAGCTCAAGAGTAATCAGGGTTAGGAGCCTGAATGTGAAAAATTCCCTTAGCCTTCTTGTCTAATCTGCCTACCCTAAGCTTTCTTGTCCTGTATATATGCTTCTATTTGGCTTTTGGCTCAGAAGGCTTTGATTTGTGCCAAAAGGTGGTTCTTCCCTCCCAAGCCCAGCCTGATTTTTTTTTAATCAGTCATTTTTTGAGTTTTTCCAGTTAAACTGTAGCTGTTAAAATGTTTGCAAAAGGAGCTTGGAAAATACTTACAAAACATCTGCAAATACATTGTAAAGCTCTTAAATATTCTCTATGTCCATGATTCATTTTCAGTATTAACATATCTTAAGATATATCTTGTGCACAGAATTAATGAAGACTGTAAGAAATGAATCCTACAAAAATTTAACTTATACTAGATAAATTAGTTAATTACTTAAAAGCGTATTTTTTTTTTTTTAGTTTGCAGAATGGTGTTTAAGTTACGGGCAACATGGATGTCGGACACCAGATACTCCTTTTTCCCTTTTTGAAGGTAATAGTCACTTCACTTTTCCTGTCTTCAGAATCTTAATATTTTTAACGATAATAACAATTGGGATTGGGTAACTGAAATATGGTCTCATACACTCAAATTTCTGCATAAGCTACTAATAGCATACATGTGGACCAAATCAAATTATTTGCAACTGAAGGTTATATTGTTTTGTATGTAGCTTCCTGCATCTGTTGCTCTCCAGATACATAGGGATTATTTATTAGTTGAGAATGCTGGTATATAGCTATCCCAACGCATCTAAAAGTGCCCTTGGTTAAATGAGGCTTATATTAGAGCAGGAAAATGGGTTGTCTTTGGGTTTTTTTGAGGGAGAGGATGTCTCACCTTACTAAAATGGGTTTTGCATATCCATGACAAACTGAAACAGAAAGAAAAACTATTTAAGGACCTCAAAGTCAAACTGACAAAAAGAAAAATAATTAAAAATATAATATGGACTTCTCTGTCCTTCTTCTATACCATATTGGAATTGATTATAATTAGCACCAACACATAAATACTGGAAATATTTTGTATTATCCTAGTATTGCAGATATTGAGAAATAATGTCCTTCCGTAAGATTTTTGGTTAGTTAATGGCACACATTAAATTAATTGTTCAAAAACTATCCTGTTTCACCCATCTAACAATCACTTTGCAACACTTTCAGTTTATTTTTCACGCAGAAATTGTTACTACATCTAGACATTTGCTATTTCACTATTGCTATAAGTAAATCATTGCAAAATAAATGTCTGCTCTTCTAAAGCAGTCTTCTTCTTCCAACCTAGGTGCTTTGCAGATGTCTGAACTTAAGTTCCCAGATTTCTTTAGATACTATGGATATTTGCTAATAGTTCTGGGAATTCAAGGCCAGGCATCTGTTTAAGCATAATTATTGCTTGTCTGTTATTGTTTTTTACAGGAATGGCTGGAACAATATATTTTCTTGCTGATCTTCTGATACCGACCAAAGCCAGATTCCCAGCTTTTGAACTATAAATTCCTTCTCAGCCAATATTAAATACTGACAAGAAGTTCTTTGGTTCTTTGGAAAAGGCAGATTAAGTAGGCTATTATCTCATTTCTTGGCTAGAAAATTCAAACCCTAAGGAGGAGTATTAATGTTTACATTCTCTTCTGCATCTGATCTACTTCTAAAAACTACTAGCTTTTTTTGTAAGCATTCTAGGTTCACATAATATAGTTTTGTCTGTTTTACTGAAGGGGCTGCAACTTGACTAATGATTTTTTGAAGATAAAAAATATATATTTTGCAGTCAATTATTTTGCCTTGCTTAGATAGCTATAGGACAGATCTTGAAATTATTATCTGGCAAGAAATATTCCTTGTGTTGGGACTTCCAAGACACACCAAAGGATATGGCTAACACAAAATTTATCAGAGCCATTTCTGAAACATATCCTTCTGATTTCTTTGCATGTTTGTTGTTAAAACAAATGCACTGCTGATTTATCAGCAACTTGTCACCGAGCATATAACTCTTGGATGAATTTTCCTGTCTTCAATTAATGCTTTCAGGGGCCTCCAACCTTGCCAACTTTAAGCCTGGAGGTCTTCAACTCTGGGAGTTGAAGTCCTCCAGGCTTAAAGTTGCCAAGGTTGGAGATCCCTGGTTTATCGCACATTTCCAACAGGAATTGAGTATATTTGATATATTTATCGTTGCATTTTTTCTTATCTGTGACAGATTAGAGCAATGTGGTTTATCGCATAAGACCTGTCTGAAATCTTTTTGCAAAGAGCCACATATCACTGAGTGTAGCTTGTAAACTCTTAATACATTTATTATATTTAAAAAAAGAATTTATCAGTGGCTTAGTATTAGCTTGAGTTAAAGTAAAATGTCAACTATACTTCAGCTTTAAAAAAGGCTGAAATAATTCTTCTCACATAGTTAGATTAGCACCTGGCTGATCTTTCAAAGCAAATACTGAAATATACATTTCATACAAAAGAGAGAGGTAGCTGACTCCAAATGATTAAAAGGGACTGTTCTGTAGTTCTTGCATCTTATAGTGGCATAAATTACTGCAAGACTGCAATAGTTACCAATATGAATTCGGGGGTGGTGGTGGACGGGGCGGGGTGGACGACACTTACCTGGATGTGTTCAGCATTATTTCCAGACAGCAGTATTCAGTATGTTGGATATCATCTTAATAAAAGTATCTTGTTCATTTGATTTTTAGATACTGTATAAGCTCTGTTTATGTGGATAATTAGTTTTAAGCCTTTGGAACATACTGTAGTCTGCTTTGTTGTTAAGGTTCATTGAATTAAAGCTGTTCTGGACAAATACCTAATTTTATGTTCTTTGTAAAATATATATGCACATACAGAGAGATAGAGAGAAAGGGAAGAGAGAGAGCATAATAGCCCTTTGAAGGAAGGAAATTCTACAGATGATCAGAATACAATTGTGCTGGTATAAATTAAAAATGAACTACACAAGTAAAAAAATTCCCCAAGTCAGCCTCGATTTTTGATAACCATATGAATATAGTTATATAGTGATGGGGCGGGGGGGGCTGCAGCAATAAGGTGTTATTGCCATGTTCATGCATGCAAACATACATAGACATCCCACCACTCCCTTTTTGGATAAGCAATATGGTGTCTCACATATAAATACGACAAAGTGTGGCCTACTTCTGTTTTTCTGACGTAAGTCAAGTTGATTGGATTTTGCTACTTTTAAGTTTTTCTATGATCAAGCTCGATGGGAGGATATGCCCATCTTGTTTTCTGTGCAGCCATGCAAATAAAGATCACAGAACATGGAGTTGCCGTATATGAAAAAAATGAAGCCAGCTCTTTACCCTTGAGAAAAGGGGATGGAATTAACAATAACAAGCTGCAAGGGAAGTCACCCTTGGATACATTTTAATCAAGCTGTGAATGAAGAAACAAGATTTCTCATTCATGATTGTGGAACTAAAAAGCAGGAATGGGGCAGTGGGATAAGAACTGAGAGAATAGAATAATGTAACCCATAAATGAGGTGCATGAAGAGAAGGAAAGCATGGCCCAAGGCAGCTGAGACCAGTAGGCTGCCCTCATGGGATCAAAAAGGAGCAAAGCAATGAGCCAGAAGAGTAGGCCTTGCTGTTTGTACCTAAGGAATCTCCACAAACAATTAGGAGAGGGGAGAAAAATACATCTCCCGCTGCTCTGAGATCAACTGTGCTGGAATCAGCCTTTGATCAGGGGGTTGCCATAATATTTGTGTCTTTAGCTACACCTTTTTATCCCAGGGGGCAAGTTGTGGCAGTTTGGATTGTCAGCATATTGATTCATTTGTTCATGTAATAAAGTTATACGGCCATCCACCTCATATATATGACTCTGGGAGGCTGACAGAATAAAAACTGTTTTTGCTATGACTAATTTTTGTTTAGATGAAAGTATGATCTCATTTAGAACATTTATGCCAGCAGATAGTTTGAAGCCCATGAAAACTATAGGCAGAGATAATTATTGCTTCAAGTTGTGAGACTTGAGAAAATCAATTCCTTTGATCCCTGCCCTGGTCTCTTCTGGGGCAGTAATTATGTTATTAGCATCTTTAAAAAATCCCCCAACAGGTGAAAATATGTTTATTACAATGTAATATAATTTATTATAACATAGTGAATGTTTGCTGCTCTTGGGATAACTGTCTGATAAAAGTAAATTGCATGTTTTGATTTAACAGGTTCACAATTTTTATGTTCTCAATGTGCCTATAGTGAAATAACATATCTAATGTAAATGTATAAATGTTTTATACAGAAGTTATTAATTACATAGGCAATGCAATTTTAGTATCTTGCTCAAATATTATGTGTTAATTGTATGTCTCCAACTGCCAATAGATGGCACTATAGTTCAATGCTTTTTACTACTAATATGCTGATAAAAAGATAAAGATAAAAAGACAAAGTACTTAAAAAGAAATTTAAAAACATATTAAACTTTAATCATATGGAACAATATTGATCATTATGTTGATAAAGAGCCAGTTGTTATGCCAAAGGTGAAAACACGTCACCTTTAATTGTCTTTCTGTTATAAAACAGTAATAATTTCTGATGTACCTTCCACTCAGCAAATCTGTTGCCTTACAGATATTGATAAATTCAAGGTTTTTTTATTTATGTAACCTCAAATCATACATCTTTAAGTCATACTACCCTTGTTAAAAGTATATCAATAAACATGGATATTAAACAGGAAAATGGCATCATATACAAATATTGCTTCTGTCATTTTTTTACTTGGCATGAGGAGGCAGACAGCCAAGCTTTAAATATCTTCTGAAGATTATGATTTTATATATATGTATATGTATATGTATATGTATGTATGTGTATGTATGTATATATGTATACACACACACACATATAAATGTATGAAATTAGTTTCACTTTAAGGTAATAAAGGAACATTTTTAATGTTTTTTAAACTTAACTACTAGGAGGCTGTATTAACATATTAATTAGTAAGTTTTTAGTTTACGTTATTGTAATTGCACCTCATACAACTAAATTAAATACCATTTTCCGTGTAGATTGACTATGAAAATAAACACAAATACACATCCTTCACATTCTATACATTGAATTGAAAATCCCTGATATTGCATTAATATTGCACTATACAGTAGAATTCAATAGAGTTACTGCCCTGGGATAGAAGCTGTTTTTCAGCCTATTTGCCCTTGTTTTATTATCCTGTACTGTCTGCCAGATGGTAATAGTTCAAAAAAAGAGTGCCCAAGATGAGATTGATCTTTGAGAATGTTTTGAACTTTCTTAAGGCAGCGGGAACTATAAAGCTCTTCCAAAGAGGGGAGAGGGCAACCAATGATCTTCTGGGCAATGACATTAACCCCAGTGGTGGTATTCAGCCAGATTGGGTGAACCGGTAACAAGAATTTGGCATGGGTCGCCGAACTGGTAGTAAGTTCGAGCTAGCCATGCCCCCCACCCAGTCGCCCTCCCGCCCGATGCTCGCTCACCCCGCCCTCCTGCCTGACATTCATCTAAAGTATTTCTTTTTTTCCCCTCCCGACAATCAGCTGTAGATAAGATCAGCTGTGCCGGGATTTCCCTTACTGAGGCCCAGGAAGGCAAAAAATGGAGGGAGGAGCTCAGCCCCCCCCCCTCCATTTTTTGCCTTCCAGAGCCCCAGAGGAGACTTAGGGGAGCAAAAACGCCCCCCAGAGGCTTCTCTGAAGCTAGGAAGCTCCCAAAGTGGAGCTTGGAGGGGTGCTGTATGCTTCTCCCATGCTCTGTTCCTTTTCTTCAGAGCCCCAGAGGAGCCTTCCTTTTCCCAAAGTGGAGCTTCCAGAGCCCCAGAGGAGCCTTAGGGGAGCAAAAAAAACCCAGAGGCTCCTCTGTGGCTAGGAAGCTCCCAAAAACGGGTGGGGGCTACAAAAAAAGCCACACCCACCCAGTCACATGGCCATGCCCACCAAGCCACGCCCACAGAACAGGTAGTAAAAGTTTTTGAATCTCACCACTGATTAACCCTCTGGAGTGCTGACTGTGCAATTGGTAAACCATACAGAGTTGCAGTAAGTTAAGATATTCTCTATGGTGCAGTGGTAGAAGGTCTCCAGCAGTTTTACATTCAGTAGTTGTTTTCTGAGAAGTCTCAGGTAGTATAACCTCTGCTGGGCCCTTTTTATTGTGAAATCAAAAGGTGTTTTAATTAATTTTAATTATACTGCCATTTTGCAGATGGTCACTAGGATGCTCTTCAAAGATAATTAAATATATTGTCAGATGTTAACATATATTTGCTTAGTTATTTTAATGGTATTCAAATTACTGAATCTCTTCAATAATTAGACAAAATGCATTGATTCATCTTTCAATGGCAAGATAGTTCTATTGCATCCAGAATTTCTTGATCTTTTATCATTTATTTTTGTCATTTTTGAACATATCCCAGTTCTTTTTAACAGTAAACTGGAATATAGAAGCATACTTGAAATGGAATCTTTCGTGGTTAAATGTTCATCTAACTGTTCATGATCGCTAATACAGGAACTGGAAGAAGACTGTAGAACAATCCACTTTTGGGAGGGTGCTGCTCCTGAATCTACTGAAGATGTGTACCTTTAAGGAATTCTACTTGAAGAAAAAGTTATTGCAAAGAATGTTCCTTATATAATATAGAGCAGGGCTGTCAAACTCCAGCCCAGGGGCCAGATGTGTCACGCACCGGTCACCCCACTCCCAGTTTAGCAAGGGGGGTGGGGGAGTCCCAATACATCACATGACAACGCTGTGACAACATTAGTTTGACACCCCTGACCTAGAGCAACTAAGGGGAAGCTATATCTCACAAAACTTCTGGGGTAATGTATGAAGCAGCTGAGAAAAATCCACATAGATGAGACTACGCAAAACTGATACAAAAATAAGGAAAATTATGCATTTGCAGATTTTAATTAACCTTATTTGACCCTTTACCTCATAATTGCACATATTTATAGAGTTTGGTTTCTGTGTATGTATCAATATATATATGATATAATTTATTTAGTATAATTGGAACAGAAGAGAAATTGCATGGATCTCCACAAGTATTTGCTATGCCACATGTCATGAACCAGAGGCTTATAGACATTTACCCTTTAAAAAGTTAACTGAATTGGTTTCCCCAAAATGAATGTCTATATTGATCCTCAATTGTCTGAAAAACACTAGAAAGGAATATGGGTAATAACATAGGGGACCTTGGATGAAAAGAATCTTGGATTCTTGGATGAGCAAATAAATAAGCCCTGACATTTCTTGAAAAGATTTCATCATGCCTCAGAAATTTCCAGCAAGTGGTTCAAGTTCTGATTGGGCAGAGTCTATGTTGTTCACAGCAGCTACAATTTGTCAGTTTTTACAGTGACTGTAACTAAAACCATGATGGACTGTTCCTCCACCTCATCAACAATTCTAGTTGGAGCCAGTTGCTATTCAGCATGCAACAGAATGCACAACTGGGACAAATGCTTTAAAACTATTGGGCATAATCAGATTCAGTCTCATATTTCCAGCATTTGTCTTCATTTTAAAATAGTTAAATCTTCCCTTCAGCAGTCTTGGGTAGTTTTGAATGGAGGGGAAAATCAGTATTTGTGTAACATAATTTCTTGCTCCAAAAGGACTCTGAACTCTACTGGATAGATTCGTTTAACTGAGTTTCATGCAGAACAGAGCAATCTGTTCCTTTTACTATGGAGCTTTCCTGAGCTTCTGTGGTCTTCCTTCTAATTTGTTATACTAACCCACGGGTGTCAAACTCTTGTCATGGTGCTGATACGTGACGTTTTTCCCATTTACAGAGTTGGGGCCTGCATGTGACACATCTGGCCCACAGGCCGCCAATTTGATACCCCTGTACTAATCCTTTCTGAGCTCTCTAATTCTCAGACCAGGAAACTAAAATCAGATAGCTGGATGTTGAGCAATGTGTTTTGGCTCACAATGGTTGTATGATCTGAAAATGGAGAGCCTAGCCTTTCCCATGGTCAGTTACTTGGTCTAAATGAGGTTGACTACACCCTCTGCAAGGGTGAATAGATCAATTATGTTGGTCTTCCCTTGTCCTTTCAAGGAAGTGGATGGATTGCTTTTCCCTAGGAAAAGATAATTGGCAACAAGAAGCAACCCAGATTCTCAGCATGATTGCCCCTGAATGGCCTCTGCAAACCAATATCCCTTACATATTGTAAACCAAGTAAGTATGAAGCCATAATAATGACACTGAAGTGCTGGTGAAGAAGAAAAAGTGAATCTGAGTCTACATACAGTCTATGTTCAGGTTTGGGCCTTCACTGGGGTGGAAGTGTCTCTACTTCTCTCTTACTGCATCAGAGGACTCTGTCTTCCTTAAGAATACTAACTCCCTGATACAGAGGGGTGAACAAGTAGATTCCAGCCAGCTTTTCTGTTCACATTGTTCAGCATTTTGCCAACAAAATCATTCATATTCAGCACAATCTTGATTGTTCTTGGGCATCATGTGATGAGGTAAGTTGTGTGACATCTGAAATTCCATTTGGCCCGTGAACTCTGATGAAATGGGCAGGGTTTTCTCTTGTATAACTTTTACAACCTTGACAGCTACTCCTGACTCCTTTGAGAAAAAAAATGGAAACAAAGTTGACTGGAGGTTTCCTAGCACATCTTTATAAGAGAGTGATATCTCCAACCTTGAAAGAGGCTGTTGTGTACTCCCTCAAAGAAAGTAAGTCACAAATCCAACTATATTTGACAACCATTATCCAGTTTCCAACCTTTCCTTTTAGGGTAAAGTTACTAAAAGGGTGGTATACAAACAATGACAAGGTATCCTAAAGAAATCTGTACCAGGAAATCTGAACCATTTCAAACAGGATTGAGGCCTTGACATAGAACAGAAGCACAATTGGTTGTGCTGATCAATGAGCCTTTTGGGGGGGGAAGCTTAGAGTCTTCTAGTCCTACAAAACTACTCAATTACTTTTTACATCACTGATCATGGGGTCTTCCTGGAGTGCGTCTGAGGGATTTGAAGTGGTTCTACTACTACCTTAGTAGATTATTCAGTTGGTAGTGATTGGGTAGGAAACATCAATCTTATGGCCCTTCATACATATAGTACTCATTCATACCACTGCTTAACATATCACAAAACCATTGGGAGAATTTATTTGCCAGTGTATACATTAGTGTTTTAAATATATTGATGATATCCAGCTATACGTTGCCACCCTCGACTGTACCAAAGATCCAATAGAAGGTTTTTCCTTATGTCTCAAAGTTGTAGTTTGGAATAATGCAGGTTGAGACTGGACTCAAGCAACTACTGAATGGGCAGATGGAAGCCATGAACAAGGAAGAGATTGTCCAGATTCTGTGGAGCACCAATTGCAGCCTGCAGAAAATAAGGAAGATGATGGAAATATACAGTGCCAAGTTTACTGAAACGTTTTTAAGCCGTGAGGGGAAACAAAGAAAGAAAAAAGGAACTCGGACACTGCCTTATTATAATATAGAACGTAGAATTGTACAGCTGGAAGGGACTTCAGAGGTTTAGTCCAACCCCCTGCCTAAGGCAGGAGACCTTATATCAGTCTGGGCAAATATCTGTCCATCCTTTTCTTGAAAACCAGTGATGGAGCACCCACAACTCCCTAAGGCAAACTATTCAATTGATTAATTGTTCTCACTATCAGGGAAGTTCTCCTTAGTTAACAAGCTTCCACACAATGCTTCTTGTCCTACCCTCAGGTGCTTTGAAGACTAAGTCAATCCCCTCTTCCCCCTCCAGTATTGAAGTTAGTTACTATGTCCCCCCTAAACCTTATCTTTGTTAGGCTAGAGATACCTAGTCTAAAACCTTAACTCATATGGTATAGTCTCCAGACCTCTTACCATATTTGTTGCTCTTCTCTCCACTCTTTCTAGGGTCTCAGTATCATTTTTGTATTATGGCATCCAGGATTGGATGCAGTATTCCAAGTGTGGTCTCATGAGGACTGCGGCTCCAGCACGCTGCTTGCTCAAATTATTGATGGTCCATAAGACATCTAGATGCCTCTTACAATTACTCCTGTTAAGCCAAGTACCATGTACTCTATACCTGTACATTTAGTTTTTCCTGCCTAAATGCAGGACCTTACTTTCCTTACCACTGCATTTAACATTGGATCAGCTCGACATCAATACCTGAGATGATCCTGGAATAAGTAAGCAACAGATCTGTGAACACCTAGAAGCATATGAAGTTATAACCCAGAAGCAAACAGGTTTGTCAAACATAGATCATGCCAAACAAATCTTATTTTACTCTTTGACAAAGTGGTTAAATTAGTGGACCAGCAAAATGCTGTGGACATAGTATACTTGGATTTCCATAAGGAATTTGACAAAACAAATTACTATCTAACAAAATGAAATTAAATATAGAGAAAAGTAAAGTCCTATACTTAGGCAAGAAAAACCAAAAGCACACATATAGATTGGGTAAAACCAGGTTTAATAGCAGTAACTCAGAGAGATTTTGGAGTCTTAATGGACAACCAGCTAAATGAGCTAGCAGTGTGCAGCACAGCCAAAAAAAGCCAATGCAATCCTAAATTGCATTAACAGAGGGATACAATCAAGATCAAGGGAAGTACTAATACCACTCTATAAAGCCTTAGTAAGACCACATCTAGAGTACTGCATCCAGTTTTGGTCACACTATAAAAAAGATGTTGATATTAGAAAAAGTGCAGAGAAGAGCAACCAGGATGATTAGGGGACTGGAGACTAAAACATGAAGAACGGTTGCAGGAACTGGGCTTGGCTAGTCTATGAAGAGAAGGACCAGGGAAGACATGATAGCAGTCTTCCAATATTTGAGGGGCTACCACAGAGAGGAAAGGTCAAGCTATTTTCCAAGGCACATGAAGGCCACACAAGGAATAATGGATGGAAACTGAACAAGGACAGATTTAACCTGGAAATAAGGATTTTCTTTTTCTGACAGTAAGAACAATCAACTAATGGAACAGCTTGCCTTTGGAAATTGCGAGAGCTCCATCACTTGAGATTTTCAAGAAGAGATTGGACTGCTTTGTTAGAAATGGTCTGCTTGGGTGGGGCGTTGGACTGGATGACATACAAGGTCCCTTCCAACTCCGTTAATCTGTTAAACACAACCTAGTTCTAGGTAAGATCAAGAATATCTAGTACTAGATAAGCTAGACAGCATCACCACTAGATGGAGTCGTAACTGGCTGACAAATCATATTCAGCATGTAGTCCTCAATGGAACTACATCTACATGTCAGGTAGTAAGCAGTGCGGTACCCAAAGGTTTTTGGTTCAGTACTCTTCAATATTGTCATAAACAATTTAGATGAAGGAATAGAATGGGGAAGTCATCAAGTATGTATATGACATCAAGCTGGCAGGAATAGCCAACACCCCAGAAAATAGGCTTAAGATCCAGATGGATCTCGACAGACTTACCTAATGAAATGAAATTCAGTGTAAAGTAAGGTTTTACAATTAGGTAAGAAAAACTGAATGTTCAGGTACAGATTAGGAGAAACTTGGCTGAACACCAGTAACAACGAGAGGGATCTTGGAGTCCAAGTGGATAATCATTTAAATATGAACCAGCAATTTGCTTCAGACACCAAAAAAATCCAAAGCAGTCCTAGGCTGCATTAACAGAGGGATAGAATCAAGATCATCTGAAGTGTTAGTACCATTTTATAAGGCCTTGGTAAGACTACACTTGAAATACTGTACCAATTTTGGTCACCACAATATAAAAAAGATGTTGAGATTCTGGAACAAGTGCAGAGAACAGCAGTAAAGTGATTAGGGTGCTGGAGGCTAAAACATTAAGAACAGTTGCAGGTATTGGCTATGTCTAATCTACTGAAGAGAAATACTAGGGATGGTATGACAGAAGTATTCCAAAATTTGAAGGGCTGCCGCAAAGAACAAGGAGGCAAGACAGGCACCAGAGGGCAAAACAGGAAGCAATGGTTGGAAACTGAACAAGGAGCAAAGCAACCTAGAACTCAGGAGAAACTTCCTGACAATGAGAACAATAAGCAAGTAGAATGGCTTGCCTTTGGAAGCTGTGAGTATTCCATCACTTTTAAGAAGACTGGACAACCGTTAGCATGAAATGGTATAGAATAGGGGTTTGGATTAGAAGACCTCCAAGGTCCCTTCTCTTTCTCCTGTTAGTATGATATGGTTATACTCTTCCCCAAAATTCTTACAACTTCTAACCATTCTATCATTTCATTCCGATTAGTAAGAATTAAATCCAGTATAGATGACATCTAGTTTCCTCTATGTTTTGGAACACCAAATTGTCAGCTAGGCTCATAAGGAACCTGTTTGATCTCCTACTTGCTGCAAAGTTTGTCTCCCAGTTGATGTCAGGGTAATTACAAATCCCCCATTACTACAATTAAGTGCTTCTTCTATACCTTAGATAACTGATTAGAAAAAAGTTCATCTCTCTGCTTGATTGGATGTCTAGAGAAATTTTATTTCTTGTTCCTCTACTTTTCACCCAAATACATTCAAGAAGGCTTTTGTCCTTGGTATTACGCATTTATGTAAGCATGGAGTGATCTCTTACATATAATGCAACCCCATCTCCTTTTCTTTGCAAGGAAAATGTCAGGAAGGAAAAACATTATTGTAACTTCATTGAGCTATTGGTAGTTTTAATGTATTTATTAGGGATATTTTTAATGTCACAGTTGGTTTTGTTGATTGTTTATAAACCACCATGAGTCTGTGTTGATTCACAGCATACTAGTAAATCAATAAAAAAAAATGCCACTAGTTTCTAGTGACAGGCCGATGTCCATACTTCTAAGATTGTAGGGGAAATGTTTGGCCATTAAGCAGTACTGGTTATAGATCTCTTAGAACTTGCTGTATCTCTTTCTATAAATTAAGTTGTATCAGACTCTTGAGACAGAACAACCTGCTCAGAAGTTTTATGAGCCTGGAAAAGCTAGTGTGACCTCAGTTGTTCTTGGTATGAAATTAATATCTATAGTTAACGGGTTAGGTAATCTCTTGAATGAGTCCCAGTTGTATAGGTATACTGTTATATGGTTTCTGAATTAGACAGGATTTTCTGAGAAGTAAAAAAACTTTGTCAAAAATTATTTTATGCATGGTTTTGCTGTGGTTATCTCACTAATCATGCTAATGGAATAATTTTTTCCTTAATTTGCAACATTAGCTCATACATTTGTATAGAATTATATGCAAAGTTCATCTGATTCGGCATGGCAATTTGTTATCATGGGCAATTTAAGATTGACTTTATTATAATAATAGCCTTAAGGCTGCAAAGTATTAATGGATTACAAAATCCAGATCACTAAGAAAAAGGTACCTTGAGAAGCAGTGGATGAAAATGCGATGAAAACTGCAATGGTCTCAGAAATCTTTAATTGAAAATTCCCATCAGTGTTTCATGCATACATCAAGAATATGCAGCTTTGTGTGGGTTGGTGTGTATGTGTAACTTTCTCAACTTTAAATTATTTAACATCTTGTCTTCTGTGTTTTTTAGCCTCGTTATGTGTGTCTGTGTGTACTTTAAAACTCTTTGACCCAGTCTGCAGAGGCCATCTTCATCCTATTTTGAGTGCTGCTTAATTATCTAAGATTTATAGTCTCAGTCTTAGTTAATGGACATCCTCTACTGATGACCTCAGAATTCATAAGATACATGAGAAGCAGAATGACATTCTTAAGACACATGCCATTTGACTCCACTGCTAAATAAGGTGTTTGGGATGGGCATTTCAAGGAGGCATTTCAACAAGCCATGCATTAGGACTGAAGATATGAAACTGGCCCCCAAAAGAATTTTAAAAAATATATTAAGCTACTCAAGCTTATTTCCAGAAACTGTTATGAATCTTTGATAAAATAATGAGCAGGACTAACCTCCACCCCATTTAGGGAAGTAGTTAAGGCACCTTTCATCTGTTGGAGAAAGGAGTGATTGCTTCCCATCCTGCATTTTCCTTAGGAACGTAGAACTAAATGCTTCTTTCTCCAGAGCACAGAATGTAATCAGGGACCAAGTCTTCCTTACCCTTTCAACTGTTATGGCAGTGATCTGTTCAAGCAAGGAAATCTCTTAAAAGGATGTAGGTACTCATTCCCACCTCACACATACTCACCGCCATCTGGAGGAGAAGGTGCAGAATCTTGCTGCTTACTCTTGCCATTTAATTTCGATTTCAGTTTCTAAAGTTTTCATCATTTGTGCATCATTTAAAATATTTACCTCATTTTTCCTTAGTAAGGCACAAAAGACCAACAGCAATAATAATACTATACCACTAAAACTCTTAGAAATATGCAACAGGGTTCACAACAGTGATATTAAAAAACATGTAAATAACATTTCATTTCATTCCACTCACAAATTAATGATGAGGTATTGGCAACGCTCCAGGAGTCACAGTAGTCCATGACAAAACATCACAGTGAGATAAGGAAAGACATAGGGGAAGTGAGAAATGATATGGGAGAGATGAAACAAAAAATTCAAAATATGGATGAAAAACTTGAGAAATTCCAACAAATGATAACAAAAAATGAGCAAAGGATCCAGAAAATGGAGGAAAAATCAGAACAAGTAGAGAAAAGAGTGGATGACATAAATTATAAACTGACAGAAGCAAAGAGCTAGAAAACACTGTGATAATGTTGGAAACATAAAAAGCCACTCACTAGCTGAGATTCCAGAATATAGAAGAGGAGAAGGGGGAAGACTTACTAGAGATAATGGAAGAATTGTTGGCGAAGGCATTAGGAATAGATAAGCAAGAAATGGAAATTGATGAAATCTTCAGAATACACACAAATTATGCAAGAAGACATGAGGACATGTAAGATTTGTGAAAAAATCAATAAGAGATGAGATACTTAACAAGGCAAGAGATGAACCATTGCAATATAAGGGGAAACAATTGGTAGTCTTGAAACAGATTCCTTTGACTTCAGTGTTGATCAAATACAATGTAAACTTCAGATGGCTGATACCTGAAGGAATATTAGTTACCTGGCAGGAAAAATGATATAGACTAGACTAATTGGACAAAACAATGGAATTCTATGATTGCCATTTTAACATGGAAGAGGAACAGGAAATGAGAGAAGAAATGGCCAAGAAGTACCAATGAAGTACCAATGATGAAAGAAAAACATCAACAAGATGAGAGTGAAATGGAGAAAAAAGAATGAGCAGAGCAGGAAGGAACAATAACAAAAGAACCCAGAAAATAAGAGCAGCTAGGAGTATAAGACCTATACACAAGTAAAACAATGCAAGAAGAAACAAAATCTAGTTAAAATTACTGTTACACAATTATTATTATTAGTAGTAGTACACATGTTAATATTTCTGTTTGTTTTCTTTTTGCTTTTTTGTAAATGATATGCCCTGACAATACACTGTATTCAAAATGTTTATGAATAAAAATAAAACACATACTGAAAAAGAAACCAAATTAATGATGAAGATATGTGTTCCAGTCTTTGGAATCGAATATAGTGGATGTCAACATTTAACATTTATATAAAAAATCCCTATGAAATTTATTAATTGCAAACTTTTCATGGTAGAGAGCTGGTTTAAAATAGATTTTACTACATCTCAATTGTATTCTGTGGGGAAGTATAGGGAAACTCTATGGCAAATGCATGGACTGTGGAACATTGCAGTTGCAAGAATATGAAAAGGGATTGTTATTTTTAGACACATAGAAAAGGCAAATCTACCGGAATTAGTGTTGTGCATGGTAATCCTCAGATTTTAAATCAGCCAGTGAGAACTATTTCATGAGGCCTATCAAGTTAAACCTTTTTCTCTTTGAAAAGTTCAGCAAAATGTGAATTACAAACACACACACAAATGTATTGATTGTTGATTTGTCCAAAAGTGTAAGTAGGCATGAGAAATTATTATGGTTTGTCACATAGTCAGCCAGATGTTTAGACTGGATTTGGTACTTTTATCTACCTTTTCAGTCCTTACTGAGGACTTGGGATAGGTAAATGTTCAAGTAAAGCTGCCTTTTGCAATTGACTCATGGTGACTTTCTCACTGATGATGATGTTCAAGTAGGGCAGCAGTTGTTTTGGGATTACACTCAAGGCACCTATTACCATTGGTACTATCATTGCTTTCTTTTGCCAGTCGTTCTACTTCTATTTGCAGGTCTTTGTATTTTGTGATTTTTGTACAGTTCGTTATTTTCTATTCTGCTCTCTCCAGGTATTGCCAAGTTCACTATCCAGACTTTGTCTTTCTTATCGACAATTGTTAATGCTGTGGCATTTTGTGGCAGGTGCCTGATGGCTGAATTCTAAAGTCCCAGAGCACTCTAGCTTCTTCATTTTCTATTACTTTATCTATTCTGTGGTCCAGATTCTTGCTTGCCAGCAAATATTTCTTGCAGATATTCCAGTGCAACATTGTTGCTACTTTGTCCTGCCATTATTTGTAGTCAATCTGTGAAATCGTCTTGAAGCAGCCAACCAAGTGGTTCACTGTTTCTTCAGCTTCTGGGTAGAAGCAGCATTTGCTGTCTGTTGCTGTTTTCTCAACTCTGGCTTTGTCTGCATTTGTTCTTAAGGCTTAGACTTGTGCAGTGAGAATCAGCCCTTCTGTCTCTTTTTTCAATTTTCCTGCTTTTAACCATTGCCAAGTCTTGTTGTCATCTGCTTTGCCAGCTATTTTACATATTGAGCATGTAATATTTTGCCTTTGTTGCTTTTCTGTTCTTCATTTGGTCTTTTTGTAGCTCAGTTTGATCTCTCTAACACTCAGTCAACCTTTGTGATGTACTAGTTTCAGTGCATCTTCTTCACTGTCCTTCAGATATTCTTCCAATGTTCCCCCTTCCCCAGTGGTGGGATTCAACCAGTGTAACAACTGGTTTGCTGAGCGTGCACTTCACTGGATTCCCATCAATGTTACAGAAGACCTAGAGCTTTTCTCACTTGCAACTGATTCAGTAGGCAGGAGGAGGCAGATTTGAGATTATCAGTAAGGCATGCATTTTCCAAGCCATAAAGAATTTTATATAGATTAATAAAACCTTGAAGTACAGGAAGACAATGAAGCTACAGAATCATGGTGGTGATCAAAGAGAACTTTGGGAGCCCCTGGACATTATTCTGCAGTGCCTGAAGTCTCTGGGCTTGCTTTAAAGAAAGCCCCATATAAAATAAATTACAGAAAGTCAGGCTGAAAATCACTTCATTCACCTTAGGTGGCATAATAAGTGATTGGTCTAAGGTAACATCCATATTTCAAACCTTGGACACAACTCTCAGCCAGGTAAACACCATCAACGTCCTGCAACTATTTCCCCAGAAACCTTGCTCTATCTAACACCAGCAATTTGATTTTATTAAGATTCAACTTCAGGTGGCTCATGGTCAATGTATGTGCATGTAATGAAATTTCAATGTAGCTATATGCAATGAAATTTTATTTTAATGTATGCTGATTAGTGTACATTTAAAGTGACAATAAAGTCTAAGTCAGCCAGGTTGAAATACCATGTGGGAAGTTGATCACCCTCTCTTGTGTGTCTGGGACAGGATCAACAGAAATGCTATTTTAGTAATGCTGCCATCTCTCCCTATAGATTCTTTAAAAAAAATATTTTATTGATATTCCAAAGTTTAAGAACATAAAATAAAACTATATGCTTTGTTATCAACATCGACATCTTTTACATTTCCTTACATTTTTCAATATATGATTACTTATTCCATTACCATTACATCTTACTCTTGTTACAAATCAATATATTTCATCTTACACTTCAATCTTCTCCATGGTATATTTACATATTTACATACTTCCTCATTCTTTTCCTAATTGCCATTTTATTTTATTTTTATTTCTAAACCACTCATACCAGGCATACCAGGCTCTATAATATATTGAATCTTCTTTGTCTTTTAATTTCAACGTTAACCTGTCCATCTCTATATAATCTATTCTTTTCTTTATAACTATGCCCTCTGATGGTATCCTTTTCTCCTTCCAAAGTTGTGCGTATGAAATCCTTGCAACTGTTAGTAGATGTAATATAATGCCCCTATCTTTTTTACTACATTTTTGTGTTATTATACCTAATAAAAAAAAATCTGGATTAAATTCAATTTTCTGATTTATAATTTCCTCTAGCCATTGTCTGATTGTATTCCAGTATTTCTTCACTTCTGGGCATGTCCGCCAGATATGAAAATAAGTGCCTTTTTCTTTCCTGTACTTCCAACAATTAGGGTTTAAATGAAACATTTTTGTCAATCTAGCGGGGAGTAGGTACCACCTGTACAACATTTTATACAGATTTTCCCTATATGCTATGGATATGGTTAATTTGTAATTTAGTCCCCACATTTTTTCCCAATTTTCCAAATCTATATTGTGGCCAATATTTTTCGCCCATACCACCATAGTTTTTTTGACTAGCTTCTCTTCCATTTTAAAATCTAGTAAAAATTTGTATATTCTTGAAATCATTTTTCCCCATTCCTTGTAGAATCCCATCTAATCTGTGTTTTTCCATATAAAATCCGTATTGTTCTTTGTCTTTTTTATATCTTGCTTGAACTTGTATGTATGGCTACCAGTCTATGTTTATGTTTTGTTGCTGTAATTTTTGTATCATCTTCAACCTTCCTTGTGCATCTAATAAATCTTTATAACTCCTCCTTTTTTTTCCAGATCTATTGCATTTGGGTATATTTGTGCTTCCATAGTTGACAACCAATATGGTATTTTGGTATAATGATTCTTTTTAATTTTGTTCCATATCTGAATTAGTGAGTCTCTGATCATGTGTCTCTGAAAATATGCATGATGTTTGCTTTTCCCACCCCACACAAATCTATGCCACCCGCTCTATAAATCGTGACCTTCTATCAACAGTGTTCTTTTATTTTCCAAATTGATCCAGTCTTTATCCATACCATAGCTGCTGCATGGTAATACATTTCCCAATCAGGAAGTCCAAAGCCACCCCTTTCTCTTTTGTCCTGTAATAGTTTCATTTTTATCCCAGCTTTTTCCCCCACCCAGACAAATTTAGTTATTATTTTATCTAATTCTCCAAAAAACTTTTTATCCAATTTTATTGGTACAGTTCGGAAAAGATATAGTATTTTAGTATAGTAACATTGACATTTTGACTGCTGCAATTTTCCCTAAAAGTGATAATTGTGGACTTCCAGTTTGGGTCTCTTCAGTGACAGACCAAAATCCGTGATCGTGCGCAGTTTCGATCTGTGCTTGCCGCTTTAGCGCCCGATCCTTTGGATTTGGGGCTGAAGCCACCCCGTAGAGGTGGTGAAGAGGGGGGAGATTGCTAGCCGAGTGGAGGGGAGCCACATCTCTCCTCCTTGGCTGGTCTAAACTCCCTTCCCTGAAGGTGGTTGCACGTGGTGGTCAGAAATGGCCACCTCAAAGAAGAACTCGACTGGATAAGATTGTGCAGGAGGAAGACAAAGAGGAAAGCAGGACAGACCGGGCTAAACAACGGAGAACATCTAAGCAAGGTACCCTGAATCTAAAAGTACCTAGAGAAAGAAGATCTTTAAGCAGTGAAGGAGAGAGAAAAGGAGGTTAAAAACCCTTTTTTAAACCTTTATATTGACAATTACAAATGGTATGGAAAGAAATTTATATTAATCTGTTTTGACACTAATAGGCAACCTTAAGCTGAAATCTAAGTGTCAAAAGGAGAATAAAGATTTTTTCTTGGTCATTTTAAAGCCCTAAAAAGGAGAAGAGTGGAGGCAAAAGGGTTGGACTTGGAATAATGTAAAAATGGAGTGCCACCTGGAAAAATAAAGAGGATTGACAGTGAAACTTTGAAAAGACTACCAAGGATACATTGTAACTGAAATCTTATTAAAAGATACAGTAACCCATCAAAAGGAAAAGTAAAGGAAAGAAACAAGAAGGAACGGTCTGGGATCATTTGGTGATTTTTTAAAAAAATGTTTTTGGCATTAGTTTTTTCTTTCTTTTTCTGTTTTTACTTAAAGTCAATCAGGTGGTTGTTCAAAAGTGTTTAAAATGCCATCACTCCTGGAGGAATTGAAGATGAATCTTAAAAAAACAGAAAGAAGATGCAGAAAGGGGAGGAAGATACTTTGGCTTCGTATTTGAATTTTTTTAAATGGAGATCCTGAACTATGAAAAGCAAAAGGAAAAGCTTCAAGAGCAAGAAGAAGGGCAGGACAAAGAAGAAGCCATTTTCAATGATCAAATAATGCAAAGTGTGGTAATAAGGGGAAAGGGGGGAAAGGAGTTAAAAGTTTGAGATCAAAGGGAACAGCCAAAAAGAAAAATAGTCTGAAAAAGAAGTATAACAGCAAGGAGAAGCAGAAAAGAAAACTACAGAAGGGAAAATTAGAGAGCGAAGGGTATAAAAAAAGGGATGAGAAAAAGTGGGGAAAGATAGAAAGGGAAAGAACTTATGAGGGACAAAAACAGGAAATAAAGAAAAAGGGGAAACGTACTAGGATGAAAGGTATTTGCTCAGCTAGAAAACACAGAGACAATGGTTAAATTAAGTTAAAAGTGAGGATTCTGCAAAGGTACAAGAGATAGTATTGTGACAGTAGAATACTGTAATGAGTTAAAAATGAAATAAGTAAATCTATGAGATAAAACTGTATTGTTATGTAATGGTATGTTTATTTATAATTAATGCAATAATAAAGAAGAGAGGGAAACATTGTAGTTATTTCTAAAGATTGATAAAATATTGAAAAGAAATGTTGAAGAGTTTTAAGGAAATTTATACCAGTTATTAGAATGAATCTGAATAATTATTTTGCTTATTAATAGTAAATAATTTATAAGATAAAACTGTATGACTATCCAATGGTATGCTCATTAACAGTTAAGTAATAATGAAGAAGGGAGGGAAACATTTCAATTGTTCTCAAAGATTGATAGATATTGAAAAGAAACGTGAAAGATTTACAAGGCTCATACCAGTACTAGAATGAATTTGAATAACTATTTGCTTACTAATGTGTATATATATATACATATACATATACATATACATATGCATATGCATATGCATATACATATACATATACATATACATATACATATACATATACATATAATATATATATATATATATATATATATATATATATATATATATACATATATATTGTTTTTGCTATGTTTTTAGAATTTTTCTTTTTACATTTTTAAGGGGAAGTACCAACCAGAGTCTGAATGATGAGATTTACATGATATAAAATAGATATTAGAAATTTGAATGTTATAATTTTAGAATGCACAAATTCAATGTTTAATGAGATTTCATATAATAACAGTAAGTTTTAAAGGTGTTGCATTTGATTGGCAATCATAGGGGGAATTTTGCTTCTTAAGAATGTTGAGAGAAATCTTGTTTACATATGAAATTGTAAACAAGACAGACGAAAGTATAAGTACAATGAATAAAAAGAAATAGAAATTTAGGTAAAAGAAATACAATTGAATAAGAAGAAAATGAGATAACCATAAAAGAAAATTAAGAGAAGTAAAGGGAGAAATAGTGAGAAGTTGGAAAAAGAGTAATAAGATATGAAGTTGAACACATAAGATGAATATGCATATGAAATTGTATCTGTATGGAAATGTGATAACCCAGAACGATGCTGTACTCAAATAAGATGTTTTATTTGTTTTGTTAAAACTCAATAAAACTTTATAAAAAAAAGTGATAATTGCAATTTCCCCATTTCCAATTCTTTTTAAATTTGTATTATTAATTTATCATAATTATCTTTTTTAATTGAAGAGCACCTTGATGTTAGCCAGATGCCTAAATATTTTACCTTTTTCACACTTTGCATTCCCAATTTTTCTTCTAATTCTTTTTTTTCTTGTCCTTTAAATTTTTAATCAATATCTTTGCTTTTATTTATCTTAAGTCCCGTGACACTGCCAAATTCCTCTATTTCCTTTATTAATTTTACTCCAGTATCCTCTGGATCTTCCAGGAAAAATACTATACTATCAGCAAAGGCCTGTACCTTATAGTGTTCCTTTTTAATTAAAGCCCCTTTAATTTCTTCATTTTTCCTAATGTTTTCCAAAAGATTTTCCAAAGTAAGGATAAAGATAGGGGTGACAGTGGGCATCCCTGCCTTATTCCCTTGGTAATCTTAAATGTTTCTGTTCTATCACCATTTAGTATTACACTGGCCATCTGTGTTGAATAAATTGCTTAGATCATGTTGATAAATTTGTTGCCAAATTGCATGCTTTTTAATTGCTGCATGATGAACTGCCAATTAACATTGTCAAATGCTTTTTGCGCATCAAGAAAGACCATTGCCATTTTTTTCCAGGATTTGCTTCATAGTATTTATTCTATTATATTCTTATATTATACTCTCCCTATAGATTCTTGAGGTGCTCTCCATTAAGACATTCATAGAGACAATTAAGAGGGTTTTTTCAGACAGCTTTTAATTACTGTGGCCAATTGATTGACCCCTCCCAAGGAATTATGGTTTTGTTGTATTTTAATATATCAGTCGATATAGTTCTAAACCAGAGGTCTCCAAACTTGGCCACTTTAAGACTTGTGGACTTCAACTCGCAGAATTCTCCAGCCAGCATGGCATATTTGAAGTCCACAAGTCTTAAAGTGGCCAAGTTTGGGGATCCCTGTTATAAACTATCAGGAATCTAGTTGGCAATAATGGCAAATAAATATTGCCCAGCAGTATCCATATTACAAATAAGTTTTGATTTGAGGATCTGAATGATTTTAATTGAACATTTGGAAAAAAGAAGGGGAAAATAACTTCCACTGAAGTGAGGAAAACCAATGTCCACATTTTTTGTGGGACATTGGTCAAAAAGGCACCTGGATGTGAGATCTGGACTGCCAAAATTCTCTCTGGAAGAGAGATCTGATTATTGCCCATATGTACCTGGGATAATTGATTTTGTGAGCAAACAGCAGAAACTTATTTTTTCAGCCACTTGTGATCAGCTGGAATGGGTTCCATCATGTTCTGACAAATAAATGCAACCTTGACCAAACCAGAGGTTGTATTCAGCAGGTTCTGACCAGTTCTGGAGAACTGGTAGCAGAAATTTTGAGTAGTTCAGAGAACCGGCAAATACCACCTCTGACTGGAGATTTTACATTATCCTTCCCCTGCTACACCCACCAAGCCATGCCCACGGAACTGGTGGTAAAAAAATTGAATCCCACCACTGGACCAAATCTCATATTTTTAATCACTTTGAAGTTTTACTTTTTTATTGCTTCTTTAAGATTGAAAATCCTTTGGAATCACAAATGTATCAGTTGCTGGATGAAATTGTCTTCAATTTGCCTAAAAAGAAAGAAAGTCACCATGAGGTCTTTATTTTCTGTACTTTCTTGTAAGATATAGTAAAGAGGTGATTTCAGAGTTGTTTCTGGAAGGTTTTATAAATGCTAAGGCTTTGTGAAATTCACTTAAAGAAAGACATTGAGGTTAATTAGAATGAACCTTTTCTGTAGTTAAAAAATCCAACCTGTCATGTTTACATATCATTCATGAAACAAGACTTTGAAGGTTGGTTACCAAAGCCCAAGATGGTTACTTTAAATTGGATGATTGCTTAAAAATTGAAAAAGGGGTTGTGGACTATCCTTTCAAATAAAAATATAAGATTTACTGGACTTGCTTCATGGAAATTACAAGCGGACTTGAAAAATAATAAGAATTTTGAGAGATGATATGGATTATTCCACAAACTATGATTAAATAAACAGTGGAAAAGAAGGATTTTTATTTATGGGACTTCAGTATGGTTGGAAGGTAAAAGGAAAAATACAAACTGACTACAGGTTTTTTAATTATTATTACTATTTATTTGTTAACCTGGGCAGGTTAAATAATGAGTCCTTATTTCTGGTAATGATTAATGTTTATCTGAATTGGATAGTTTGGCAAATGTCTAATAGTGTGATAGATTAATTTTTATCTCTAAATAAGGGGTTATTATTTCTGGTAATGTTTGATAGTTTTGAGATTATTTTTGTTGCAATGCTTAATTGTTAAGAGAGGGATGAAGGGAATTTAGACTAAATTAAAGAAGAAATTATGTTATTAGGTAATGTTATTAATTTTGCTGGATCTTTGCTGATTAATAAAAAAAGCTGAAGATTTAGAGATGGGGTGACATATGAAATGAAGAGGTATTTAGTTGTGTTAAGAGATAGTGATAAATCATTAATGTTGAATATACTTGTTGGGTATGAAGGGGGAAATTTCTCATTATATTTTCTTTTTCTTTTTTTGTTGGGTACTGCACTTTCTAAATATTTTTTCCTTTTTTGTTGTATTTTTGCATTAGGTTTTTTATTTGTTTAGTCTATTTAATAGAAACCTTAATAAAAATGTGCTAAATGATTTGAGAAAAAGGAAAATAATTGTTGAAAAGTAAGCAAACCAAGAAGTCTTGTGTTTCTTTGGAAATTATACATAGGTTTATTCTTTTCATGCAAGGCTAGTATTTACGTTGGTGTCTAAAAAAGGACTTCAACTGTACTTCTAAAATAAATCTCTTAATTCTATCACTGGAAATGTGTCAGATCCTGCCCATTAGCAAAATCATAGTTAAATTTGTTAATTTAGTTCAGTGGAATCTTAGTCCTTTGTTCCCGAATCTTGGCATTGGATTTAACTCTACATTCTACAATATAAAACAACTGCCAGAACTCTAAAACTTTCTCTCTTGAGAAAGGCTGAGAGGCTACTTCAGAAGCCTGGAAGGAATAATTTGCATTCCTGTCGGATGATCACCTAGAGATACTGTTACTCCTTAGAGACAGAATTAGAAAACCTTGAGGGAGAGGGCAATGAAGCACAATTGCAAAGTCAGCCCTTGGCTATATGCAGCACAGCAGTTGGTGTCCTTCCTCTTGGCAAAATGAGCACAGAGCTCCTTCATCCACACACTCTATGCTACGTGTTTCAACAGAGCTTGGGAACTGTTCCATACTGAATACACAAATGTTTTCGTTTTGTTTTTTTAACTTTCTCTTGCTTGTTAAATTCTTGCCTAAACTTTGTATTATGGGAGCGAGTAAGTCATTGTTAACTCCTGGAGACTGCCGGGACTAGCCCCTGAAGTTTTCTCAGCAGAATTTCAGAAGTGGTCTCCTAGGATCAACAGAAAGTAACTGGCCCAAGGACACAACAACTGGCTTATTGCCATAGGTGGAACTAGAAGTCATGGTCACCCAGTTTCTAGCATTGTGCCTTAACCAAGCCACTTGTTCTAAATATGCACATGTTTAAATCTGTTATTGTTGTTGCAAGTTCCATATTAGTTTTTTTACTCTTCATTCAGTCAATTCTTTACCTGCAGCTAATTATTTTAGCTATTCATAATTATTGATTCATATTGGTTAATAGTACTATGGATGCCTAAATTGTAAAGAACACCTCCTATTATGATTCTTTGACTCCCCTTCTCAAAACTACACAATCTGCTTTGAACTAGAGCTCTGTAAATGATCAGATCCACTGTGGGGGTACCCTGGCTAATATTTTGATTACACAGTGTGAAGGCAAGAGTCACTGGAGAAAATTGTGATGTTTGGGAACACTGATAGTATTTTAAAAAGTGGCCGGTGAAAGACAAGGTGGCTACTTCTACTGATGACACAAGTATGAGCTTGCAAAAACTTAAAGAACTTTCTGACAGACAATCCTGGCAAATTGAAATACATCAAGTCATGAAGAGAGTCAGTCACTAAATGCAATATTATTCCTTCTCAATGCAGTGTTTGCTCTGAGAGCAATGGGAAAGCTTCCGGTGCATAATTTTCAGTACAGTTATTTGCAGCCTGCCAGAGAAATAAATAGGAATTTTGAATTGCTATAGACAGATTAAACATGTTTGCATCTTAGCAATTTATCCACATCTGCTTAAAAATGCAGACTTTGTCCACATCCACAATGTTGTCAGTTACAGATTACCAGGATATTATTTTTCAAACTTGGCAATAAGATACTGGGGTCCACACATCTTAAAGTTGGCAAGTTTTGAAAAACATTGCTCTGACTGATCACTAGATTACAGTTAAGAGTACAGATGATAGCTGAACATTAGTCATTGAGAGTGGAAAGACAGAGGTGGTTTTAATTAAATACACTCATCCTTCTTTTCCACTGTTTATTTAATCATAGTTTGTGGAATAATCCACCATTAAATTCATAAATTCATATGCTATGTCAGGTTGGAACTCCAGATTTTGCCCTTCATTGATCTCACAGACTACCCGCCACTTTCATTACTCATTCATATGAGTAATTACGCTATTCATGTGACCTTTGGAATGAGCTGTCAGGAGTCAGCTGATGACTGAAAAGATTGCAGTAAGATTTTATTCAGTCTGTGTGTACAGACAAGTCCAATTTTGTCATTTGCATGATGTTTAACTTTTCTTGTTCTTTAAAATGTTTTACACAGGTCCTTGGGAAAGTCAAACACATATCAACTGTGTGGGGAGGGTGGTGTTTAATGAGCAGAATTTAGTGGTTTGAAGGAAAGTTGTTTTAAAGATGTTTATTTACAATTTGGATGAGTTGTGATTGATTGATTGATTCATTCATTCATATGTTTCATCAATTTGGTGCAGACTCTTAGCCACCACCACACTGACAGGGTGTTCTGTCCCTAACCTGATCTTTCAGGATTTTCAAGAATCCATTTATTGCATCCGTAACTGAGCCCATCAATCTTGCTTCTTCCCTTCCCTTCTACCTTTCCAGCATTAGAGCCTTCTTCGGAAAACTAGGCCTTCACATAATAGTGTATGTAGGATAATCTGAGCCTGGGATGAATTCTTTGTTGACTATATTCCAACTTATAAAGAGATATTAAAAATAGTATATACATTTACATTTTAATACCTTTATTATTATGTAAATATAATGCTGGGTTTGTGAAATCTGTATAAATGATTTTCAGCATAAGGTATCAAATGAACCTATGGGTGGCTATGGATTCAGAAATATGCTGGATCTAGCAGTTATTTCTCCAGCAGCAAAAAATAGGGTTCAGGTTCCTTTTCTGAATAAAAAGGAGGTGATTAATCAAAGCTTAAAGACTCACCTACTCAGGAAAAGAAGAGGAAATGTCTCTGGAACTGGAAATGAGAAAAGATAAATAGGAGGTTGTTAAATGGCTGTCAAATCAGAGATAAAAGGAAGACTGTTCTTGAATGAGAGCTAGTTTGCTTTACAGATACGAAAAAATATCTCCAGTCTTTTCTGGAATAATAGATAGCTATTTGCTGCTTGTATAGATTGGACTTGGTTATGTCAGCCAATAACACCCGACACTGAATAAAAAAGAAGAGCTTTTGGCTTTTAGATCAAACATTACTGTCAAGCCTGTGCGCTGAATATGTGAAGAATAAGAACAGATGGAAGAATCATGGACTGGCGAAAGAAAGACACTGTGGCTAAACCAAAACAGGCTTTCCTTATACGTCTACTTTTATTTTTAAACACTCCCTCTAACTCTTCGCTGGATCAACACTTTCTTCTTGCAAAGGAAAGAAATAGAGGAGGAGTAAAGGAGAGAGGTGGGGCATGATGTGAAGAAAATGAGGGGCGGGGAGGGGGAAGGAGGAGAGAAACCTGTGATCATTTCCCAATCCTTAAAGCCAACATTCCATCTGGAAATTCAATCCTACTCACAATGACACAGAGACATGAAAAATAAGATTAACAGCAGCAAAACTGTCATTCCGGAATAAAACAGGTGTCAGTCAAAGTTCCAGGGAGATTGGAACTGTTTTTGTCATATTCCCCCTCCTTTCCATCTATTGCAAAAATGCACAGGAGTTTTTCCCCCTTTTTTAAAGGGCACTGAAGTTCCCTTGAATCTCACGAAGCTGTGACCCTCTTATCTTCCATTTATAGCCTGTCTCGGAATGACATCCCCCTTGACTAGCAAGCTGTCCAATCCAGCTGCAAGTGTCAAGATTGTATTAGGCACTAAGTGAAATATATATATGCCCTTATGGTGCTTAACACGCTGGGTCTACCTCCAAGTCATTGGGCTGGAGTCATCCTGACCACTCACTGCTCCTCACCCAGGAATCTCTTCCAGGCTTTTGAGGTGGGACCTTTTTTTTTAATTTAAAAAAGAAAAGGAAAGAAAATGGCACCAAAGAAAGACGTTAAGAAACCAGCTGCCCCCGCAGCTGCTCCAGCTCCTGCACCAGCCCCTGCCCCAGCACCAGCACCACCTAAAGAACCAGCAATTGATCTCTCCACCATCAAGGTAAACAGATCGACTTGGGTGGTCACTGAAAAGCATCCTCCATCAAAGAGCAAAGAGAATTACATCAACCCAAATTCAGATCTGGGAGATGTTTATCTATTGCTTGTGATCATTGCTATCATTGCGGGGAACTTATTTAGCAGCGGAAAAGACCCTTCCTCCCTCTCTTGCAGGAACACACACACACACACACACACACACACACACAAACAAACACCGCAAAAATATTTTGATTTGTCTTGTTTTGTAAGCTACAACAAAATGCCATATTTCACTAGCTTACCTAACTGTACAGAAAAATTATCTTAGTAGCAAATTACAGTACTGTTTTTAACAAATACTGATGTTTAAACCATTTCAATTTGGCCTCTGCTTTATTCTTTTCCTCAGTTAAATATGCATGAGCCTACATGGTGGAATAAAACTTATGTTACCAAGAAAATTCAGTGGCTTTTTTAATCAATAAAATTATATCTAATGAATATTTATTGTTCATAAAATTCATCCAGAACTCATTTTATATACAATAGTGAGCAACTTATAATTGATTATTTCTGGAGATATTTAATGTTTTTCCATAAGAAAAAATAGCAACCCAATTGAATACTTTTCATAGTTAAATTGGGAGAAATGTGGATGCTCATATGGATGTACAGTGAAATGTTTCAGTGACTACAACTTTTACCTTTGTTCACAATTTGCATCTTGCTTTGAAGTGGTTAATTAATATTTCTGTGTGGTTTCTTTGTTTTCAAGGCTAGCATGAACTACCTTTGGGATTTTGCATGGTGAAATAAATCTTTATACAGCGTAGTTATTATCTGATTTATCACAGTCTAGCATGTCTTGCAATGTTTGGCGAGCAAGAAGGTCTATCTTTGGAATGGAGCCAGAGAGAGCCTAGCTGGATAGATTCCTTGAGTGACCCTAAGTCCAGAGTCGTTCTCCACTGACTGGCATTTTGATTTTATCAGACTCCAATTTAGGACACTCTACCTAAGAAATCTTACCTAATATGGAAACCTGTAGATTGGGAAATGATGGAAAGGGTAACAAGAATTTTCTTAGGTTCTCATATGAACCTTCCTATCTGTCTAATATATTCTAGCACATTTAGATGGATAGTTATGTTTTATAATTACATTCCTGAAAATAAACATTAATAGATGTCACGATTAATGTCATGATTAATCTTAAATACAAATTAATTTTTCCAAAAGGTTTTCAGACGTAATGATTTATAGTTCACTGAAGAAACTCATACTAGAGCCACTGGATATTTTAAAAAGGAAAACGCTAAAATTGAACTGAAAAAATACAGCTGGCCCAACTCAGGCATTTTTTCTTTATTTAATATTGGATTTGCTCTTGCATACTGGATTATAAAGAAGAATGCAGACTTGGTCTCTTGCAAAAGTGATTTACATTAGTTTAATAGCTTATGTGTTAATGCGTTAGAATGAAATAAAATTTCTGAATTTAGCTTTACACAAACATCACTAATAGTATATTTATCATCTGAAAAAAGGAATGCTATAATTTCAGTCATGCTGCACCCCACAGAACTTTTCTGTTAGATTGGACAGTATATTTCTAATTAGGGTGAATTTTTCTAGGGGCATAGGTCAATACACAGTGATGGGAACAAGAAAGATTTATCTTCTACCAAATTACATTGCATGAGCATGCACACATGCTTATAAAAACCACGTTCTTATTTATGTTGAAGGAGTGTACTTGGATCAAAACAAACTAAGCAAACATTTATGCTACAATGTGATATTTGTACATTGTTTCAAGTGCTGGAAGTACTATGTGAACATTCTCTCAGGAATATGACAACTCTGTAAATGAGAAATTGCTATTACCTTTCTGCTTTATATGTACAAGGAGGAGTGGTGCTGAGACAGGAAGAAAATTACTTACCTAAAGTCATCTCTTTTCCAAGCAAAAGTCCATGTAATCCAAATTTTCAATCCCATGTACAAAACAAAAAGCCTATATAAACTATGAACGCTCTTCTTCTTAAAGAGTCGGGCTTAAATATATAAATAGATAATTAGTTTCCAATAAAACTAGATGTGAAAAATATGGATTTTTCATTTACAGGTAAAATGAATTCATACTATAGTTCTTTGGAAACAAGTCAGGATGGTTTCCAACATATCCTGTTCATGCATCACAGCCCAAAGTATTTCTCCATATATATTTTTACTTAAGTAGTTCATATCCTATCCTCACAATACCTCTATGAGTTAGTTGTGTAATCTTATCCCTGAAACTGAAAATTCAATCTACTCACTGGGCCAAGGTCACCCCCTGAGATGATTGTAATTCCAAGGATTAGATCTGAGGACTGCTTTCAAATCCAAGAACCAACCATCTCAAATGAATAAAATGCTTGTCACTTTCATTACTTACATTACTCAGAGCATTACTACAAGTAAAGGGTTTGGCTGAGGTTAAATCAGATGAGGAGAATTCGAGGGACCTTTCCATTCAGACTAAATGTGGTCAGACTAAAGTCACCATCTCGTTCTCATAGATCTTAGTTTTGAAAGCTGAGAATATAGCTTTTGTGAGAGGTTCACCCTTGATAGGATGGATCTAACTGAACCTTTACACTATTTTATTCTGCTTCTGCAGCTTTCCTTTAGGTAAGTGACCCTCATGTTTCTTAGATATTATATTACATTTAAATGTAAAGGAAAACATCCTATTGGTAATATTTGTACAACAGAATAGTATATTTACTAACAGAATGGTATACAGTCTCTAACCTGAGCATGGGGTTAGACTAGAAGATCTGCAAGATCCCTTCCAACTGTTATTCTGTTTTTGGTAGTGGTTTGCTCTCCAAGCTTGTTTCTTTTATTTCTGTTATTCTGCTCCGTATTCTACTTACAGAAGTTATGAGTTCTGCATCTTTGGTGGTTTTCCTATACATTGCAGAGGGTTGGGTTAGGTGCTCCTTGTGGTCCCTGCCAACTCTATATAAATAGTTAATGTTATTTCACTAGAAATTGTAATTATTAATTTCTAGCTCACATTTTTAAAAGAATAAACAGATATAATAAAATGTTACATGAGCGGAAGAAAATATTTCAAATAGTTTAAATTATTTTCATTTTTATATGGAATACTTAATACCTTCTTATATTTGAATTTCATTTCCATCAAACAGGCATTTTGTTGCTTGCAAGGGTTTTTTTTCTGAATGGGGCTAGTTTCTAGTACCACTTGCTGGATAAAATTGAGGATTATTTCATATTACACATTTTTCTGATCTTAAACATCAGGAATGTTTAATTATATGTCTATGGAGATGCTTTCAAGGGTACTCTACAATGGTGATAATGAATACATCCAAAAATCAAGCAGACCTGAGATGCAGCTCAGTTCAGTACTTTTCCTTGTTATTTTTCAAATGTGACATAGATCAATTCTCTTTAAAAGATCCATATAAGAAGTAGGACCACCAGAACTGGGCTCCCAAAATTCACATGTCAGCAGAGGGATACACTAACCCTTTGGTGTCAACAGTAGATACCCATGAGTTCTCTGAACAGGAATCTTTCCTGATTATTGTTTAGATATGAGTCTTTCTTGGGTTTATGTGGAGGAACTAAATCAAGAACCTTTGACACAGAATAGGTTCTGTCCTGAAAATAGCCTTTTATTTCATCTTAGAAACCTTGATGCAATTCTGTAGAATGTAGCAATAGAGTTTGTGGGGAACGGCTTTGGCAGTGAGCTGGGAGAAAAAGCTAGAATCTAGCTTTCCGGCCTCTCACTTTATTAATAAGTAACATAGTACAGTGTTTGCACTACTTGAATATTATACCAATAACACTTAGATATCGCTTCACAATACTTTACAGCCCTCTCTAAGTAGTTTACAGAGTCAACATATTGCCCCCAACAATCTGGGTCCTCATTTTATCAGCCTCAGAAGGATGGAAGGCTGAATCAACCTGCAGATGGTGAGAATCGAACTGTCAATTGGCAGCCATCAGTCAGCAAAAGTAGCCTGCAGTATTGCATTCTAACCACTGCACCACCATGGCTCTTATTATTATATACCACTAATACCCCTGAAAATATAGTATTCCTTGACTTAAGACAGATCACTTAGTGACTATTCAAAATTACAATGGATCTCCCTAAAGGTAAATATGACCTGGATTTAAAGTTTTGATGTCTGCGGCCCATAGTCACATGGTTGCATTTTGAGTGCTTGGCAATTGGCCCACATTTATGGCCATTTGCAGCCTTCCTTAGTCATGCCATTGCAATTTACCAACATTTATTTCCAATTTCAGACAAAAAAAATACCCATTGGGTACAATGTGTTTACTTAATGACTGCCACGTTTGCTTAATGATCATGCACAGAAGGTTATGAAATCAGGTGCAATCATGCAATGACCCTCTTAACTCCACAACTTATAATTCTGGGCTTAGTTATAGTTGTAAGTCAAGGGCTACCAATATTCCTGGTTCTTCAGATTTTATGAATAATTGTTCATGTGCTGATGATGACCTTCATCATCAACATCTCTTAGAGTATATAACAAGTCTACTGCTCCCTTTATTTCTGATCATCCAGGAAACCTGAGCAAGTTAAATAGGTTTAAATTTGAGAAATCAGTATGCTATGTCTAGTCTCACACTTTCCTTACAATTGGTGAAGCTGGGCTTTTGACAATCTATTTTGAACAGCTTTATCAAAAAACTATTTCAATCCTAAAACAATATTTGACATCAAGTGTGGATTAACTCAGGGTTTTTCAAACAATCAGAAGCAACTTAGAAGTTGGTTGAGAATTTTTCATCTGCTTCTCACATTGTGTTTTTTTTAACACAGTTGAAGTAGCTCTAATCCCTAATTTCTGCAACAAGTGACATCTATTGATTAGGGTTCAAACTAATTGAATATTGATAATCCATTGACACCAAATACTATGAATTGTACTCAGCCATTCTTGGAAATATTATTTTGCCTCTGGCATTTCTGCCAGCAATTGTGACTGTGTGCTAAAATACATCCATATTTACTAGAGAGTTGGTAGAAGTGTGTATGTTAATGAAGCTCAGTGTCCTATTCTTTTTATTTTATAATAAATTCTATAGTTGTTTTATTTAATATATAGTTTCAAATTTAATTATTACACTCTAGAACAGAGGTGTCAAACTCAAGGCCCACGGGGTGCTTCAATCTGGTCCACAGGGCTACCCTGGAAAGAACAAAGGAGCAGTCCGCAGAGCCTCTGCCAGTGAAAAGGGAGCCCAGGAGGACCACATGTGGCCTTTCTGGGCTCCGTTTTTGGGCACAATGGTTTCCTGCAGCCCTCTGCCAGTGAAAATGGAGCTCGGGGGGGAGGGTGCATGTGGCCTCCCCAATCTCTGTTTTTGCTGGCAGAGGGCTAGCAAAATAAACTAAAAACAAAACAAAAGGAGAAATGTTTCCCCTTTTGCATTTGAGCATGCAAGAAGGGACAGGAAAGGATTTGTGCCCACTTTGAAAAACAGCTAGCATTGATCTGGATGCACAAAAAGTCTTTGATAATATGAGCTGGCAGTTTATGATATTACAACTGAAAGACATGGGCTTTGGTGAAAACATTGTAAATATGATTCAAGCAATATACTCCACTCAAATGGTGAAAGTGATAGTAAACAGAGAAATAACAGAAAACTTTAACATAAACAAGGGCACAAGACAAGGATGTCCCTCTTCTATTCATACTAACCTTGGAAGTCTTGCTTAGACATATCAGTCAAGACCCAGAAATAAAAGGTTTGGAGATTAAAAAAAGAACACTACAACGTACAAGCATTCACAGATGACTTAGTATTTATCTTGGAGGAGCCTCTAAAAATGGGACTCAAATTAATAAAGAAAATAGAAGAGTTCGGTGAGGTGGCAGGACTTAAAATGAACAAGAAAAAGACCAAGATATTGACAAAGTATCTTACAAGCAAAGAGAAAAATGGATTGATGGAAAAGATGGACATGCAGACAAGTAAAAAAGTTAAGTACCTAGGAATTTGGCTAACAGCAAGATGCACATCCATTAAAGAAGACAACTACACTAAATTAATACATCAAATAAAGACAGATTTGGAAAAATTGAGAAATCTGCAGCTGTCACTGGTCGGAAGGATAACCACAACAAAAATGAATATCCTACCGAAATTGCTTCTCTTATTTCAAGCATTCCCAATAAAGCTAGGAAAAAAAATTCTTTTGAGGACTTAAATAAATTGATTTCAAAGTTCATCTGGCAAGGTAAAAAACCAAGAATCAAATTGAAAATGTTAAAAGACATGAAAAACAAGGTCAGATTTGGGCTACCGGACTGGAAGCTGTATTATCAGGCCTCAGTGCCCATATGGATGAAAGAGTGGATAAATTTGAAGAACAGAAGAATATTGACATTAGAAGGACATGAGTTACAATCGGAGTGGCATGCATTTGTATGGTACAGGAAAAGTAAATTACATAGTTACTTCCAAAGGCACTACATCAGGAATGCTCTGTTGTCAGCATGGGAAAAAATTAAACAGTCATTATATGAAAATACCAGTCTGGTTATCCACGATAGAAGTGCTAATATACCCTAGTGCTTTAGAACTGGTTAAAGTTGTAAGATATAAAGATATCCTAAATGAACAAGGGAACTAAAAAAAATCAGGGAATAGACTTGGCCTGGGGGTCACATATTCAAATACAAACATAAAATATAAGAAAGATGCAGAAATATGTGGATTTTATAAGGAACCCCTAGAATTGAACCAGATATTGTTAGGGACAGATGACAAATTAATAAAGAAAATTTATAATTACTTATTGAACTTTAAAATGGAAGAAGAAAATGTAAAAGAAACCATGATAGTATGGGCTAAAATTTTTGAATAGAGCATAGAATTAGACAATTGGCAAAAACTGTGGGAAAGAAATTACAGATTAACAATGTCAACAGTATACGAGGTAAATCTTTACAAAATGTTCTTTAGATGGCATTTGCCACCAGCGAGAATGGCAAAATTGTTCCAAAACATATCACCAGAGTGCTGGAAATGTAAACCGGTACTGGGATCCTACTACCATATGTGGTGGACCTGTCCAATGGCAAAAAAATACAGGGTAAAGATTTAAAAGGTGGTTATAAGAAATCATAGCACAACAAATCGATTTAAAACCAGAATTGTTCTTACTGGGTATACTACTGGGGAAATACAGCAAAAGAATTATATACTTAATGCCACATGTAATAAAAGCAGCAAGAATCACATATGCACAAAATTGGAAAAATGAAGGTATATCTATAGATGAAAAGGTAATACAGAAAATATTAGAATGCACCAAAATGGACAGGTTAACGATGGAAATTAAGGATAAAGAGGAAACAGAGTATTATTCAACATGGGACTTATGGTAAAAATGGTTAGAAAAACAGATGCAGAACTTAGTAATTTTATAATAAAAGAAGATTAACAAAATAGAATTAAATACATGTATATAGATATAGATAAATATACACACTATAAGTAATATCACCACTAGATTGTACTTGACTATAGATCAATGTGTATAGAGTGACTAGAGGTGAAGACTATACGGTAAAACTATGAGAATAATGGTTATAATTATGGCATACAATACTATGTATATTATGTATATCCAAAAAGATTACATTGTATATTTATGAGAATAATGGTTAAAACTAGGGTGTATAATTTTATGTATATTCAAAAAAGACATGATATAGACAGTACACAGTCATTGCAGAAATGGAAATATGATGTATGATAAAGGAAAATATACATTAAAAAATAATATATATATTTTAAAAAGCGAAAAAGCATCTTTATAGCGATTATATAATATTAAGACTCATAAAGACTCATAGAGAAAAACTCATTTTTTACTCCAGAATCAATATAAATAATTAAATAGTTGATTTTAGGTGCCATCTTTTCCTGAACTTTGCCTTGTCTTCTCCAGAATTCAGAAATAATTTTTAATATACCCAGGTTGCTATAAGGATATCTGATCTGAGACTAATAACAGGTAACAATTCAAACATTCTGTTGAATCCATGAAGTAGCTTGATAGTTTTGAAAGATATTCAAAGTGAATCAACACTAAGTTACAGATACTTCACTTGGGAATTGAGATATGCTTTGCTAACAGAGCCAGCAGGAAATCTGAAAGTTCAGGTTTCAGCATTCAGTTCAGCTGTGAACTTATCAGATCCCTTTGAGCAAACTACTGTATGTCACTCAATTTCCTTGGTGGGATAAAACAGGATGCAAATGCCCACATATCAAAAGTCTTGGAAGCTCAGAATTCTTTATTGTTGGCAGCACCTAAAACAGTGTTCTGTATTTCCTATTATTGCATTTGAGGGTATAGTTTTCAGTGCAATGAGTCCATGAAGTAGCCTTTGAAAAATTGGTGGTTGAAATTAAATTGATTGCTTTACAGGAAATAATGTGATTAATGCATAGGCATATGTGTGTTTATGTATATGTATGTATATATTTAGCAATAGCAATAGCATCTAGGCTTATATACCACTTCACAGGGCTTTACAGACCTCTCTAAGCAGTTTACAGAGTCAGCATATTGCCCCCAGCAATCTGGGTCCTCATTTTACCAACCTTGGAAGGATGGAAGGCTAAGTAAATCTTAAGTCAGTCAGTCCTGGCTGTGGGGCAGAATTATCCTGCAATATTGCATTCTAACCATTGCACCATGAAATACATTTAGACTCTGTCTGTAAGCATCTGTTACTTTTCAACTTTTCAAGCAAGAATCAACGGTAAGAAGAACATAGAATATACAGGTCCCCGCTTCCCCCCAAATAGGTACATAATAGAGGGGGGGAAATCCAACAGGATCTCAGCACCCTACCCTTTCCCAAGGCCTGGGACAATAGCCAGGTTTCAGTGATTTTTCTGAACTTCATCGGGATGAAGACATATGGACCACTGTTGGATGCTTTTCCAGAAAACAGGTATAATAACATAGAGAGTACACTTTCTAAGTCCTGATACATAAGATTACTTAACTTACTTAACATAGAAAGTACACTTTCTAAGTCCTGATAGATGAGATTACTTTGGGTTATTGTGTTAGATGGCATTTGTCCCTTGGAACATATGTATAAAATTACTGTGAGATCTATTTTTAAAATAAGGATGCCATGCATAGTTGAACACCATAAAACGAAGAAGTTATCTTTGAAGGGCATTTTTCTCCTACAGCACTTTAGATAAAATAACATCTGTGTGAGAACTCACAATTAAATCTCTAAGTCAGCTGTTCCAATCCAGCAGCCTCCACATATATTGGCCTTCAATTCATTGATTTCAGCTAATGGTGGTTTGCCTGTAGAATATGGACATTATAGTCTAATATCAGAAAGCACTGTGACAGCAGAAGGCTGTTCTTGATTAATGTTAGCACAATTTTAAGTAATCTTCCTTAAACTCATGTCCATCATATAAACTGGGACAACTTGGTTAGGAAAGACTCTTTTAAAGCAAACACTGCATTAGCTTTTGCATGGTATTTGATAATCTATATGAGTTGAAGCAGAATAATATTTATGCATGCGATTGTACCAATGGATCTTTGCTTATTTTGATCATTTTCTTAACTGTTGCATTTATGACTCAGTCAGGTCATTGCTGAATGAATAGCAAATGGCATAAGGAGAGAAGGTAAGGAAATAAATTGCACTGACGGACAATTCATAATAGCGAAGAAGAGGAAAAAGGTTAGTCTAACAACAAAACAATATTTTAAGTCCTGAAAATACAATCATGCTAAGATATATGATAAGATACTCAGGTAACTAGAAGAGAGTCTTCCAGAATATATAGATATATATGAGTATTGATTCTCTGTATTGAATTGATTAATATTTGAATTGTTAATTCATATGGCACTAACACCATAACTTTGCAACATCATTATAGAATATAATATCATATCATTTTGGTGGCATCAACAATCAGACCTTGAACTTTTCTATTAATCTGACAAAAAAAGAATGGAAGAAACTGAAGCTAACTAACCTGAGTAGCATTTGAGGCTGCCACTTAATCCAAGACTGGTGAAACTGATCTGAAGGTTCAGTAACACTTCTTTAGAACTCAAACCTGATCACAAATTTTAAATAAGCTGTTGGGACTACAGAGCGTAACCAGTTTTTCTGTCAAGTTGATAACGACAATATGTTTGCATCTCTGATGCTTGACACTGAGGTCTCTAAGAGTCCAGGATGATGTAAACATGTGGGATCCTTTTGTACATAGCATTAGATGGCTATTAGTTTAAGATCTATTTTACTGGTATACAACTATTGCCAGTAAGTAGAACATTCTAGATTTTATTTTTAAGGTGCTACTTGACTGTAGGTTGAGCTACTAAAAATATACAAACCATTAGACGGTAAAATATTTCCATTCATTCCACTAGTATGGATGGCTAGTTGTAGGAAATGTTGGTGTTCACAGTGGTAGTGGTCACTCCCCAAAATTATTTTCTTCTGTACAGGGTTTTTTATATTATGAGACCGGTACCTACATAAAAACTCATGCTATATTTTTGTGATTTTAGCAAATCTATTACGATCAAGTCTCCATTTTCAGTGGCAACTGTATGAATGTTCACGTGAGGAAATTTTGGTCAGAAAAAAGGTGGATCTTTCCTTGTGTAAACTAGCCCAGCTCTTAGCAGCCCAGTACAGGCCAGTAATAATTAGCACCTTTGCAAAATAAAAACCAAACTTTTGGGGAAATTGCATTAGATGCTGCTGCCTCTGTTGCTAACCTTAGAAATAAGGACATACTTAACAGTGAACTTTAAATATGTTCCTAAGTGGAATATTTGACTTTATAACTGAATATTGAACAAAAATATTATTGTTTTAAATAGCACAAAGCACTAGAAATTATATTAACATGTCAAAATTGATAGCCATTATATCATGCTTTCCCTCATCCTCCTTGTAGACTAGAAAGGTCTCTATTAGTTTGGGTACTTTATGTATTACGGAAATCTGGGCAGTATAGCTAATGCATGGATATGTCAAATGAACCTTGCCAACTAGTGTGCCATGCAAATGCAGCCCAAGTTAGCAAGAAATATAGCAACCATAAATAGCAAAGTAGCACAACTGACTATTCATTTATTGCCTAAGAAGCAATTTACTTGAGAAAGAACCGGTGCATCAAGGTTCACTCCCAACTGCTACTGTAAACACAGTGAAAAGAAACACAGCCTTTTTGCTTTAAAGCAACTGATTTCTTTTTACGAATTTCAGAAGTCCTATTCTTATGATTAATTTGTTCCTAAGAGTTATCTTTTCAATTATGTTCTCCAACAAGCACTCGCTTTTCCTCTGAGGTTCAAAACTGGACCTGCAGATAGCAAGATCTGCCTGCAATCAGCTGTTATGGCCAGTAGGGGTCAATACAGTCTCCTTTAAAGGCAACTCAGCCTAATATTCCCTGCGGCTTTTGGTGGCATCAGCCATAGAGTGAGCAGGACAAGAGGAATGATGAGTCAAGGCCAATATAATGCCTTTCAATCTGCTGAGGCTCAACCACAGGCCTCTTGCAGTACAGGGAGTCACTCTTTTTTATGGCAGTGACCTGGCTATGGAATGCTCTTTCTTCAGAACCCCTCTCTGCAATGATACCATTTCAAAGCAAAGGAAGTCCAGTTGCCTCTTGAAAAAGCATCTAGGGGACAACCATGATCTGGATGGCTGAGAATCTCCATAGGCATTTACCATTTCAATAGCATTCAATCCAAAGTCTTTCTTTCTTTCTTTCTTTCTTTCTTTCTTTCTTTCTTTCTTTCTTTCTTTCTTTCTTTCTTTCTTTCTTTCTTTCTTTCTTTCCTTCCTTCCTTCCTTCCTTCCTTCCTTCCTTCCTTCCTTCCTTCCTTCCTTCCTATTGTGGAGATCTTATCCTGTGACTCAGCACATAAAAAACTTGGTAATTAATTATTTACTTGGCACAGAATTCTCCAAATATTGCTCCTCCCTCATTCATTAATAGCTATGATTGTTGCTGAATTCATTAATTAACTCATGATAGAATAAAATGAGGATTGTAATATAAAATGTGTTAGCCAGAATAGGGATGATTAATATACTGTTCTTCCTCTATAAATGTGATATTTTGTGATTATAAGTCACTGCATTAGAGAAAGCAAAGGCCTTTTTGGTTTATTTTAAACAGCTTCTGTTTAACATTCTGTTTGTTACTGTGGCAACCAAAAATGATTTTGTAAAAAAGTAAATGAATCTATTTAAGTTAAGGTTTATTTCTTCCCAGGCAATTCTTAGCATCCTTTTAAATGATTATTAATAAAATGGAACATTAGTGAAAATGGTTTTCTTTAACGCTTGGTCTGCCTCTCCATGTTCAAGTACTAGACATACAAGCTACTAATTGATAGCTTCTGGAAATTTTCAAGGCTGACAAAAGCAATGTAAGTAAATTGTTTAAAAGGAAATATTTTGCTTCTAGTTCCTATCCCTGATTACTTTCTGGAAGAATACTTGGAGCCATAAGAATACCAAATCCCATGTGACAGAATCTGCAAGAGAAGTGTGACAAGTAGTCAAATGGACTTAACTTATTTTGAAATACAATATTTATACTGAAAAGCACTCTGCCTAGAAAATTAGACTTGACAATCTTTATTACTGCTTCTGTTTATCTTTGAACTTTTACTTTAAATGATACGTGTCAGTTCCCAACTTTTGCATGATATATGTCAGAAATCAGATTTGGGAAATGAAGAATTTCAGACTCCTAATGATGAGCTTGGAAAACCATCAAAAGTGTGTTTAGTTTTCATGGAAAGGTTTGAAGTTTGGAGATTCAAGTAATTCTCAATGAATCCTCATCAGTGTAAGAAAAATAAGTTGAAGACTTGCTTAGAAAAACTAATAATTAGTTTTTAAAGAGTCTGTACCTTTTAAAAAGTTTAATTTTTCACACTCTTCAGAATTAGGAAGATAGATGTGTCAATCACCTGACATATTCCTTCCAGACCTATCTTGGAGAATTCAAAGCTTTGGGGATCCTGTAGATACTACCTGTAGATATTCCTCCTACCTATCACCAAATTGCTCTTGGAGTGTCATGATGCTCTGGGTTTGATGTGGGTTTCTTGCCAAGAACCTGTTTCATTTTGTGGAACTCCAGAACTTGCCAAACTGAAAGCATACCCCTTAGATTTGCTTACCCAGAGCTAAAATGATCTATTTTGTAACTGGAAATAATTACTCAATTTGCATATTTGATTTTATAGATAACATAAACATCATTAATGTGTGCTTTTTCAGCCTGAGCCTAGGAAAAATGGGGAGCCTTAATTTAATTCCATTAAACCAATTCTTGCATTGCTTGGGGATACATATAAAGAATTCCATACATATAAAGAATATAGGCATATTCATATTACATGGTAAACCATGCTATAGTTTCCTAATTAATGCCAGGCATTGTGTATGCATTTAGACACGAAAGGATTAAAATCACAATCAGGAGGCTGTGAGCTTGATCCTAGGTAGAGGCTAATATGTGAAATAGACTCTCCTGATCGAGCAGGGGGTTGGACTACATGATCTCCAAGGTCCTTTTCAACTCTGTTATTCTATGCCTATACTGGGAGCTAAATGCAACATATAACCAACGTTAGTTCTATGTTTATCACTGATACTGGAGCTTGGCATTATGTCCCAATAAGAATGCGTATTTAGTCAACTGTTAACATTTCACGCATCTATTCAAATACAGGAATGGGATGTAGGAATGATGAAGCAAAGTGCTATTGCTGTTTTGCCTAGTTCCTGAAAATATGTGGGAAGTTTCTTTTTAAAACAAAAGGGCTTAGAGTGAGGATTAGATTTCTGTTACTTTACACATAGTGCTTCTAATGTGGCCTAATATACTAGGAACCAGTTGCTTTCTCATGTTGCTTTTCTAATCCAGCAAACCATTGCAAAGATTAGATTTATCACCTGTAAATTTCTCACCTATGATTAAAATTAAGCTGTGCATTAATTAAATGCATCCATCCATCAATAAAATGCATATATTTTGAACAAAACCTCATTTGACATGATTTTTTACCATACTAGAACCAGCCTAGTGTTTGCTTTCAGAGTAAATACCAGCTCTTGTCACTCCATTCCACTTGATTGATAAAATAAGCATGCAGTACTCATATTGTGTTCAAATTTAGCCCAGAAATTCAACTTCACGTTTCTAAAGAGAAGGCCTGAGAACCTACTAGGTTTTGTCCCAGATAACCAACCACAATGACCAGTCTTTAGATTAGTCCACCAAGAAACCTCTTGTGCTTTCTACAGGTATGATTCTATTTGGTGATGAAGGTGAGAGGGAAGTCAATGAGACTTGGGGAAGTCTTTATAAGGCCCTATACACATAGCTCAAGTCCATTTTAGGAAGGACTGACAGACCTTCGGTATGGGGAAGAGTAGGAGCAATCAAGGAAATGGGTATCCCATATCAAATTGTTCCTTCTCCATGTTCTTTCTAAACATGGTTCCCCATATTCATCCCTTTAAATGCACTAGCCACAGTCTTCCAAGGCAGCAGAAAACTATTAAGTCACAGCCCTTTGGGCATCGAAGAATGCTGTTATAGCACTGGTCAATATTGCAGTTCTCCAGAATAAACGTATCCAATTCAATATTGAATACAAATATTAAAAGTCAAACCAAACTGCCAATCTATTATCTCTCCGGTTCACTCAGTAGTCCCTTAAATAAAGAGGTAGACTACTCAAGATGTGTTCCACATTTATGTTGTGGAGTGATAAAATGCTGACAAGATTCCAGCCCTGTGAAACTGTGAACAGCGCCCTATCTTCTCTGCAGTGTCCTAAAAATAGTCTATGCCAGAGGTTCATCAAGAAATGGATCCTTCCTTCTCTTTGCCCTAAGAAAGCTAAAGAACTCTCCAAGGGGGAGTGGCTGCTCCAGTTTGGCACCCAATCCTCCCACTGATGTCACTGTCTTCAGTTCAATAAAAAGATCTAAGCACAGGGAGTAAGGACCACTCCCAGGGATTCAGACGCCTCGCGGCTAAGTCTGACGGCAGTGCTGCTCCTGCTCCTCCTCTTCCCTTCCAGCTTTCTCAGTCATGGTGGGTTTGCAAGGAAATTAAGTTCTGCTTAGCTAATGACTTAATGTAACATTATAATTTCCAAACATTGTGCTAGTTGTAATAAGGCAGTCCAGAAATCAATTTAGTGAGATTTTTAATGGGGCAATTGGCCCAACAAAATCAGGCTGAAATGAGTAGATGTGTAACATACAAATTGTGTGTACATTACAGTTACATTTATGTATTGTATTGGGGTTATTTAGGAATTGATTCATTCATTAGTTTGCACATTTCCCACAACCTTATAGCAAGTTGCTGTTAATAACTCAGATGTATTAAAATTATTGTGTGTAGGAATCCCAGTGAACCATCATAAAAGCAAGCTGTTTTATATAGAGCAGATAAATCTCTATCTAAAAGGACCTGTGGATGTCTGCAAAAAAGTAAATCTCATTTAATTAAATGGGACTTATTGCTACAAGTAAATATAAGTTTGTACTTCCCTAAGACTACTTTCATAGTTCTTTTCAATGTAATGCTGCTGCTTCTTACCTTGTGTTCACTAATGGAAAGCAGCAATTTATTTGATTTGTAATATGTATCATACCATATTGATATTACATTTCCATGTTTCTCACTACATATAGAAAGATGTAACACTGATATTTTTGTCATGAGTAGAGTGCATCCTTGGCCTGCTACTTCTTGAATGTAGCCATCAGCTATAGGATATGTATAGTTTTTGTCTGTCAGTGCAATTTTTTCCAACAATACTAGTATTTTCCTTTTTTTCCCTCCTTGTTGCCAAATGCAGTCTTTCAGTGCTGATCAAATTGCTGGTAAGTGGAACATTATTGAATATTATTGCAATTTAATATTGTGATAACAAATGTTGCATGCTCATTGGTTTATGAATGTATTATTTCATTAGCAGTTTAATAGTATCTCAGATATTGTAAGAAAAAACTGTCCTTTTCTTTGCATCTTGGAAAGATGTTTCATGGAGCAAGCTGGATGCTATGAATTCCAAAAAGTATTTTTGTCATATGATTAATTTTTTTCTAACAGATCGAATTCTCCAAGGATCAACAGGATGGTGAGTTCTCAGGAAAAATGCATAAACAGAGGCAGACACATTTTCACATAAAGTACTATTAGAAAGTGTGCATTGGTATAAATAGGGAATTTTATTGATTTGGATTCACCAAACCTGTCATTCGACTCTCCTCATAGTTCTTCCCAAGATGAGACAGTGGATGGAATAAAGTTAGCAAAGCCAAGAAAGGCAAACCTTTTTTTTCTAGCATGCTATACACTAAATATATGAAAAATATACATAATTTCTTACTTGTGAATATTTAGAAAAGAATGGTGTATAACTGGAGAAAAAGTATAACTTTCCTCCATCTAATTTTTAAGATATAACATTAATTTTCATAAATAAGGACTGGTTTGGAATGCTTTTTTCATTCATGTAGCAGAACTGTTGCATAGTTTCCTAATTCTGGTGATACTTTTTCTCAAAATAAAAAATTTGTTCTGTTTTATGAATCCACATTTGCTTTAAAGCTTAATTTTAATCACTAGCTCTAGAGCAGATTTATTTCTATTCAGGGATATAATATTCAGTCAAAAGCAAGACATCTTTTTTACCATTAATGCTGCCATCCTAAGAGTATTTGCTCAAACAGATTTCAATGTAATATTGCAACATTACTCTTCCATCAAATGTACCTTTGTAGAAATACTTTGCCAAATAAATTGTGTTGCCAAACATAATGCTTAGATAAATAATAATAATAATAATAATAATAATAATAATAATAATAATAATAATAATAATAATAATAATAATAATATAATTACAAGTGGTCTTCCAGCTTTCAATTTAACAGCAGCAGGCAACATATATAGAGTCATTACTAATTTCTGTATAATATGTATGGTCATGTTGTAGTAAAATTAATGATTTTACCTTTACTTTATCTTAATATGCCTTTATTACAATTAATATACACATATGCATTTGCTTACAAAATCTGTACTGCTACAAAGTATACTCAGGTTAAAACCTTCCTTTTTAGTTCATTAGCATGAATTTACTGGGACAATTTGTATTAACTTTTAAGTCAATATCAAGTGAAGTGTGATGAATGAGGAGGATTTTTAGGAACATAATTTAGTAAGTGAGCATTTATAATAGATTATTATCCCTATTCAGATTACAGTAATATAAATGATCAGTTGCCATTTTTGTAATCAATTTCTTACTTTAAGAAAAAAATTAAAAAGTGGAGAAACGCTAAGAATATTTACTTCTAGATCATTTTTGTTTTTATTGTTGAAAGTTTAGAATTAAGCTTTGTTTCTAAACAACATTAATTCTGTCACCTGTAAAAGCAATATTTTAACTTCATGGAAACTTAAGCTTCATGGAGGATAAAGGGAGAATAATCTGTGCTGTAATATCTTAGTGTAAAGCAGAGAAAAATGATTGAGAGCAAATATTTTATGAATGGCCATCTGTTTTGCTGTGATGATTATTCTGATAACAAACTACAACAATAGCAAATATATTTTTAAAGTTTCAGAATATGCTTAAATATCATTTATTCTGCCTGCTATACAGTAACAACCCACTATATGCACAATAAGGAGGCTGGCTTGCAGACATTTTCAAGTTTTTTTCTCACTATATATGTTTATTGGCTATTGTTAATAGTATTGTAGTGGTGTTTACATTTACTAGACAGAGAGATACTGGTGATTAGATTTTCCAGTGATAGTAATGAGGGTAGTTCTGTTCGTGATATCCAGCAAATAACTACTATATAAACCTTGAAGTATGTAGTAGCTTTCCTTCTACATCTCTAAAAGGCCAACTTTTTATAAGCTGTAAGAAGAGAGGATCTGGGAACAGGAGACTTCATAGGCCCCACACATCAGATAGGATTAATATCAAATATATTGAGTTACAGTCTAGGAGCCATATGTCCTATCTCAGCAATTTAGAAGAGGGCAAAGAAGCTCCTTTGCACAGTGTAATAAGAAGGGCTAGAGTAAACCCTAAAATAGCAGCACAAAGCATCTAGGAAAAATTAATGCAGACTGCATACTTGATCATATACTAACCCAACTGAATCAATATTAATCCTATATCTTTTGTTTCAGTGATTCTGTTTATCTTTACGATCAATATTCAATGCCTGGCATTTCCAGGTGGCAGCTGTATGACAAGCCCTTAACTGTTCGAATAGTTGCATGAGTTTATCCCACACCAGGTCGGGAAGACTTTGCCCTTTTCATAGGATTATGAAATTCATGGGAGAAGCTGCTTCAGACACATGTGGGAAGGCTAGATGCCTGGTCATGGCCACATCTATTTTTCTGAAATCCAGTTCAGAAGTTCTGTCCTTTAGAAAAAGGAGGTGGGAAAAGGAGTAGTCTCATTAGGAATCAGGTGTCAGAGTGGAGCTCAAATGTGGCTTTGGCAATGGAGCTGCTCTACATGAAGAGAGTTCTCACATCTCTAACTGATAACATCCACACTGGAAAACAGTGTTTAGATTTGTGAATGATAAGGATATACTCCTATCTCATTTTCTTTTGTCTCCATTACACAAATAATTATCTCCTTCCTTCCTTCCTGAAGACACATGTGATTTAGAAAGTGTTTTTATATATTTCTATTTAAATGTCTAATAAATATATGCACCACTGCAGTTGAAAATCATTGGCTGGGTCCACAAAATATACTACCCATAATAGCAAAACTTGGTTTGCAAGCCTTTAAAGGCAACTGTGTGATCAGCATCATCACGTACTTCTTACTGAGATTTGCCATTTACCATGTCATTCAGAACTGGAGCAGACACAAATGATTTTGTATTTTAACATGGAAGCACTCTAATGTTTGAAGACCTTAGCAGGAATGGGAATTATATTCAGTTTTACCGTGAATTTACAAAAATGTTAGTTAGTTTGAAAAATAATGCATATGCAACAATGGCATAGTTAATACAGTATATTATTATTATTCCAAAAATCAAATACTGTACAGGTAGTCCTCGACTTACAACCATTCATTTAGTGACTGTTTGAAGTTACAACCATACTAAAAAAGTGGCATGACTGTTTATCATGCTTAAGACTGTTTCAGCATCCTTTTGTTCACATGATCAAAATTTGAATATTTGGCAACTGGCATGCATTTATGACTGTTGCAGTATCCCAAGGTCATGGGATCACTTTTTGTGAACTTCTGACAAGCAAAGTCAACGAGGAAGCCAAGTTCATTTAACAACTGTGATATTAATTTAACAACTGCAGTGATTCACTTAACAACTATGGCAAGAAAAGTTGTAAAGTGGGGGAAATTCACTTAACAACTGGCTTGCATAGCAATAGAAGTTTTGGGTTCAACTGTGATTGTAAGTCAAGGACCAGCTGCACTCACTTTACTAATCTAGAAATGATCAAACTGAACCTAATCAAGATAAGTGAATTTAACACAAAGTGATATCTGGAATATTGACAAACCTGATAAAATTGTTGATGATAGTGACAGGAACTTGGTTGATGGGAAAATGACTTCTGAATTACTCATGATTGTGTTCCGATTGGATTTCGTTTCTAGGCGAAGGAAGTCATTATATAGAAGATGTAAAAAACAGCATTTTAGATCTTTTTTTATCCAAGCAATACCCAAAGACTTCAACATAGAAACAATTCTTTATAGAGCAAATACTTCTCAGAAATATCCATGGATCAAATCCTAAACTCTCTTTTTGACATTTTGTTCTAAAATTTATCTCTCATTATTTACATAAATAATGATATTTAGCATTTCTACACTGAGGCACAGTTTGCCACTGAGCTCAAAGCTTTATAGTTGCATCGGTCTAAAAATATCAGATATCTCTTGGTGAGCTGGGATTCTACCGGTTCGGCCCAGTTCATGCGAACCGGTAGCTCCAAAGATCATCTGGGAGCAAACTGGTTTGCTCCGATGATCAGCTGCTGGGCCTGCCTGCCTGCCCTGGCTCCATACTACCCTTTATTTTCTGCTTTTGAAGCTCAGCTGCATTGCGTGGCACAGCGGATTGCCATGCGTCAGCTGTTGAAGACACGGAGAATGCAGGAGTGTAGGAGAAGATCAGTAGGAAAGCCTCTGCACACGTGCAAGGTGTGTGTTTGCTGTGCATACGTGCAATGCGCACAAAGCACACCTAACAAGCCACACCCACCAAACCGGTGGTAAAATAATTTGAATCCCACCACTGCCTATTGGTAAAGCAATATTAAGTAGTGCTTAATTAATTTAAGTAATTGAGGTTATATGTGAAATTACTTAAATATTACTTCATGAATTCAAAAGGACTCCAAATCACAGAATTGCTTATAGAGAGAAACAAGGAAAAAGTTTACAGAAGTTTACAGAAGAATTAACATAGATTACCATGGAATATGCTATCGGTTAATGTTTCACTGGCCATATTAGTTCAATCATCCAACCCATTTTTCTTGAAAATGACAACCTTCTTATCATTTTTGTGTCCCAGCTAAGAGACTTCTTTAGCTCCTAAAGGGAAAAAAGGGAGAAGGGAGGGGGAAGAGAGAGTGAATAGAGAAAAATACCGCACAAAACAAAACATTAAGATTGCAGGTAAAATTATTGAAATATGATGCCACTGGATGTGGTGGCAGAGAATCTGGATTTTTTAAAAATAAACTTATTGGTCTTTTGTATCTTTAAAAACCGAACCAAAAAATATACATATTATGACATTAACAGTATGTGACATCTATTTCATAAAGTTCTATTTTGTGCTTATTTACAAATATATATAATTTATGTGAATGTAAACTATTAATCTATAGGTTGCTTATCATTAATTCTTTCATCTTCCATTTGTCTTAATTCAATCCAATCATACCATTTTTCCCAAATTCTATAATATTCAGAGTTCTCTTTCTCTCGTAACATCAGGGTTAATTTATCCATCTCAGCACACATCATTATTTTTTGAGTGATCAGTTCATCTGATGGTGTATAATTGTGCTTCCAACATTGAGTGTATGCAATTCTAGCAGCCATTAAAATGTGTAATATTATATATTTTATATTTTTTCCACATTTTTTAAAAAATATCCCTAACAAGAATAATTCTGGTTCCAATTCTATTTGTCCCTTAAGGATCTCTTGCAACCATTTTTAAATTTTAAGCCAGTACTTCTGGCCTTCTGAACAAGACCACCACATATGATAAAAAGTACCCTCTTTCTTTTTGCACTTCCAACATGCTGGGATTTTTATTTTTTTAAAAAAAACATTGCTTATAGCTACTTTATGGATTCAGTGTTTTCCTCTAGTAAGTCCAACATTCTATTCTCTATAGACTTCAAGGAGGCATTCCTCCTGTTTGACAGGACCGGGGAAAGCAAAATCACTCTAAGCCAAGTTGGAGATGTCATCCGCGCTCTTGGACAGAACCCAACGAATGCTGAAATCAAGAAGATCCTGGGCAACCCCAGCAATGAGGGTAAATCTTTTTTGTGATCCACCCTAATCAAAATATATCCTCCCAAAGATTTTCCTGTTAAATGAATGTCTGAAATTTAGTATATTGATTTCTGAAAGACTAGCTTGATCACACAAGCAAATACACACATACACACTTGCATCTTTGCATTCAGCTATCTACTCCTCCATTTGTCCCTCTAAACTAGGGAACTAGAAAACTTAGAAAATGTAGAGATTGCTTAGAGATTTTTTTTTATTCGGCAAAGTAGAGCTAAATTCCTCTGAGTTACTCTTAGGAGAAAGCCTAAGAAAGTAAGTGGGATGGGCTTGAAATGCAGTTAATTGACATTTAGAAGTATTGCAGTGTTGGGTTTTTACATACTCTTAAATTATCATTTAAACAGTACATAAATGATTTTCTTATTAACAGTATTTATGCTGAAGGACATACAAATTGCTATAATATTTTTAACTCAACAAGTCTACCCCTTATCTTCAAGTGAGCATCATCTGGGTAGATTTTCATTCTTTTAATTTTGCATACCGTTAATGATGAAGAGTGGAACATCTGACAAAGGCGGAGGCTGAAGACACAAGATATAGTTGCCTTTTTAGATTAATTAGGTCAGGGTTTGAGCAATAATTGGATCGGAGATTAACGAACAATCTACTGCATTTTGTTTTGAGTCCCAAGAAGGTTACAAAGGTAACATTCTTATATTCATGTAAGTCACCTTGAGTCGCCGTGTAACATAAATTTTCTAAAATAAATAAACAAACAAATATAAAAGAAATACATTATACTGAACTATTAATACAAGTAAATAAGAATATCACTATAGAAGAGTCAGTGACATACCAGAAGCTATGATTTTACCTGCTTGACAGTATTGCACAAATATACAAAAAGAAAAGAAAATACATAACCCCACCACAGATCTGCTGAATACATACATACAGTATTAATCAAATAAAATATCCACTACTCATCCTACATAACTCACTCCTCTTTGCAGTGTATTTCAATCAACTTACATATCCTCTGTGCTAGCAATGCAATTGTTGTCTATTTTATTTACCTGGAAACAGAGCTGTGGGTGACAACTATGAAATTAAGAATTTTATTAAAAAAAACACCCTACTTTAATTGAGTACAAACTTGTCTATTTTCTGTGAAAGTAGCTTTCTGAGGTGATAGACATAGCCATAAGCAAATACTTAGATGTTTCTCTTTCCTCAAGAGCTTTGACGTTCTAAATTGAATTAATTTTCAAAAGCAGGATAATATCACTGCTGGTGGGACTAATCTACTGTAAATCTCTACTTGGTATTTCATAAGAAGAGTTACAGACGTATCATAACATGCACTTACCAACACAGTGATTGTGTTATTCTTCCACAGAGATGAATGCAAAGAAAATTGGGTTTGACGAGTTCCTGCCCATGTTGCAGGCAGCTGCCAATAATAAAGATCAAGGTGGCTTTGAAGACTTTGTTGAAGGTCTTCGTGTCTTTGACAAAGAGGGCAATGGAACAGTCATGGGGGCTGAACTCCGCCATGTCCTCGCCACTCTTGGTAAGTGCTGGGAGAGGAATTATATGTAAGAGAACTGTACATAAATTTCATTAGAAATTAAACATCATAGCCTTCATTAAATTCAAAGAAGATCCTAACTGAGTCAAGAGCAGAATAAAAATAAAGTGTTCTCTAATGAAGGGTAAGACTAAAGGAAAAAAACAAACAAATTAAACTGACCCTGTAATTTTAATCTAAGGATTTATTTATATAACATGCTTAACGAGTTGAAAAAAATCAGGATGTATAATTGTATGTGAGAAAGATTTTGAGAAACAGGGTGAAGAGATGCTGCTGGAGAACAATCAGAAAAAAGGAGGGCAAAGTCCATAGAGGAACAAGGGTGAAGAAAGAGGCTCAGAAGGGACACGCCTCCACCACAACTTTTCAGGATGTAAAGGAGACACTGGGAGATTTGTACTTTCAGACTTGCAAGATTCTGTTAATGTGGCTTTCTATATTAAAATTAGCTCATCTGGTCATGTTTCTGGTCTGGTGTACCTAGAAAGACTGCCAGTGAGTTGTGTGAAACACTTCCAAGTTGGTATCATAGCAAAAACCATTCCCCTCTCCTAAACTCAGATATTTGTCCTTAACTGGGTTAGGCTGAGCCCTCTGAATTCAAAAAGGAAGGCTAACATTTTGCTCTCAGCATGTGAATGTAGAGGGGCACAGACATGAGAGGCTATAGAGCAGTCTGGCAAACATGGGGCAGCTTCAGGCATGCATTTTCTATGAATTTATCTTTTCCATTTCCTTCCCACAATCCATCTCTAGAGGCTCTAACCCTAAATAGGCTGCTGTGTAAATAAATAAACACCGTATTTTGGTAATGCCAAACAAATGTAAAATCCAACAGTTACAAAGAAAACTGGGCTACCAATCTGCCCAGGCGTTCTTGAAAAAATGGGATAGCTGCAATTTTTGCCTGTCATTTGCTGCTGGGAAAACCATTCATCCGGGAGAACAGCAGACTGGTGCAAAAATATCATCATTTGATTAATGTCCAAATGTCAGGCATGAAAAACCAGGTCCACATGTGAAGGTTCAAATTAACTGATTTATTGCTCAAAGCCTATGCACAAGAATCTTCTCAACTAATGGTCAGCACCTGGTTAGATTTAGATAAGGGTCAATGGCAGTCAAAAGGGAGGTTGTACATAGTTCACTTGTGGCTGTCTAATGAATAAACTGATACCTTTTAAAGCTACCTCCTCGTGGCTCTGCCTGTCCTTTTCCTGCACCAACTATTATTTTCAATGAGGAAAAACGATGATATTTGCTTAGAGTTTTGTGAAAAAATACTCACTACACAAGCACTTGTAATTGCCTTAGGGATACAAATGGAATTGATTTCTGAGTTATTTCGGAAAAGGCCAACATAATTAGAACGCAGCTGTTGGAGAATTCAGTCCCCAAACTACTCTCTCTGTGTGTATGTGCTTGTTTTAAATGTAGAATAATATCTCCACATTGATATAGCATGGCTATTATTTCCCTAAATGAGGATCTCAAATTACTCCAGTAATTGCTGAAGGGCACAATGACTTGGAATTGGCTAGGTCAAAGAATATCAATGTCCCCATTATGAAAATGGTAACTCAGTTTGGAGTAAGGGGAACAAGATGTATCTTTTAGAAAAAAAATGATCTTCAATTGTTAATTTTTTCAGGTAGTACCATCAGGGATATCCTCCCCTCCTCCCAAGCTTTTCAGGGGGCAGAGGTGTAGGCAAAAGAGGCAGGGATGGATGTTGATAGGCAGCCTTCCACTCAGTGAATAGTGAAGCCATGTGGTTCCTTGGATTTGAAGCAAGGGTGAAAACTGTTTGTTGCCAACTAATACTTGCTTGAGATTTAATGCAAACATTTATCTATTAGTTAACCTTCCAGCATTACCTTACATGGTCACATCTCCCCATGCTTAAACTATCTGATTGTTTCTTCCTACATATCTCTTCAAGATGGCCTTTACAACACTATAGTGAATGAGGCCATGGCCAACCTTGGAGCCCACTGAATTGAAGTATTGAAGGCAGTGGGGAAATATTCAGTAATGATGGCCTTTTAAGACCCCAGTATTTCTCCTACTATTTTATTCCAGATACTAAAATAAAGATTGGCTCATTTTACTATACAAGGAACAGAGGAAAAGTCATCTATTTAATTATATTCTTTTTGTGAGTAAAGGGAAATATTATGAGGTTGCAAGCTGGAAAAGAAGCTGTGTTATTAATGCTCTTTTCTCTGTATGTTTAGGTGAAAAGATGAAGGAAGAAGAAGTAGAAGAACTGATGAAAGGGCAGGAAGACTCCAATGGCTGCATCAACTATGAAGGTAAGGGTATGCAGAAGATAGATGGGTGTGTTTGAAAGAAGCCAGTGGGGTTTCTTGAAGAAATATTCAATTTCTGTTTTCAAGAAAAGGCCTTCTCAAAGTTGTCATGATGTGCTCCATTAGGGCCAGGGAAAATAGATAGTATAATACACAGGGCAGATAATCTTTGTGTATTGTGTATGCATGAGAGAGAGAGACTGAGATTGAGATTGAAAGATGGGAAGTGAAGGAAAAGGAAGGTAAGATTATTTTACTTGTAGAGCTGGGCAAAAAAGAGAGGTGAAACATCTTCTCCAGTTTAGATAATATGATCAGAGATTCTATAGTATAACTAAAACAGAGTGGAGGAGGGTACAAAGACCTTTAACGTATGCCCTGTGACTAGCACAGAATGAGAGAAGGGGCAAATAATTTGCATCTTAGTCACTGAGGCTGAAGATGGAGGCTTTTATTGTTTCTTCTGAATATCTTCATAGTTCAGTTTAAAAATAAATTACCCCTCTCAAAATCTAAGACAAATACAATATTTATCTGTTTCGGGCCCTATAACTAACAACATGTATTTAGTATGAGGAAAGCAAAAGCAGACTCCATTTTGTTCCTGTCATGATGATAGTAATATTTTGTGACTTAAAAGTACAACATCATGCTTACTTGGAGAATTTCTTGTTATAACAAATTACCCTTTATTTCTTCTCTGCTGTAGTGCACTGTATCAGGGAAATATAAACTATTGATCTCATCCCTTTCCTAAGAGGTCTGTGCATAAGCACACCAACATGCCTACAGTCCCTATCCTATTGTTTCTTTTATTTTTCTTATATGTATCCATGTATTCATGACTATGTTTTTACTTATACCTATTATCTTGTAAGCAATTGACAAACCAAATACAATTTTTAAAAAAACTGTAAACATGAAGTAGTGGAGGTCGGAGGTTGAAGAACAAATTTCAATGTGTCTTTCACAACATTTGACTTGCAGATCTAACAAGCTGCATTGTCATTTTCTGTAGCTGGCATATTTGCCAGTGAATTTTTTTCTACTCTGACAAGAAAATGCAATAATAATATCACTGAAAGACAAAGAAAATACAGAAAACCAAAACAAAGTAGCAACTCATTTAATTGTAAATAAAGCTTTTTTATTTTCTGATGGATTAAAAAAAAATTAGAAGTTTAATATAAAGCAGATCAGATACTTCAGAGAGATTTGCAGTAGACTTTTATTTCCAATAGTTAAAAAATAGCTGGAGATTGGCAAGTAGTACTTCTTTTTTTAAAAAAAATAATAATCTTGGTTTTCATTAGCCTTGCATTATTGCTCCTACCTCTGCTTCAGTGTTCTCAGTTCATGATAAATAGTATGACTTTGCTGCCTTTGACTGCTTTTATATATATTTACATTATGCAATTGTAGAAATTCAACTGTGTTAGTGTGTAATATACACATACATTGAGTTCTGGCCATTATTCATGATTACAATTCAAATTCCTCAAACTTGGAATTATTTCCTTTGTTATCATATAGTAGTTAGTCCGACTCAGTACAGAAGTTCCAGGTTTACTTGACAAGATTGCCATACTATCTTACTTTGTGTTCAGGACTCTTCCTTGTGCATATGAAACCCTTCCCTACAATTGCATAATTTCTTCACATGGCACATTGGCAAACACCCTGTCAGTAACATACCAGTCATGTGTTTGCTGGAATCATGGGGAGAAATCTTGAGAAACATCTTCCTTTCAGCTAAAAGACAATGATCAAGGGAAAACACCATGCAGGTAGCTTCCAAAAGAAAAGCATATGTCAAGCTTGAAATTGACATGTGTATAGCCATTGTTATTTTCTTTTTAAATGGATTTCATCACTTGGAAACCTGACAGCATAGCTATGGAGACAGGTCACATTATTGGAAGGAGAAAAAAATGTTAGGAAAGGACAACTGGTTTGGACAAATGCATCAAAAGTTTTCAGTGAGTGAGATGAAGATGGACAATGAATGGAGTTGACTAAAACCTACATGAATAAAGTACCCAGAACACTGGTAATTCTTTTGCTGGCATTTCTATACAACTATAAGAACATTCAGATTCCTGGAGACACGGGTGTCAAATTCAAGGCCTGCGGATCAAATCCAGCCTGAGGGATGCTTATATCTGGGAAATAGCAAAGGACTGGTCTGGGAATAGCAAAAGACTGGCCCATGGCGCTTCTGGCAGCCAAAACGGGGTGTCAGGTGCGTGTGCATCCCCCCCACACCCCATTTTTGGCCTGGATGGCCTCCTGCAGCACTCTGCTAGCCAAAACAGGGCGTGGGGGGTGCATCCATCCCATCTCCCCCCACCTCTCTGGCTGGCTCACAGAGAACTACAATGCTGATCCAGCCCTCAAAGAAATCCAGTTTGACAAACCTGCCTGGAGAGATGGCTATGATTGTTCTACCTTTTTTTCCTAGACTAAAAAAATCCCAAACACCAAGTTTCATATACCAACATACAGTTTGATAATGGGGATGATCACATCTTTTTTTACCTGGGTAGCTTTATTATTCTAAAATATTAGCGGATCATTAGTGGAGTGAATGTTGTTAGTTCAGATTGGTCTGATCTGCCTAGTTCTGTTAGTTTTATCATAGATAAAAGCAGTGACAACAATTTTATTCATGCACAGGAGGGAGGCAAGGAGGATCACCAAAGTTTGTCATTGTGTATTAACAACCCAAACACAGAGTCTCAACATAAAAAAATGCAAACCAAGAAGAGCAGAATAATTAATCCATGCCCATTTTTATCACAGAGACTTCTCTCATCATAGTATACTAATTCTGTATTGTTCCACAGCATTTGTGAGGCACATCATGTCTATCTAAATGGATTTTTCAAGACACATAATTTGGTAAGTCCCTTTTCTCAGCATGCCTCTCTTGGATAAGGTGATGGTTTGGGGAGGAAAGGTGTAAGAGAAATGCAACAAGTAAATGAATAGATCACAAGGTGGCCAAAGTAACATTCCACTGATAGCAGTTCTTAAGTCTCTCTCTAAAGCCAAGATGAAGTAAAGTAGCTTATATTCAGTCTCTGGTACTCTTTTCACTCTGTTCTTCAGCCAAGAATAATTTCAAAGTGGCTGACAAGTCAACAAGGATCAAGAGAATCCTTTCCTCGGGCTTATAGGCTAAGAGGGATAACACGAAAGAAAGGATAAGGTGGGGAGGGAAATCAAACATAAGCATTCAGTTACCAATTTTTTAATGAAAACTGGTGGGTTCAAGGGAAAGGAAACAATAGAAGTTGTTCCTACAGCAGGAAACCATCTCCTCTATTCCTAAAAGAATGGCTGCCAGCCAGGCAATATAGACTAGATTGTGAATAACTTCCTGTGATACAAATGCTACAGCTTTAATCTATTACACATTTCTTTACTTCATGGATGATACCCCTTAATGATTCCAACCTTATTATAAGTGGCCTTGAATAAATTGTTATCAACCTCAGTTCCTACACATTTAAAAGAATTAAGCAAAGATTGAGAGAGGAGCAAAAACACAGTTATTTTCTTTACTGTTAAAAATACAAATTCTGCCTATAATTATGATTATAACTCATTTTTGTTTTTTAACAGAACACGATCATCAGTTACTTGAAATCTGTATCTAGGAAACCATTGTTCCATTCAGTAATGTCACCCTGGAACTTAAATGGACTATAATTTATGCCTCTCAACCTTCCCTTTTGAAATCATCAGCAAGAAAATCTGCTGAATCCCAAAGTTGTTACACTCAACCAATTAAACACTTGCCAAGGCAACTGCGAAGGACTTCACCGCCAACTGTCAAGCCCAATAATCTTTTTTCCATATTGTCTGCCATGAAGTCGGCGTGCATTCTTTTGGGAGGGGAAATCTAATAATAAATCCCTGTGGTCAGTGTATGGCTGGAAATTTTCAGTTCTGTAAATCCCAATTAAAACATAATTGAAGTCTTAATTTATTTTCTCTATGTTTTATTCCATACAATAAAGTTTTATGAGAAAAATTATCTTGAATAGTTTGATGAATGTGAATCAAAATGGGATTTCTGGAAGATTTTTTAAATAGTATGATGGCTTTAGTTTCCCATTTGGAAACATTGAATTCTTATCCAAGAATGCTTCTGAAGTATGATCTGCCTGTAGTCTTCAGTCATCATGGAAGGGCAGGTGGCTGTCAACTGAAGAACAGCAATTAAAATTTCTTTTTAGAATAAGCATGGGTCTGTGTGATTCACAGAAATGGGAGCGGAAAGCACAGCAATGGAAACACAGTTCTACAGAAAATTGTTCCTACCAATGACAATTACAAAAATCAGAAACAATAAGATCTGAAAACAACAGGAAAACTGGCAATATATACATAAGCATGTTGAATAGCATATTTTAACAGTTTGACCAAGCCACTGGGGGTTTATAAGCTAAACTGCACCTCATAAAACAGGTGACCCTGAACTCTACTTTCAAATTCATAATTTAACTTTTAAATTGGTTGATGAAGCAGAATTTGCTATTGAACCACTACTTATTTTTAAATACAGCTGCTCTATGCATATATGTGTCTGCTTCATTTTAACATGTCTATGTGTCATACACACAGTGCTCTGCTAGATAAGTAAGCAGATCTGAAGGCTCTTAGGTGTTATCATTAGTGCATAGGGCATGAGCACATGCCACAGCACATTGTTGTGAAAGAAGGGATATTGTGCTGCTATTTGAGGTTGCTCTAAAATCTAGTAACTATATATGCACTTGTTCCAATATGCAGGAATATAGATTTATGAGTTGCGTTTGTGTGAATGTTTAAATTAAATAGATGCCAGTAAATAATCATTTTCTTTCCCGGAAAAATGATTATTGGAGATCACCAGATCATAAGTAACCATAAGCAGCCCCTCTGATCCAGGAATGGATACAACAGACATATAAGATTAAACTATGCTAAGGCCTTCCTGCTAATGGCTGCCACCTGCTTTTCCAAATATCACAATATTCTTCCAGAATACTCTTGGCAATAAGTGTTGTGAAAAGGCCCCATTGAATAGAAACAAACAATTATCAAAAACCAAGTGATGAAACTAAAACAGAAAAACCATGAATATTGAGGTACGGGAGAACTAATATATTAGACATGGGGGTGGGGTCAAAGATAATTAGATGCTTATGCAGATCTGTGCAGATCTAATCAATAGAACAATTAAATAAGACTATGTAATTATTGGTGTTCACGTGATCTCTAAAATAACACTTGTTTGCTCCAATGGGCACATAATAAAACTGCCTTAATTCCCTAGTCAAGCATCAATTTGTTCTCTACCAGTCTAGTCTGACTGAACCTTATTTAATATCTCCATATGAAATGGCCATAACTCAAGTGCTGGCAGGTGCAAAAGCAAGTGGGGTTTGAGAAATGATGATAAGCCTTAGGTATGAATCACTAGAGATTGGATAGGTGTCTGGTTTCCATGTCACTCTCTCCTTTAAGGAGCCCATCCCTGCTCCTATTTATAACCCTGGCAGGTGGGATACAGATTCATCTCTGCATCTGTCTTTTTCTCAGTCTGTCAACAATTTAAATACTCGGTGAGAGGAAGAAAAGACAAACCTTCTCAAACTTGTTTGAAATAAAAAAGAAACAGTTTGTTTTCTTAGCTTCAGGATAAAGTGTGAATATTGCTGATAGGAAATCCGATTCTTTGGGGAATAGAAACTATACTCTGCAGACCGAACAGTCAATCTACGGAGATATGTTGTCTCCCTAGAGCAAAAATCAAAGATGTAGCTGAGAACCGTACTAAAATAATCAAACCTATGGATTACCTCTTTCTTCTCCTTTATCTTGAAACCAATGACATAACAATGAATCCAAAAACAATATCAACAGATTACAAACAGCTAGAAAAGAAAGTTAAAGAACAAGGCGCACATGTGACGTTCTCATCTATACATCCAATGAAAGGCCAACATCCAATGAGGGAGCAAATGTGGAGAAAAGCGAAGTTTTACACTTAGGCAGGAAAAATCAAAGGTACAAGTACAGATTAAGTAAAACCTTGCTCAAAAGCAGTAACTGTGAAAAGGACCTTGGAGTCCTAGTGGATGATCTCTTAAATATGACCCAGCAGCATGGGACAACAGCTAAAAAAGCTAATGCAATTCTTATATAAACAGAGGCATAGAATCGAAATCATGTGAAGTATTTAGGACCGCTTTATAAAGCCTTAGTAAGGTGCAAACTTGGATATTATATCTAATTTTGGTCACCATGTTATAAAAAAGATGTTGAGACTTTGGAAAAAGTGCTGAGAAGAGCAACTAGGATGATTAAAGACCTGGAGACTAACACATATGAAGAACAGTTGCAGGGTATGGTTAGTCTTGAGAAAAGAAGGATTAGCATGACATGATAGCAATATTCCTGTGTTTGAAAGGTTGACACAAAGAGGAAGAGAGGTCAACTTACTTTTCAAAACACCAGAAGGCAGGACAAGACACAATGGATGGAAACTAATCAAGGAGAGAAGCAACCTAGAATTAAGGAGAAACTTCCTAACAGTGAGGACAATTAACCAGTGAAATAGCTTACCTTCAGAAGTTGTGGGTGCTTCATCACTGGAGGTTTAAGAAAAGACTGGACAGTCACTTGTCTGAAATTGTATGGGGCAGGGATGTCAAACTCGATTTCATTGAGGGCTGCATCAGGGTCACATTTGACCTCAGGGGGCTGGGTGGGCGTGGCCAGGGTGGGCATGGCCAGCATGGCATCACTTGTGTCAGGGGTGCCTGTGATGGCCCGAGCACTTTGCCAGCAAAAACCAGCTTCTGAGATCTGTTTTAGGCTCTGACGTCTTCCTGAAATCCTCTGCTAGAGAAAATGGAGCTTGAGGGGCCATGCCTGGCCCTCGCGAGCTCCGTTTTCTGCTGGGACAGCCTCCTGCAACCCTCTGCCAGTGAAAACGGAGCTCAAGAAGGTCGTGTGTGGCCCTTATGAGGTCAGTTTTCCTTGGCAGAGGCACCACTGGCCAGTCCTTCACAATTTCCAGGGCAGCCCTGGGGGCCAGATCTAAGCACCCCATGGGCTGGATCCGGCCCCCAGGGCTTCAGTTTGATACCCCTGGTCTAGGGTCTCCTGCTTGAGCAGGGGGTTGGACTACAAGACCTCCAAGCCTCCCTTCTAGCTCTACTCTGATTGATTGAAAGAACAACTATGCTATGTAAATAGAACCTTGCACTGTACCAAATTTGGCCATTATATCAACATTCAGCAGAAACCAGCAGAAAGTGGTGTCCTCCATTGTGCTCTCCAGAGAAATATTACTTTTCCTTTCTAGGGAGAGACTTTCCCAATCCTCCAGACTGCTTGTTTGCTTTACGGCTTATTTATTTCTGCTAGTAATTTACTACAAGTTCATCTCTGGTCCTAATTTTATTTTATTTTATTGGGGAAAAAAATCCTTCTGAAAAAAACTCTTCAAAATATTTTATATTTTAACTGAATGCAACTGTGATTCATAATGAGTGGAAATCAGGTGGTATTCAGCAGGTTCTGACCACCGGTAGTAGAAATTTTGAATAGTTTGGAGAACCAGCAAATGCCACGTCTGACTGGCCCCCGCCCCCATCTATACTCTGCCTCCCGAGTCCCAGTTGATTGGCTGGGTCTTCCCCTGGAGAGGGGTCAGAATGAAGATTTTACACTATCCTTCCTCTGCCACTCCCACCAAGCCACGCCCACCAAGCCATGCCACACCCATCAAGCCATGCCTACAGAACCGGTAGTAAAAATTTTTGAATCCCACCACTGGTGCAAATAGCTATTTCACAATTTTAATATATGTAAGGCAGGAACTGCAAGTTATTTTAGTTTAACAACTGACATGTTATGACGTGTGAGCATGCTTTGAGTAAAACTGGACTTTGTTTTCACTTGCATAATGTGACACCTGGTCTGCATTAAAAGCAAGTTGCTTTAAAATAAAGTTTTATAGTTCATTCATTTTCATATGTGAGCCAGGATCTTTTAGGAGAAATAGAGGGATGATGATGTTAACAATAATGATTGCTTGTTTATTTATTTGTTAAATTTTTATCCCACCGTCATTATTTTATAAGTAACTCAAGACATAAATAATACTCCTTTCTCTTCCTATTTTCCCTTGAACAAAAACCCTGTGAGTTGGGCTGAGAGAAAATTATTGGCCAAAAGTCAACCAGCTGTTTATTCAAAAGGTAATGGGATCAGGTAATGAGTGAGTGATGGGTGCAAATTCTACAAGAGAGTACTTAATATATAAATATTTGATCCATTAGTATAAACTGTAAATAATATTCAGGAAATTTTGCTTCCTAATAACTGATAGATAAAATTTTCTATCATAACAAACTGCTGGTTGACATATAAAGCTGAATGTTGATAATGATTATTGCTCAATATTCTGTGCAAATGTATTACTTAATACAACATAGTAAAATCTTAGGGAGTTTAAAACAAAAGAGGTTAACTGGCCTAAAGTCACTCAGTGAGTTTTCATGGATGAGGAAGTAATAAGGGTAATAAGATGGCTCTCCCAGTCACATTGTTATTATGAAGAGAAAATGGAAAGCAGGAGAAACTGTAGAGATATGTTGCGATTAGTGCAATTTTAAATAGTGTGATATTCAATTTAGTGAGAATTATAAATTGATACCACAGCGCATTTAATGCGAGCCCAAATTCAGTTAATGCAAGGATAGCACATGTGCTGCTGCCAGTATTGTTTTAAATGCTAAACTAGGAGATGATTTCCACCGCACAAGGTTATTGTGTAAAAAAATAGGAGGAAAGTATGTTTAGATATACAGTATTTCCTATCTTACGTCATTTGTAAAAGTAACAAAGATGGGATATAAATAAATAAATGTAAATAAATAAATAGTTGCATTAGGAAAATAGAGGAGAGGAACATTCCATTCAAGGAAATGAGAGAGAGGGAGGGGGGGATGAGAGAGAGAAAGAGAGACCCATTTTGAAGAACTGTAACAAAATACAAGAGATTGCAGGCAAGCTTTGGATATAGGTTATCCTCTTTTACTGTTAAATAGTTCATTAATATATTAAAATCTGTGTTTAAAAATGATACCAATTACCCCGTTTTTCTCAGAAATATCACTTTGAATAGTGAGACTTTTAATAATATAACCATTTCTTAGGTTTGATTCTCTCTTTTTCTCTCTCTCCCCAACCCAAACATCTTTGCCTTTGGAGCCATTGGGTGTCTTAGGCTTCAATCTTCAATAATTTATATAGTATTCTTTCACTGCCATCTAGTGGTCCATTTGTCTAGACTAAAAAAATCAGAGGTTGCATGTATACAACATGCTTGCTATGTATACATGATCCCAAGTTTATTGAAATAATTAGAATTAGTAATTACTAATAAATTAACCACCCCAACTGGGCTGATGCAACAAATACATTTTAGCCTACTGAGCATTTCGAGAGAAAGATCCAAATCATAATTTGTTTCAATCCTTTGTTGAGCAAGCCACTCCAGATATTTAGGCAACATTCCCCCCCACCCCCACTATTTTTTTCTTCCTAGTGATTTACCACCAAAGTGCAGGGTCCTTTTTATGTAGAAGATTTTTTGGGGTTGATCCATTGATTTTGACAGAAATTAACCAACCGAGCTTGAAATCATGGGCTGAGTGACTGGTCCAAAGTCACACAGTCAATTTCCATTTCTAAGGTGGAATTACAACTCACTGTTTCCTGGATTCAAGCCTGGTGCCTCAACCATTAGACCAAACAGCTTCTTAAAGAGTGTGGTCAACCTGAGGGGGTCCTTGATGCTCCCTGAGCTTAGTTGTTGTCTTGCAGACATTTCATTACCCAAACTAGGTAACATCATCAAGGCTCTGCAACATCTGCAAAAAGGCAACCAAGCTCAAAGAGCATCAAGGAACCTTTCATTTCAACTCAGAACTACAAATACTCTCCTTTTATCGGTGTAGACTCGGGGTCTCCAATTTCTGGGCTGTAGCTGACTCGTGGGCCATGAGGTGTTTGCAATTGGGCTGCAGAGACGATGGGTGAGTGTGCGATGGCATCCCCACTTGCACAAGTAGCAGGCAAGAGTGTGCATGCACGCTCCATTTGTGTGAGCAGCAGGCGCATGTGGATGGTGCTCGCACAAATGGAGCTGTGCATGCCATCCCCTCTTACCTCCCCTCCCCCAGTCCAAAAGGCCAGAAAGTTGGGGAATTCTGATGTAGACAACATATCAGACTAAAATATGATTGTCTAATATTGCAAACCAGCTAGAAGCCAAAATAACATCAAAATGATGTTGCATGCATCATGTTGTCCCTTGTCCCCCTATGGTCCTGCCCTACTAGTCAGGATTACTTTATGGCTCAGTGAATTATATGAACGGAAGTGATTAATTTAATAATGCCCAATCCTCTTACTTTTTACAAGAGTCCTGAAAACATGTTTCTTGTTAATGAACCCCCTCTGGGATTTATTGTGATGATTATTAATAATGTCCCCCCCCCTTAACCCTTATCCAGGTCATTTTTGTTGTTGTTTTAAATTGTTAGGTCTTCTGTTTTAATCCTGGTAAACTGCCCAGAGTCAAGTGTTTAAATGCTGGTGGCTGGAGAAATCAAACTGATGGAGAAATGGGTTACACAGACACAGACAACTTAATCATAAAGCATGGGCTGTGGACCACAGTGTTGGGTTAGTTCTTTCCAATATCTGCATCCAATCAGTGGCTAATAATTGCACCTCTTAATCATGACCCTGAAAGATAAACCCACTATGGACTGGTCATTTGTAGGAAAGGGCAAGTTTGAGGCTACTTACTTCTTATTCCCAACCTGAGACTGGAAATACAACAAAACAAGTTCAAGATCTGCTGGGCCCACCCAAGGAGGCCCATCTGCAGAAACAGGCATTAAATTGCTGCTCCGGCTGTCCTTGTTCTGGTTCATCAGTCCCAGCTGAATTGACTTGTGCTTGGTGCAATTTGGCTAGACTCAGCAGCTGAAAAACATCAAATGGACATTACTGGGCCAATTTATGACAATATCATTTTCACTCTGGCAATAACTGAATGACCACTTATCATACAAAGGCTTTCATTCGCATTATTTTCATAGCTTTTGTTTAGAATAACTTTTCTGTGCAAATTAAACCTCAGGGAACTCCATTCCACCACCTTCTCATGGCAAGAGTTTTGATTAGTGCAGTGCACAAGCATTCCTATTTTTATTCTGGATCCATTTGACAGTTGTCAGAGGTTGACATGTAGGTTTGTGCTGGGAACTCAACAGATTTCTATGAACTGCTGTAGAAGTAGTCTCTATAAGAATGATTGATAGCTCTTCTCATAAGGCTTGGCTTCTGAGCCTTTGAAGGCACCTTACATTGCGGTTGCAACATGTGGATCAAGGGTCTGAGGAGTGTTATGAGATCCAGCGCTAGTGCAATTATTCCTGGTTTCCGATTCTCTGTGGAAACAGCTTTTTGGAACATGACCGTGCAGCTAACCATTTGATAGTGAAATGCTTAAGTTATTGCTTTCCCTCACCCCAGTTGCAACACTGCACTGTTTATTGAGTAAGTTTGGTTTTAGCGTGGGAAGCAACAATGAGCAAGGCGCTATCAAAGGGCTTTGCTCTCCGTAACAGTATTACTCGTCTCTTATTTATGCTCGACGGATTTTTTTTTTTTTTTAGAGAACTGCCTGAGCTATAGAACTGAATCGTTAGCGCGGCATTCCGCGCAATGTTTTCGGAGAAATAGTTTCTTTTGTCAACTCCATTTCTCCGCCCACCCATAAAAGCTGCAAAGAGTCGCCTCTCCTGGCTGGTTTACGAGGCTCCAGGACATTGAGCAAACTACGGTAACTGTTTCAAGGAAGCAATTAAAAGCAACATGGCCGCGTCCGTCTGCAAGGTGCTGGTCAGCCAGGCGTTGAGATCTCTCTGCTGTCCCGGAGGGAGGAGGATCCTGGTGAGGTAAGGACTCTCTTGTCGCCTGGGAACAGCTTTACAAAGCGTGGCAATAAACTTTAAAAAGGCTGAAGGGGGTGGCAGTTCCACTGAAAAGTTACTTCCAAGCGAAAGAGCCATCTAACCTCCCAGTACATTTAACTAACACTTTTTAACATTTAACACTGCCCCAATTATGACAGGCCTGACACTTCCCCCTCTGTCCCCCACTCTTCCTAAAATATAACGGCAAACAGAGGCAGTAAGAAGGGAGGAAGTTTATTAAAATCTGTGGCCGTAGATCAAACACAAGAAGAGAGGAGGGAGGTGCGCTGCAAGATTCCGGATGACTATTAGTGTTCAACAAATAGATACCCCAAATTTAACTCCACTATCAGTTAATAGTCGGCAGCATTCTTGCAGCCTGGAACAGGTAACCTCAACATTTGCCCAAAATGAATTGACCTGGCAGGAGATTTTCATCATTTGACATGCACAGCTTTTAGTAGGGATCTTAGATTTGGGTATGTTTCCAGCTTTGATTGTTTTATCACTAGCAATTATTATTATATAGCTGGCAAAAAACAGTAAAGCCTATCTTCTTTCATATTAATAATGAAACACTCTATTTTATGTAAATCTGGGGAACAGGACTCTTTGATTGGAATTGGCCTTGTTATGATCTGATTACAATTAGGAGCTGGTAGTGTGTCTTTGGTTTTTGAGCGATACTAATAATAATATTAGATAATAATAAATGTTCTCCGTATATGTTTTGGAGATATTCTGTGGTTCTGCAGCCTGGCTAATGAACCTATTTCTTTGAAGCCATGACCATTTTAGTAGTAGAAAACTCAAGCAAACTATTGTGATGGCTCAGAAGTCCTTTAATACAAGATCAAGGATGAAGAGGAATTCAGGAATTGAGTAGTAAAGAGCTGAGAAAAACTGGGGAGGAAAAATTATATCCAAAAATGAAAAAGGTTAGGTATGGAGTACCCAAACTGTGGATCAGATCCTTCTGTGGGGCTACAAGCAACTGGGAGTCATTGTTTTCAAAAATCAAGCTTGCACAAGCAACTTTCTTTCTTTCTTTCTTTCTTTCTTTCTTTCTTTCTTTCTTTCTTTCTTTCTTTCTTTCTTTCTTTCTTTCCTTCCTTCCTTCCTTCCTTCCTTCCTTCCTTCCTTCCTTCCTTCCTTTTTCTTTTGGGCCTTCTGCTAATTTACAATAGTTTTAAACATTACACAGTTTATAGTTTATGTAATTATAAATACTAGATAGTTATATTTATTAGAAGGCAAACCAAGTATTTATATTTGTCCTAACTGCATGCTATATGGGAGTGCCTATTCTGAGTTTTTCCTCCCATGTTGCTTGTGCAAGTCAACTGTGGGCTCATCCAGGCAAAGTAGGAGTGAGTTTTGTCAGCACTCCCAATTTGCAAAACAGGTGTGCTGTTAAAACTTGCTCCAAACTTTGCTTCTTGTTTTGCTTGTGCAAGCTTCAGTGGGAGGTTAGAGTACCACAAACATCTGAGGATCTGTGTGATATATGAATCAAATTTGAATCATTAAAATAAGTGTAACGTTTAATGCCCAATCATAGTGCAAATATAGTAATTTCATTCGTGGGGAGCCATCATACAATTTTGTTTATTACTTTAGGGTATCATTGTCCTAAAAAGTTGGAGAATTCCTGATTATTAGAATGTTCCAGAGAAGGCACTGCTATTCAAATAAATAGCCTTTTTAGAAAAAAAATGATTATCAAAAGTGAAAGTTTTTAGCAATATGGACAGCATGCTACAAAACAAAGTTGAGGGTAGTTGAAGATCCTTGGGGGGGCAGGGGGTCTCCAAGGAACAATCTTATCCCAGTGGGATTATCCCACCCTAACTGTACCAGCAATAACAGGCATGCTGTGAACCCCATCAGCCAAGGAAATTCAGCCAGAGGGATCCAGAAACAGAGCGTTTTTTTGCTGTGGCACCTGCCCTCTGAAACATCCTGCCCCTCCAGATGAAAGCTGCCCCCACTCTTCTGGCCTTCTCAAAGGCTTGAAGACCTAGCTCAGCCAGTTGGTCTGGGGCTCTATTGTGGGAATGGCATCTTGGAGGCAGTTAAAGGATTAGTCAGACACCACCTCCACCCCATGCACACGTTACTCCCATCTTGGCTAATTGAGTTTTAACTGAATTTTAAATACAGGGATTTTAATTATTATTTTAAGATTTAATATCGTATTTTAATTATATGATTGTAAGCTGTCCAGAGCAAGATGTGTCACCTCAGCAAGATGAGTGGCATATAAATTTAACAAATAAAATCAACAATAAATAAAATCAACAATAAGTTTGTTATGACATACCAAATTACAAAGTAGCCAAATGCAGTTTAGCCTGTGTTGTGCAAATGTAGCTTGTGTAATTTTAGTATTTGGTGTGTTGTGTTGATTCACTGGTGCTTATGTGTGATATATGAGGTAATGAAACAGCAGGATTAAGATACAGCTGCAAACTCCACCAAAATACATTATGTCAAATAATCTTTACTTGTTCAAGTTTTCTCAGCAAAGGAGTGCCTGCAGTTCAGGAAGATTGTGTCTTTTAAGAGACTGATCAGCTACCATGACTCTGTCTTTGATCTACTATTGAAGGCTATCTGATTTTTTTCCTCCCATTTTTATTAACTTTCAGATTAAAAACATTAATTTCGGCTCAAGATGAATGTTAATTGTTGAGAAACTCTTAACAGAAGTTTATATATCCAAATTGCATTAGGTTTATTCCATATCAGTGCTCATTTATGATGATGATAGATCATATGTTTTGCTAGAGTTTTCATCATTACTTTCTGGTATATAGGGCAAGCTGTGTTGATTTATGACAGGTAAACTTGTTAGGGAAAAACAATAAAGAATCTTCTGGTAATTTATACATACAGATTGTCTTTGGTTAATGACAGTCTTGGAACCTGAATTTTTGTCACTAAGCAATGTATTTGTAAACTGTGATGTCACATGCAACTTTCCTTGTTCCTTTCCATGTTGACTTTGCTTGTAGGAAGCTGGCAGGGAAGGACACAAATGGCAATCACATGACTGCGGAGCACTGCAATCATCACAAGTGTGAGCTGGTTGTCAAGTGCCCAGGTTGCGATCGTGTGACTGTGGGGATGCTAGAACTTTAAGGACTGGTCGTATGTACTGCTCGTTCAGTGCTGCTGTAACTTCAAACTGTTGCTGAATGTCTGTAGCTAAATAACTGTTGTTAACTGAGGACTAACTATAACTTCTATTAGGGAATAATCTTCTGTACAGTCCACTTCATGTCACTGGATATGTGAATAAGTTTGTTTTTTAAAAAAATGAAAAGTAGCAAAGTCTTAAGTACGGTTTAAGTTAATTTGAGTTCTGCTGTTCAAACTCCCTAAATAGTGCAGCAATATGATGATAAAATATGACTTATATCTATCAATGTTCAGCTCCATTACTATCTTAAAACTTTGTCAGTCTTTTTTTTAAATTGCTATGCAAGATTATAGTTTTGTCCTGTGGTAGGTGGTGGAGGAAAACTGGAAAGGAACAGGTTTGTCAATCATAGCTTGCAATATTTTTTGTCAGTACCTCACCAAAACATGAAAATAAAAAGAACTGAAAGGTTAAAAACCTCAAAACATTAATAAACCCACAAAAGTAAACTTTAAAATGTTTTATTGTTTGGAAGTACACATACATTTATTGTTTGGAAGTACATATAAATTTAACAGAAAGAATTTAAACAAAATGATGACTTTTTAAGTATTATGTTTAATTTTATTTTTTAAAGAAACCTTCAGACTGAAAATAATGAGTCAACACGCTCTGAACCCTCCTCAGCTAAAACATTAATGGACATAGGAATTAGAAGGATCTTTTCTTCAGACCATGACATCTTCCGGCAAAGTGTGAGAAAATTCTTCCAGGAAGCTGTGGTACCATATCATGGAGAGTAAGTTAAATGCACAAAATCCCGTTTCTCATTTTCTCTTTCTCATGTTTGAAATAATCCTTGATTTTATGCCACTAGCCCTGGTGGAGAACTATAACATTAATGTAAGAGTTTCTATAGGGTTAATAACAGTGGTTTTCTCTGAAAAAAAAAGATTTTACTTTATGCATACACCCAGGCGCTATAGGCCCAATTACATTGCATTGTGTCTGCTGTCTTGAAAATGGGGGATGGAATGGAAAATACATTCACATTTAACGCTGCATCAAATTTAATTAGATGATATAAGGCAAGTTAACTAATCTTCTCAATTACATGAGCCTCACTGAATTAACAATTTATGTATCTCAGCAGACATCTAAACACACTCTGTTTCTCCAGTGATTGCTCAGCAGGAATTTGGAACCTTTTCTATAATGGCTCCAAAGGGCAGTGCTGATAAAAGTGGTTGAAATAATTTCAGAAGACTTTCCTCATCTTGTTTTCATTGAACTCTTGCTCAGCTGGGGGTGAGATCTGATTGGTGGAGGATTTTTTTGTATTCCAGTGATTTAAGATCAGTAAAGTGACGTGACTATGCAACTGGGATGTACTTTAACTCCAAACTGCTGTTTCTGCTAAGGCAAACATAGAGGTCATCATAGTGGATGATTTTAAAAATCTACTATTTTTTACATCATTTCTTTATATTAGGGGTAGCCTATGTTTAGCAGTAATTAGGGCTAGAATTTCTATTGCTAAATGATGTGGTCATAAAACGCAATATCATATGACTGCACTGCTTAGCTATGGCAATCCCAGCAGTTTCAAGCAAGTTACTATGAATTTAACAAATAACGGTATAAACTTGGCTTAGTCCAGTGGGTAAACTTGTCCAATGTATATAGTCTTTTTATGTATGCTGTATTCTAAATATCTTTTCCCCCAAAATAATCAATTTTGCATTTTTACTAAATAAATTATGAGAATTCCACAATTTTACTTGTTGTTTTTGTTTTTTGTTTGTAGATGGGAAAAAGCTGGTCAAGTAAGCAGAGAGCTCTGGGAAAAAGCCGGACAGCAGGGTTTGCTTGGTATCAATATATCAGAAGAAAATGGAGGCATTGGAGGGGATCTGTTGTCTTCAGCAATCGTTTGGGAAGAGCAGTATGTTTTTCTTTTCTTTCCTTTATAATATTTTCTTATAATTACTATTTTTTTCTCCTTATTTCCTCTGATAGCTATATCTTAAAATTTGGTCTTCATGGTGAAATAATTCATTGACAACAAAGGCATATTTTGAGTAAAGGCAAAACCTAAATTGGATAGGAATTTTCATGGTGATAAATTCACTAGTATTTCAAGAGCATTCTTCCACATTCATCTCCACTATAGTCACTGTTGCCACTTTACACAGACCTCTGCTGCTGCCTTTCTTCTCTCCTTTCCTTGGATCAGGATTTCCATCCTATGCAGGCATGATATTCCCCTCTGAAAAAAAAATCAGGGCCGGCCAAAAGAGACCCCGCGCCGCGCGCCAAGAAATCGCACACACAACACCAACGCTACACACCCTTCCTTTCCAGCTGGTCAGGTGTGGATCAGCTCCGGAGCTGGGCAGCCGCTTCCCTGGTGGCGGGGCCGAGGCTGCCGCCCGGGGAGCACCCTCTGCTTTCCCTCGCCAGGGCCGGGCGGTGACGTGTTGCCCTGCGCCGCGTGGCCCCCGCCTGGCAGCACGCTTCTCGGCACAAGGCAGCCGGGTTGCCCAAGGAGCCCGGCCGGCCAGGCGAGGGGAAGGCAGCGAGGACCCTGCCGGGCTGGGGCGGAAAACCCGCTTGCAAGGGGTTGGGGAAGCCTGTGGGCGGAGGACCAAGTGCACTGGGAGGCAGAGATTTGGCCAAGGCCGTCAGACAGAGAGACGGCTGGTCTGCTCTGGTGCCGCTGCTCTGTTGCAAAGCGCCGCTGCGGCTCTTCCTTTTTGCCTTTCCCTTCCCGAGGCAACGCGGGACTGGAGCCATGTGGAGCTGCGCCAGCGGTAGCAACTCCTGACTCGGGGCCTCCAAGGGGAGGGGAAGGAGGAGAAGAAGGGGGGGGTTGATTCCCCCAAAAATCAGAATTCCGATTTTAATCGGAAGAATTTCATGTCTGCCTATGTTACATGCAAATACAAGATCCCAAAGTGGTCACAGAACAAACACCTCTCTCCTTTTTTTCTTGGCATCGGTCCCTTCATTCTGCCATAAGCAGCTGAACTCCTTTCTCATCACTCCACAACATTTTCCCTTTTGCAATCCATATTGGTCTGCTAGCAACGAAAACTAGGAGTTTATCTTGCATTATAGAGACAGATATAGGCAAGAAGTATGAGTTTCAGAGAAAGTTAAGGAGATTGATTTAATAAACAAAAGCAAGTGTTATTGGATAAGAAAGACTGGATGGTCATAATCAACACTGGGTGTTTGACTCCATCCTTTGTTTGTCTCCCTTTCATTTCCAAGCCAAAGCAATAACTAGATTTTTCATTCTTTTCCTTGCAATCTTAAATCCTTAAAAAAACAAACACAGCTGAAGATATTTCCCTCACTAAATCCATCCAAACACTTGTTCTTAAGCTGAAAAGTATTTGTGCATAACACATTTGGTCACATTTGGTTTTAAGTTAGTGTGAGTGTGAATCAAGCCATGGTGGCTTGTATGTTGTGGAATTGACTATTTTACTAGAGGCCTTAAACAAAAAGAATCTTGGAATAGAATGCAAAACCTGAGCGGAGATGATATAGCAACACCAAACGGCAAAGATCACAGTGAATGGAACTCTTTCCACAAGTCTTTCAGTTTGCGAAGGCTCAAGACAAGGATGTTCATTCTCCCTTTTACTATTTGTAATTGCACTGAAAGTCTTAGCCAACAAGATCTAAAAAGATAAGTTGATAAACAGGAGCAAAATTCATGGAGGGGAGCACAAAGTGAAATGTTATGTTGGTGATACAGTGCAATTATGAAACCACTAAGTTCAATGTTTGGGAGATTAAAATTGAAAAATATGCAGCAATGGAAAAATGGACCGTATATTCTTAGCAGTAATCTAACCAAATAAAAGTAGGAATGCTTCCATAATATACAGCATGACACACAACAAGGCAAGCTGTGTGAGTTCAAGCTCAGTTACTTAGGATATGGTTTCTGAAGAAAAAAGTACTGTTTCAATTTTTTTTAGCAATTTTCTGAATTTTGCACTATATGCAATGCTAGCACGTGTAGTGGTGAGAATTTATATGCACTATGATTCAGCTGCCATTCCAGCCTGACAATTTGCTGTTGTAGATAATGTAAAATATGCATTGTATAGATTAGAAGTGATTGTATTGTTTCATACTTTTTGCATTTTTTATGCGAAGGTTTCCTAAGATCTAAACATTATTTCAAGGGTCCCTCCAGGTTGAAAGTTTGGAAAAAAAAGCTGATCTAAAATATGACATTGTAAGACTAATTTGATAATAATTTTCTTCTTTGTAGTTGAAGAAAACTCAGGTACAGATCTGGTTTGATGGTTTTTTGATATTTTCCCTTTCCAGGATGTATGCTAATTGTTCAGGCCCAGGATTTAGTCTTCATTCTGATATTGTGATGCCTTATATAGCAAACTATGGTTCAAAAGAGCAGATTAAAAGGTTCATTCCAGAAATGGCAGCAGGCAGATGTATTGGTGCAATAGCTATGACAGAACCTGGAGCTGGAAGGTAAGCACGCTCTTTAAGAATGCAGTCTTTGGCATACATTTTAGTTATTAATTCTCACTGAGGCAGACTTGTGAGCATTAATAAGATCCCTAATAAATTTTCCTAGCAGGGTGCAAATGTGATAGGTTGCTTGTGCTCCTCCCCACTACCACATTGCAATTCCCAGAACAACCCAAGATTATAAAGCGGTGGATTATACCAAAAATATGTGGAACTATACTTCCATTTATCTCCTTTAACCCTCCATAGCTTGCAAATGAGCCAAGAATAGACTCCCAAATTTTGCAACAAACTGGCAAATTCCTGGCACAAAAATGAAAAATTATGCTGGAGATGAGTTAAGCCAATGCAAGGCCAAATATTTCATTTCCAGCCCTAAAACCCTCTGAACAGTCAAAAATTTAAAACAATTGGACCAACTTGCTTGGGTTCCACTATCTTTAGAGATGTTAGCAGCAGGCTTCCTATTGTCTTGTAGTGATACTGGAAGTTGAGGGTCTGAAAAATATTGCCTTCCCTTTCTACATAAAGTCTAAAGTTGGTGGGCATTCTGGTCAGTACAAAATTCTGGATGGAACTGTGAACCAGGAAGACAACGTTTTCTATTTCCTATTTTCACAGTAGAAACATTGGATGGAGCCCAAGTTTGTTCCTGATAAATGCAGCCCAATGTACCAATCCCAAGCTTGGTAGTTTCTTGCAAGTTGTGAAACATGTTCTTATGTATGCATTCAATCCACAATTATTTACTCCAAAATAATTTCGGGGGACAGGGGAGGTGTTGATGTTCTTAAAATCTTGCAGCATTTCAACTGAGGATGCCAACATTTTTAAAGTATTAATGATCTCACAAAATTACTTTTTATCAAATGTATATGATTTTTTTTAACTTTGGAGACTTGCAGGTCCCATACATCCCCACAGGCACTGTGTGGTCAATCCCCAAGTTCTGTGATTGCCTTCAGATTTTTTCAATAAGTGTAAAAGGCCTTCATCAAAGAAAAAAATTAGAATCACTGTGGGAAGTCATTTGCAATTCCTCTTTAGGCTGGGAGACTTTAAACATTGTGCGTTTGCTATGTTGCATTAGTAAGAACTATTTTCTTCTTAGTGATTTGCAGGGTGTGAAAACATTTGCAAAAAAGGATGGCAGTGATTGGATTCTAAATGGCAGTAAGGTATGTGATACATTCTTTTAATTTTAGTAAACTTGGCCATTTTAGTAAACATAGCCATTTAGTAAACGTAGCCATTTGAGATCAGTGCTGAGAATTATGGAGTTGGTATTCTACAACTTTTTAATCAAGCAGTGCCAGGTCATCACCTTTTCCATTTTGGACGAGGACTCCTGCTGCCAGAGTAACATGGTGACTGTACAGCATGACTCGAAATCTCAATCAACTTAGCAAGTGCTTTTCTGTCCTTCTTTTGTTGGGGAACATTATAAAACCATCTGAAGAATTTGGCCTTTTAATGCTGTAACATGACTAGTCTGCAAAGGGTAACCATTGCTCAGATATTTCACAGCTTAAAAGAATTGGCAGGAGAATGGCCTCCCTGGTAGAAATTGCCTGGAGAGACCAAAGAGGCAAATAAAAACTTGACTGTAGGGGCATATATAAAAGGGGAAAAAATGTTGTCTCCTCCTGGTGAGTGAGTATATTTAGGATTCAGAGAAAATGTCAAAATGGATACTGCTAAATGCAATTGTTGTTTACAAATTGCAGGATAGTTTTGTTTAAATTGCTTTTATTTTTCTTTGATAAGATTGTTCAGGAGACCAAGAAGGAAAATTGTCTACCAGTTGATAGTACATTTTTGCTATCAATTGGTAGTACTGTTGTTATAAAATTACCAATTTTACAAGTGTTGTGAAAATAAAATAGATTGGCTTATGTATTTGAGATTTGAGATTCAGACAGAAAGCTGATAGGGTGCAATCATATATACAGGTGAAAGTCAAAAATTAGAATATCGTGCAAAAGTTCATTTATTTCAGTAATGTAACTTAAAAGGTGAAACTAATATATGAGATAGACTCATTACATGCAAATCAAGATGATTCAAGCCGTGGTGTGTCACTGTGATGATGATGGCTTATAGCTCATGAAAACTCCAAATCCACAATCTCAGAAAATTAGAATATTACATGCAATCAATAAAACAAGGATTGTACATAGAACAATATCGGACCTCTGAAAAGTATAAGCAAGCATATGCACTCAGTACTTGGTTTGGGCCCCTTTTGCAGCAATTACTGCCTCAATGTGGTGTGGCATGGAAGCTATCAGCCTGTGGCACTGCTGAGGTGTTATGGAAGACCAGGATGTTTCAATAGCAGCCTTCAGCTCTTCTGCATTGTTCGGTCTCATGTCTCTCATCTTTCTCTTGGCAATGCCCCTTAGATTCTCTATGGGGTTCAGGTCAGGCGAGTTTACTGACCAATCAAGCACAGTAATCCCACGGTCATTGAACCAGGTTTTGGTGCTTTTGGCAGTGTGGACAGGTGCCAAATCCTGCTAGAAAATGAAGTCAGCATCCCCATAAAGCTTGTCTGCAGAAGGAAGCATGAAATGCTCCAAAATCTCCTGGTAGACAGCTGTGTTGACCCTGGACTTAATAAAGCACAGTGGACCAACACCAGCAGATGACATGGCTCGCCAAATCAACAGACTGTGGAAACTTCACACTGCATCTTGCAGTGTGTGCCTCTCCATTCTTCCTCCAGACTCTGCGTCGTTGCTTTCCAAATGAGATGCAAAAGTTGCTCTCATCAGAAAAGAGGACTTTGGACCACTGAGCAACAGACCAGTTCTGTTTTTCTTTAGCCCAGCTAAGATGCTTTTGACGTTGTTTGTTGTTCAGGAGCGGCTTGACAAGAGGAATACGACATTTGAAGCCCATGTCCAGGATCCGTCTGTGTGTGGTGGCTCCTGATGCACTGACTCCAGCCTCAGTCCACTCCTTGTGAAAGTCCCCAACACTTTTGAATGGCCTTTTCCTGACAATCCTTTCCAGACTGCAGTCATCCCTGCTGCTTGTACATCTTTTTCTTCCACACTTTTCCCTTCCACATAACTTTCTATTAATGTGCTTTGATACAGCACTTTGGGAACATCCAACTTTTTTTGCAATTACCTTTTGAGGCTTTCCCTCCTTATGGAGGGTGTCAATGATGGTTTTCTGCACAACTGTCAGGTCAGCAGTCTTTCCCATGATAGTGCTTCTTGCTGAACCAGACTGAGAGACTATTTAAAGGCTCAGGAACCCTTTGCAGGTATTTTGGCTTAATTAGCTGACTAGAATGGGACACTTTGAGTCTAGATTATTGAATCTTTTCACAATATTCTAATTTTCTGAGATTGTGGATTTGTGGTTTTCATGAGCTGTAAGCCATAAGCATCTCAATTATGACAAATCATGGATGGAACTATCTTGCTTTGCATGTAATGAGTCTATCTCATATATTAGTTTCACCTTTTAAGTTGTATTACTGAAATAAATGGACTTTTGCACGATATTCTAATTTTTTGAGTTTCACCTGTATATGATTTGTAAAATGTTTACTTTTTTTGACAACATAAGGATTTTTGCAAAAGTTTACAAATTTAAATTCAAGTAACACAAAATGGGATAAAAATATTAGAGTTGATCTATATTTTATATCCTTTCACCTACATGTAATTTAAAATGACTAGAAAGAGGAATGAAGCAGGCCAACTTTTCATGAGTCATTTAACACATGATATATTCCAAAGTTATAACCAAATCTTAAAGTAAGAAAATAGTGGAACAAGGACTCATCTCCAATCTCAGTTTCCTATCATATCCAATTTTAAAATTTAATAAATTCTGTAATTGGTTCATTCATTTTTCCATAATGATTTCTTCCATCAATTCAAAGTAAAAGTATGGACTACATAATGCAGAACTGCAGGTGGAGAATGGGGCAGAGAAGGTTTTAGTGGATTCAGTATAAGGAAGAAATATTGAAAACATTAAATTTCAACACATATTCCTATCTACTACTTCGCTAAGTAGACCTCTGGAAAGTGAAAACAATGTCGATAAAGAAGGCACTGCAAATATTCCCAAAATAAGGGAATGTGATTTTCACTAAATAAATCCACCTTAGTATTATATACCTTGAGAAAAATGCTTGACATCGATATGGTATGATTTATTTATTTACTGTATTTATATTCTACTCAAATCAATTCTGGACAGTGAACCACACAACTAGTATATACAGTTAAAGACATACTACAGTGTCCAAGCAAATTAAAATTAAGTGTTCAAGAAGCACCAGGACAAACTAAAGGTGAAATACCCACTGGAGTAACAGAGTTTTAATTTGCCTCCTAAATGCAAAGAGGGAGGGAGATATCCTCTTTTCTGGGGTAGGGTGCTCCGAAGAATAGGGGCCAACACTGAGAAGGCCTGTTGTGATCCACTCACCATAGATCTTTCAGAGTATGACTGACCCCCAATTGGCCCCTCTAAGTGTTTATACTGGCTGAGCAGGTTCTATTCTGGCATGATTTGTATAACATAATCTGGTGCCAGTGCTGTTAGGGGCTTTCAAAGTAGTCATCAGCACTTCAGCTGGACTCAAAAGCTAATAAGCAGCCAGGATAGCAATTCTACTGTAATTAGATTATATTGTCAGGAACTTTGCCAATACATGTTGAATTAGTTGTAGCTTCTGAGTGATCCCCAAATGATCAGGGCATCAGACGCTATTTCTAGATATCCTGTTCAAGGTGCATATTTGTCATAGCAGCCAAAATTGAGGAAAGGCCCTCATTTATTTGATCAGGGATAAGATAATGGGTTGCTATTTGGAAGGATATTTAACAGCATCTTCATTAAGATTGGATGATAATGGTTAATGCTGGTTTAATTATTTTTTGAGTGGGACTGATTACAAAGAGAGGAAATGGGGATTTTTTTTCCGATGGAAAGGAAGGATTCAGACTGGGTGTAATAAATATAATTTGTAATATGTCTTAATATTTATATTTCTAATAACCCTTACTGGACTTTTACTGCTTAATAGAAAGAGATGAGTTTAAAGAGATGGATATATAGAAATTGGAGTAAGGAATGAAGTATGGAATGAAGAGATGTTTGGTTGCATTTTAAGAGAGAGTGATAAGGTTTTTAATGTTGATTGTGCTTGGTGGGGATGAAGGGTGAGGGCTTCTTTTCCATTTTTCTTTTTCTGCTTGTTGGAAATATGTGGACCCAATAAGCTTTAGAGAGAATTAATGTTTTGCATTCTTATTATCACTGTGTAGGCTCAGACATGAGCTTCTATCGGTTTTCATTTGTGTCCACTTCTGGTTTTATGCCAGCATCATTCCAGGAATCTCTTTCATTTCCCTTAGCTCATCAGTAAACTGCTCACTGTAGCGAATAAGGAAGATGACCTTGCTGGATATATGCAGAAACTATTACTTAAGCAAAAGTATTACTTTTTAAGCAAAACTATTACTTAAGCATTTTAGAAGTCCAGAGCAAAGTTGGCTTTTGGAAGTGGCCCAGACTAATGCCTGCCTAATTCACTGGGATATAAGAAAGGGGAGGAAATGCAGCTCAACCAGACTTTCAAAACTCTGTAGTATACCAAAACTTGATAAACATTCTTTTAGCCTTCCTCAGGAATTGATTCCCTGGTTTGCTTTGTATGGTGCGGCTGACACTCACTGGGATTGTAACTGGAGAGAAGCCATGCTGGGGCAATTGTACATCTCTGGATTCCACAGGCTGAGCAGGCATGAGACAAAACTGCCCACCAAATTGTTGGGAATCCCCTCTGGAGCTCCCTGGAAACCATCTGGATCCATTAAATGCCTTGGCAATCCAAAGTAATGGGTCTGCCACTCTTTCTGAGTTTCAAGTCAGCTGAGATTTTCACTTTGACAAGGAAGTGATCTGACCATGGTAAAGAGCAACTATCCATCCAAGTATATTCAGATGTCTTATCTGCACTAAACTAAAAACCAGGTCTGATGTGTGCCCAACCGTATCATCAAGGCCACAATTACCTATGGTAAGTTTGGAGGTCACAAACTTATATATTATGCTTCAACCCTCCTCTGAGTTTGGAGGTTGAAATCCCCCAGGAGGAACAGCCTTGGAAACTACTACTGGTCTGGAGACAATGTCATTGTGCTCAAATTTAGAAGAGCATATGGTGTTATCTGTTGATAAACATGTGTGAAATACTGACACAGAAATTAATGTCCACCTCATCTGTCCAAAATTAGTTGCCTTTGATTTCTGTGTCATTTGGAATGCACTGGAAAGCAGTTAATATGTGATACAAAAAAGTTACTGATTTCATTGGATGAATAGGTGCTAAGCTTGTTGAGCAGTTTGGTGGAATGGATAGGACACCATGATATAAATCAGGAGGCCATAAAATCTAGTTCTACTCTAGTCACAAAGCCACTGGGTGACCTTGTGCGGTTACTCTTTCTCAGTGTTAGCAAGCAGGTAAGGGCAAATCACTTATGAAAATTTGGCAAGAAAACTGCAAGGGAGTAGTTCAGGCAGGCACCAGAAATCAAGACTGACAACAAAAGACATCAAAATAAATAAATGAATATATAGTTTGTAGTAGTTAAAGGGTTGGATTATGTGTGCAGAAAACCTGGTTCTGGTCTGCCCTCAGCCCAGAAGCTCCCTGGATGACTTTGTGCCCTTTGCTTTCTTAGCCCAGTCTTCCTCAAAGCAGCAGTGTTGTGGGGGAAATGGGAGGAGGAGGACTATGTATGTTGCCTTGAGCGGCTAACAGAAATGTGTGATATACTGTAAATAAATAAATATTTTGTTTTCTTGGAACATGCAGTAAGATTGTGTATTAGCAAGAACTTTTTTTTTGCTTCAGACAATTATCTGAAGAAAATTTTGGTGTTGCTAAAATGAGGACGATATATGCCCCAGTGGAGTTTGACAATGGAGCTAAAATAATCTAAATGTGTCTGGTTGCTATTAATTGATGTTAATTGCTTAATTAAAGCAGAATCACAGTATGAGATTTTTGAATAGAAGTAAAATTTAATGGGAAAAACTAGAATGGATGAAAGGTGGGGTTTTTTTTGCATAATTGTTGTTTTACATTGTGATTTATTATCTGGTTGACTGAAATCCATGGTGGCAATCCAAAATTATGACTGAGGTAGTGTGGCTGTTTTGCATTGCCAGCCTAACTTATAAATATACTGAGAAGCAATCTTGTTGACTGTGATACTAGTTTACCTCAACTGTACCAGCTTTGCCACATTTCTTTTGTTTACTGAAGAGCATTTGAAACACCACCACTTTTTATGTATGATTACTTTGGTACTGTGGCAACCAGATAATTTTGTAAGGGTTCTACCAGTGATGAGATTCAATTTTTTTTACTACCGGTTCTGTGGACATGGCTTGGTGGGCATGGCAGAGGAAGGATACTGTAAAATCTCCAGTCAGAGGTGGTATTTGCTGGTTCTCCAAACTACTCAACATTTCTGCTACCGGTTCTCCAGAACTGGTCAGAACCTGCTGAATACCACCTCTGGGTTCTACCTAAAAATAGAGGGAGGGAATCTTTTAGGTTATCTTTGAGTGTCTTTTCTGTGACTTCAAAGGGTGATTATTTAAACTGGAAAACTCACCTCAAAGTAAGAAATGAATTCAAGAACTAATAAGGAATGGCAGACTTTAGGGGATTAAGTCCTTAATAGGCAAAAAAAAACCAATTACAAAAAAACAATTCAAGTATATCTCTCTGGGTTGTTGCAGGTATTTATTACAAATGGCTGGATGTCGGATTTGGTTATTGTTGTGACTGTTACAAACCGTGAGGCCCGTTCCCCTGCTCATGGAATTAGCCTTTTCCTGGTAGAAAATGGTATGAAAGGCTTTGTTAAAGGACGTAAGCTTGAAAAAATAGGACTTAAAGCACAGGTAAGTCCCAGATAATTGCTCTACTAAGTATGGGTAGTAAACTCAATAGAAATATACACTGCTCAAAAAAAATAAAGGGAACACAAAAATAAGACATCCTAGATCTGAATGAATGAAATATTCTTATCAAATACTTTGTTCATTACATAGTTGAATGTGCTGACAACAAAATCACACAAAAATTATCAATGGAAATCAAATTTAGCAACCCATGGAGGTCTGGATTTGGAGTTACATTCAAAATTAAAGTGGAAAAAAACACTACAGGCTGATCCAACTTTGATGTAGTCCTTAAAACAAGTCAAAATGAGGCTCAGTAGTATGTGTGGCCTCCACATGCCTGTATGACCTCCCTACAATGCCTGGGCATGCTCCTGATGAGGTGGCGGATGGTCTTCTGAGGGATCTCCTCCCACACCTGGACTAAAGCATCCCCCCAACTCCTGGACAGTCTGTGGTGCAACATGGCGTTGGTGGATGGAGCGAGACATGATGTCCCAGATGTGCTCAATTGGATTCAGGTCTGGGGAACGGGCGGGCCAGTCCATAGCATCAATGCCTTCGTCTTGCAGGAACTGCTGACACACTCCAGCCACATGAGGTCTAGCATTGACCTTGCATCAGGAGGAACCCAGGGCCAACCAAACCAGCATATGGTCTCACAAGGGGTCTGAGGATCTCATCTCGGTACCTAATGGCAGTCAGGCCAGCTCTGGCGAGCACATGGAGGGCTGTGTGGCCCCCTAAAGAAATGCCACCCCACACCATTACTGACCCACTGCCAAACCGATCATGCTGGAGGATGTTGCAGGCAGCAGAACATTCTCCATGGCATCTCCAGACCCTGTCACGTCTGTCACATGTGCTCAGTGTGAACCTGCTTTCATCTGTAAAGAGCACAGGGCACCAGTGGCGAATTTGCCAATCTTGGTGTTCTCTGACAAATGCCAAACGTCCTGCACGGTGTTGGACTGTAAGCACAACCCCCACCTGTGGATGTCGGGCCCTCATACCACCTTCATGGGGTCTGCTTTTGACTGTTTGAGCAAACACATACACATTTGTGGCCCACTGGAGGTCATTTTGCAGGGCTCTGGCAGTGCTCCTCCTGTCCCTCCTTGCACAAAGGTGGAGGTAGCGGTCCTGATATTGGGTTGTTGCCCTTCTATGGCCTCCTCCACGTCTCCTGATGTACTGGTCTGTCTCCTGGTAGCGCTACCATGCTCTAGACACTACACTGACAGACACAGCAAACCTTCTTGCTACAGCTCCATCCTGGATGAGCTGCACTACCTGAGCCATTTGTGTGGGTTGTAGACTCTGGCTCATGCTATCACTAGAGTGAAAACACCGCCAGCATTCAAAAGTGACCAAACCATCAGCCAGAAAGCATAGGAACTGAGAAGTGGTCTGTGGTCACCACCTGCAGAACCACTCCTTTATGGGGGATGTCTTGCTAACTGCCTATGCGTTCCACCTGCTGTCTATTCCATTTGCACAACAGCATGTGAAATTGATTGTCTATCAGTGTTACTACCTAAGTGGACAGTTTGATTTCACAGAAGTGTGATTGACTTGGAGTTACATTGTGTTGTTTAAGTGTTCCCTTTATTTTTTTGAGCAGTGTATTTCAACTATCCATTAGATAGCAAGCTAAATATATTTGGCAAATGGCTGCAGAAGTTTGTGTCCTAATCTTAATGGTCCCCATAACAGTGTTTTTCACCTACTGAATGCCTGCCTGTGAGCTTTCTCTTAATAAGCTATGGAACCCAACATGACTTCTCCGCTGGATCCAGTGGTAGGAAGATTTGGCTACTCATGGCTTTGCTCCATTCAAATATAGAAAAGGGAGAGGTAAGGGGAGGGGAGGGGAGGAGAGGAAAGGAGAGTGAGTGCATTCAAAAAGAAGTGCAGGATATTTTATCACTCAAAGGTGGAGGACAAGGGCTTGGGTTTTTGGGAAAATAAAGCAAAGATGTAGAAATACTAATTGCCTTCCATGTCCTATCTGTGATAAAATGAGATTTTTTGCGTCCTTCATTATAAGACAACAGAATAAATACAAAGTAGAACAAAGATTGATTTCCACTATTATATGTTACTTAGACCTTGGAATTTGGCTATGGAAAGTAATCACATTGGTAAGTGCTTACTCCATCTATTTTAATGTGTTTGTGTGCCCATGGCACTTCTTTAAGAGAGAAACATTATGATACAGGGTTTAAGGTACACTGGCAAATATGTGACTCTGTTATTTAAAATTAGGACACGGCTGAGCTATTTTTTGAAGATGTCCGCTTGCCTGCCAGTGCACTACTTGGCCAGGAGAACAAAGGTTTCTATTATCTAATGTCAGAGCTTCCTCAGGTAAGACAGACATGGAACTATGCTGAGATATGAAACCATATCAAAGAATAACACAAAGGACTTATTTGTCATTGCAACTATCTGCTAGCAACAGATTATGCTGGAGGACATTTAAGCTTCTATGCAAGATGTTGACAGCTATCACTTACTGATTTCAGGGTGGAAATTTTGCACCCAGAATTGCATTGTTATTTTCTCTTTCAGGGCTTTAGCAGCTTTTATATAACATGATGTAATATGTGTGAGAGAGATTTGGGGAATATACTTAGCAACGTTAATATTTCAATATTAAAATATGTATCAGATCTCATTCCTGTTCTGTAACTATTGTACAGATACTTATAGAAGCAAACCCTGCTTTTTATTAGGGCCTTCCCCTGTCTTTCTTTTCCTCTTTCTATGGGAATCACTGCCTTAGTGCTCTCTTTGTGGACTTCAGTAATAGAAACATGAAGTCTGTGTAATGTCAGGAAAAGCTATCTCCCTGTCATTAGCTTTCAAAGGGGAGGAAATTGAAGGTTTAGGAGGCTGCAGTTGAGCCTGTCTTGAATCCAAAGCAAGACATATTTGAAAACTCCAAAGGAGAGGTGGTAATTTATTTTAGCATTTTTTTCTCTGGTAGAATGTCTCACCCCCATCTCACAGGTTACACTTTCTGTCACCAATTTAAAATACAAAGTTATTGAAAACAGTTAAAAAGGGCCCTTTTCTCTCAGTACCTACAAAAATATAATTAATTATTCAAAATATTTCACTTCACTCAGTTCTATTTGGGTAGGTATTTGTCTACATTGTTTTTGTTTTCCTCTCTAATAATTTTTTTCCTGGAAGGGGTATAATACTGGAAGTGCCTTTTGAGTATTTCTATCTGAATCTTTCCTTTGGGAGTATTATTTTCAGGATATGATTTATATTTTCATGTAGAATGCCAACCATATTCAACAGTTCAAGAGGTTCATATGCATTTACACAGTAGCACTAGGTAGAGAGTCAAAGTTGACTCAATATCATGTACATTTCAAGTCTGTTGGCTCCTCACTCCTGACTTCCATATGCTGATCAAAACTTCTGCATACCACAATCACAGATTCATCTCTCAATTATTTTAGTACCTATTCAAAATATGTCCACATTGGGCTGTATATTCATTAACCTGCAAACAGGCTGAATTTCAGACTGGTATCTTAAAATAGCAGTACCAGTTAAGAGCAATTTTGAATTTTTCCACCATCCATAAAGATTACATATTTTTACCCTGCATAAAATGTATGTTGATGTTACAGGCCAGAATATTAAATATTACAATTGCATCTGGGGCAAGTCAAATTATTTGAGAGCTTTTCTTTCCTGTTAACATTTAACATACCAGACACAAAAGTGGACTCAAAGCAGAAATTAAAATCTACAGTTGATGTAATTAACAAGGCTGATTTAGACCTATATACATCTTTATAAACCAGAAAGGTTTTTAAAGCCAGAGACACAAAGACGAGGACGATACAACAGAAGAATGTATAGAGAAATAATGATATTTTTTTCCATTTAATAATGAACATGTCTGAGAATGTCTTCTCCCCCTTCTCTGTCAAGGAAAGGCTCTTGATCGGTGATATGGCGATTGCTAGCTGTGAATTCATGTTTGAAGAAACAAGAAGTTATGTTAAACAACGAAAAGCTTTTGGGAAAACAATTTCACATTTACAAGTAAGAACTTGAGAATATTTGTTTCCTCAGTAATATTTTTAAATTTGAAATCCTTTTGTTTTTGTCCATTTGGGGTGCAAACCTGGTTGCCTGATCATCTGATGAAAAATTTACATCTAGAAATCTTCCTTTTGATTTCTAGCTGAGGGCCCCTGTTTGCCCTTATGGTTTCTAGGACTCCTGGGGTTTTGTTTTGTCCCATGTATGCAGATTATATCCAGCTTTTTGTTCTTTTAGAAAATGACTTGGAGACACTCTGAAGTTTCTCAGTTTATCATTTTAAAATAGAAATATTCCTATGAAGTGCATTGTTATATCTGATCCTTATGCATTAGACTAACAGCTAAAAAATAAATAGATGGATTGCTGATATTTTGAAAGGAGGTTGAAAGCCAGAATTATATCCTTTCTTTGCAAGCATGCCTTAAATACCTCCTGGTGCTAGGTATTATAATTGCTGAGGGTGGAAATCTATGTTTATAATTCTGTATAATAACACTTTCATTTCTAGATTTCTTAGGGATGGGGAGAAGGCTTTAAGCCAGTTTATAATATCAATATGTGTGTGGACTTACTTTCTTTTACAAATTCTTGACTCAGAAAAGCAGAAGAAATCCAATTTCAGAAATAATTAGTAGTTTTCAGACACTCCTGAGGTGTTCTTTGGGGAAATGAATAAGGGAGGCAGCTGCACTTCCTTTTGAAACATGCTCAGTAAAAATATTTTTCAAAAGAAAAATGATTTATTACTTTTTGATGAACTTGTTGGAGGGAAGAATGCATATTAAATAGGAAATACATTGGGAGACAATGAGAATAGCTGGTCAGAACAACATGGGGGAGGAGATGGGACTGAGCAGAGCACAGTGCTAGAGGGGAGTTGGATAGCAGATAAAAGCAGAGATAGAGGAAAAGTTAGCTGTATAAAATTGCTCTTCATATGAAATTAATTCAATTTTATAAGTATAATAGGAAAAAAGAAAAATAAATACTGATGTTCTTTCTAGGTACAAAGCTGATGTACTATCAAGATTAATTAGAAATAAAATGCTTTTGTTCATGATCAGTTTTACTGACCTGGTTAAAATTTACAGTTATAAAGCTTTTGTGTTGCTAAACTAAAGTTAAACTAGGATTTTGAAAAAGATTCATTATTATTACCATTGGTGATACTGAATAATACAACAGTCTTCATAGAGATAACATTCTTTCACAGTCTAATATATAACTAATACTGTACCTACTGAAGTAAGAAAGAATTGTGGTGGGGTTCCGCTCCGCATCAAATAAAGGCAGTCCTTGACTTACAACCATTCATTTAGTAACCGATCAAAGGTACTATGGCACTGAAAAAAGTGACATGATCATTTTTCACATGATCTTTGCAGCATCTCTATGGTCACATGCTCAAAATTCAGATGCTTGGCAACTGGCATCTATTTATGATGGTTGCAGTGTCCAGGGTCATGTGATCTACTTCTATGACCTTCTGACAAGCAAAGTCAGTGGGGAAGCCAGATAATGTGTTACTAATATAACAACTACAATGTGATTCACTTAATAACTCCGACAAGAAAGGTTGTAAAATAGGCCAAACTCACTTAACTGTCTTGCTTAGCAATGAAAATTTTGGGCTCAATTGTTGAAGACTACCTGTAAGTATTAAGGATTAAAATGTTTTTTCACATAGTTTCAATGTGATTAAAATATCACTTTGCTTTGGGCCAGTGAATATATTTTAAATTTTGAATTTCTATGGACATTATATTTGAACATAAAACATAAAAGAGTAGTTTTTGCAAAATATTGCCAACTATTATGGAGATATAATTGGGATGTTCATAATGTGTTGCAAGTATTGAAAGATAACACATTGTATCTTTTTTCAATTGGAAGACTGTGCAACACAAGTTAGCAGAATTGAAAACACAGATTTGTGTAAGTCGGACATTTTTGGATAATTGTATTGATCTTCATTCACGGAAATGCCTGGATTCTGCTACTGCATCTATGGCCAAATACTGGTATGTCTGTTAAATAAGCATTTAATGTCATATGTATGTTCTCAAAATCTGAACAGTGACAATAAATATAAACTCATACTGTACTCAAGAATTGTAGGAACAAAAACCTTCTGCAGAAAATTCAAATAGGTTACCCTATTTTCAGTTCTATTTTGTTGCTTTCACTCACAATATATGTCAGTATATACAGTATGCATAAGGGGCCTTAACTGAGCACTCTTGGTTTTGCTTTAAACAGAATTTCATTAGAATCATAGCTGGAAGGGATTATAGTAATAATCCTATCCACTCCCTATTCAATACAAAATCCATCAGAGCATCTCTAATACATGACCGCTCAGCCTCTATAGAAGGACTTTAGTGAAAGAGTAACCACTATATTGTGTGGCAGCCTCTTTCACTGGCTGACAACTTGTGCTCTGAAGAAAATCCTTCCAATGTCTAGTGTAAAACTCCTTCCTTGTTTTTTACCCATTGGTTCTGGTCTTGCCCACTGGAGCAATGGAACATAAGTCCATTCACTTTTCTGTACGTTGGAACTTCAGGTATTTGAAGATTGCTTTCGTATCTCCCTTGGCTGTCTTTTCTACAAGTGAAACGTATCCAGATTATTGAACTGTTTCTCAGTTTGATTTCCAGACTTTTCACCTTCTTGGTAGCCCTCCTGTTCCAATTTATCATTGTCTTTTTAAAATTATGGCATCCCGAACAGCACTCAGTATTCCAAATGGGTCTGATTAGGGCAGATGATCAAACCTGATGCCTCTATTTATGCATCCCAACAAAGCATCTTTTTTAGCTGTATCTCACTCTGAACCCATGTTTTACTTGATACCTTTGTAAAAATTAAAATAGATTTCTCCCATTAATAAGGAAGTGGAACATGAAAACTTAGATTTGCTGATATGTGTAGACATGAACTTTTAAAGTGGAGTCGTTAACATGCACGTTTGGCCTATGATCTCTCACTCACACATTCATAGACTGTTGAGGCTCATGAATCTAGTAAGCTACCCTTGCTTTCCAGATAGGTGTGGCTAAAGAAGACACACAGCATTTGCCAACAGCTGGGAAATAATTAGAAACACACACAAATCACTTTCAAACACTGAGATGCATCAAATTCTTTGGTATACAGGTAATCCTTGACATATGACCCTTCATTCAATGATAGTTCAAGGTTACAATGGTGCCAAGTGAACCGTAGTTACAATTGTCCCTGCCCTAGAATTCTGGTTGTTCCAGCACACACCAGTCTCGTGATTGAAATCTAGGTGATTGGCAATTCATTTGCACTTACAACTGGTTTCCAAGTGCCCCATGTTAACATTACAACCTTTCCTGTTGGCTTCCCCAGAAAATAAATGGGGGAGACAGCAGGGAAGGTTGCAAGTTGCTGGAGTAAATCACTCACCCACCTGTATGCTTTCACCCAGCAACTCCATGCACATTTCTCAACTCTTGCCATGCCTCCTGCATACCCCTAGATATCCTCTCTGACCTGCACAGTCCCCCTCTGATCCACACAGTGCCTCTTACATACTTCCTCACATTTGATCAGCATGGCATCTCTTGCATACTCAATTGCACTCATGTAACCTCCCACACCACACCTCCCATGCATTTATTCAATCCTTGTCCAGCCTCCCTGCACTATACCTCTTGTGCACTCCATTGCAGACCCCCCCACCCCGACCTGTGATTTCTTCCATGCATTCAAATCTCTTCCTAACCTGCACTGTGCAGATGTGCTAATCAGATCCACTGGTTTCTGAAATTTTCTCTCTGCTAGGAGCACAGATTAGGGATGTCACCGCATATTATATCAAATCAACTGACAATTATTCCTTTCTGCTAATTCATAAGAGGGCAGATGATACCAGCAAAAATAGGCCCAGCCTGTTAATTTTGAAGAACTGAGAAGACAATTCAAGAAAAGAGAAACCAGCAATATGGCTATCACAAAAAAAAAGTATTCTAGGCAACAAGGAAGGCTTGAAGCCTAGAAACTTGGTTCTGAAGGGTTCAGGAGTGAAAGATGCTGAGCCTTAAAGAAGAAGAAACTGATAGCATTCTTCAGATACCTGAAAGGGTGTCATATAGCAAAGGCCAGAACCCGTTGTTTATAGTTTAAGATGGCACAGCATGAATTAATGGATTTAAATTATATGCTGGTATATTCCCATGTAATGTTAAGAAAAAATTGCTAACCTTTTGAGTAGAGGTGGTTGTTTCTATATATGTTCAAACTGAAGCTCAAAAGTTATTTGTTGTGGATATTTGAATTTGGAGTTCTGCACAAAACAGAAGGAAAGAAGCTCAATGATTCCTTCCAGCTTTGTGGATTTTAGTTTTGCTGCAGGAAAACAAAAGGAGATCAGAAGTTGGAGAGGGGATTAACACTGTAAAGTACAAAAATATGGAGTACAGTAGGATTTTTTTTTTCTGGCTATTTCATAGTATATAGTTGTTTTGATACCTACATAATGCCATTCAGAACAGCATTTGTAATATATAAAAAATACTGCATTCGATAAAGAATAGCAGTTTCTGGGACATTGGTTTGGAGAAATGCATTATCCTTAAATAATTTGATACCATAATTAATGGTTTATCCTAAATACATTATTATATTTTAACTATATTTTAAATTATGTTTTTAATATTATTATGTTTTTAAGAAGAGATTGGACAGCCATTTGCCCATAATGACATAGGATCTTCTGCTCCAACCAGGGGGTTGGACTGGAAAACCTCCAAGGTCCCTTCCAACTCTATTATTCTGTTATATTATAAATGCATCTTAAAAAGCTGGAACGATTCGGGCTACATGCCAGAATGCAATGCAGTTCTGAATTAATTTTTAAATAAAATACTTTGGGGGTCTTTATTTAAGTATAGGATATTACATTGATTTAGTGTACTGGATTGATTTGAAAGAAGGATGATTAATCGGCAAGCTTTCAGTTGAACTTTATTATTGGCTGATTTTCTAGGAAAGATTGTGTTGACAAAAGTCAATATTCTAAATGATTCTTGGGAAAAATGACTCATATTAAAACTTTGATCTCTATAACAATACAAAATGAATGAACTAAATGTTTATTAGATCCATTATTAAATGAATGAAATAAACAGTTGTTTAACGGTGTATTAAATAGAATATTCTATATATTTATATATATTACACACATGCATACACACACACACACTTTTTTTTCTTAAATCTGACTGGAAAAGCCATCCATTGTTACATAAGACAGCTTTAGCTAGATTGCTTACAGTTCTGTTTTTCATTAGCCAGAAACAGCTCTTGGAAACTTTTGCTGTTACATATTAACATATGTTTCACCAAAGTGAACACATCCAAGGGAATACTGTGTACAGATACCAAATTAAATTAACTGCATGGGTAAAAGAAGTAAGGTACAGGTAGTCCTTGATTTATAACAGTTGATTTAGTGACCAAAGTTACAGCGGCACTGAAAAAGGGGACTTATAACCAGTTTCACACTTACAACCATTGCAACATCCCCATGATCACATTATCAAAATTCAGATGCTTGGCAACTGGTTCATGTTTATGACAGTTGCAGTGTCCTGGGTCATATGATCACCTTCTGCAAACTTCTGACAAGCAAAGTCATTCGGAAAATCAGATTTACTTAACAACCCTGTTATTAACTTAAAAATTACAGTGATTCATTTAACAACTGTGGCAAGAAAGGTCATAAAATGGGACAAAATTCACTTAATGAATATCTCACTTAACAACAGAAATTTTTGTTTCCATGGTTGTCGTAAGTTAAGGACTACCTGTATAAAATTAAGGGAAAGAGCATAAACTTTTTTTCCTGAAATGTTTTGTCTCCTACAAAAATTACTAAAATAAGCCCAAAGGTTAAAGTCCAGATGGGAAACATCTAGTAATATAAAATAATATTGGACTGAAAGAGCAATTATATTTAGCTTTAATAAAAGGAAATCATTCATCTGTTTGCAGTTGTACATACCTATTTAGTAACATTTCCAGCAATGTGCAGAATGCTTATTTATGGGTTTACCTAGATATATTTTTTGGGTATTGCCATTCACAACATGCTTATCTTGCTCTCCAATGTAATATTTAAAGTATCATTCTTAAAGCTGTTTCTCTTTTACATAGTTGAATGTGATTTTAGCTACATTCATAGTGATATGGAGATTTTACTACTGAATAGAAAATTATTTTGGTACAGATAATTTTTCCATACGTTAACCGATGTAGAAAACATTTTCAATAGAAGGTAAACCTAAATTGTTTGTATTGAACATTTATGTATAATGAACATCTTGTTAAATTTAATCCTACATTTAAAAACCTTTTGTTCAATTGCCATTGCCAAAATGAGATTTTGAATCTTATCATTAGTTATAACTTATCATTATTATTGTATGATTGCTTAGATATTTCTGCTAGCTGCTAAAACTTCTCATGTGTTTTTGTAAAAATAATGCAGCTAGATAAATAGAAGTAATAATTTCAACTAGTTTTGAAACAGACTTATCTACCTATGCTTTAAGGGCTTCTGATCTCCAAAACAATGTGGCTACTCAGTGTTTGCAGCTTCATGGAGGATGGGGATATATGTGGGAGTACCCAATTGCAAAGTAAGTTACATTTTTTTTATTTTGTTAGTCATGCAGTTTAGTTGAACAAACTTAGCATAAATTTTTCAGGAATCTTTTACTTTTCCAGTCAGCTCATACAGTGTGAGCAACAAGCTCAGGTAGTATGTTCCCTTTATATACAACTTTATGGCCCCTTTGTTACTTTCCACTTTAATTTTATGTCCATTTTAATTTTATTTTATGTTAGTTATTTTAAGTAGTTGTTTAACATCTGTGTTATATTGATGTCCTATAATTAAATATTGTAGATTTCTTGGGATCAGTAGAATTTTGGGTCTTGTGATTAACATCATAAAATACCTGATGTGGGAAATGTGTCCATTTACAAAATTATTCCTGTAGTTAGTGTGATCAGTTATCGCATCCATTTTGCAAGAGGACAAACTGGTTGGATCACTTTGCAAATACAGATAACCCACAAACACATAGCATTTTCCCTGATTTTCTTTCCCAGCCTTAACATTTGACATAAAAGAGAGATTTTATATGTTTTATTATAATTTAAAAAGAAAGCTCAACTATTTAATGTTGTATGTGGTTTGATAAGTAACATACGTATTTTAAATATATGAAGAATTTCATGAAGATTTTCATACCACCTGTTTTAGCTTGACTTGTCATTTCTTTGATTTTCTCCACCATGTCTGATTGTAAGTCATCCCCAAAATGTTCTTTGTATTTTCACCATTAACTGCTTTGCTACAATTATTTTTCTTTCTTTTCTTCTCTACTTTTGGGTGAGCCAGAATTTCTCCATTTTGTCTTTTTGCTGAGCAGCAAATGTGAATCATACCTCTTTTTTCTCCATTTTGAGTTTTAATATACTTGTCATCCTTATTCTCAAGAAGCTTTGGGTCATATAGGTCTTAGAAACATTCTAGAAAACAAGATTGCAGAAAGTTAAAATTTGCATTTCATATTTTCTCAAAAGCTACCAATCAGCATTAACAAGGTAATTGTTAAGAGTATACCTTGGTAGGAAAAGATACATCCTGTGACAGATATTTCTATTTATTAGTATTGGTATGGCTAATTCATATGCTTCATTATCTTTCTTTTTCCAGATCTTTTGTGGATTCTCGTGTTCAGCCAATTTATGGCGGTACCAATGAAATAATGAAAGAACTCATTGCAAGAGATATTGTAAGCAACAATTAGATTGCAATGCCATTTTACCTGATGGAAAATTAAATTTCACAAAAACAAAATCCCAGTATATGATTAACTGAAGAAATGGGATAATCTTTTAAAAGTTTTAAAACAGTAATAACAAAAACTGTTTCTCAGGTTGACCTTTAATGTTCAGTATTAAACCATGTCTGTCTTTGATTATATAAATTCACACTGAACAATGCAAGACACTTTGTTGTATTTTTAATAATTCTCAAACTTCTGAACTAATGGAATGTGAATTTACTTCTAATATATTTTCTTTTTTCTTTTTAAATATTACATATAATCTTATAATAAAGGAAAATAAAATTTTCTGAACTGATACAAAATATAATTATAGGTCTATTGAGAAAGCCAAAAAATTTGCATTTACTTTTTCAGTACCCAGAATGTGTTGCTGATTCATAATCAGCTGGTGATCAACTACTATTCTAATATTTTTTTACAAGTACTATTACTAAACCAGATATCCTTGTGTACAATATCCACAGTTGATTTTTATTTCATAAGTGAAACACTTTTAATTAATTCCATCACTTTTATTCTATTAGGAACATTTTATATTTTTTCTTAGTGTTCTTAGTATTAGTTATCACATCCAATTTTTTCTTACAGCAATTTTAATAATTATATTAAATAATTAAGTGTAAGATTATGTATGAGGCAAAAAAAATCGTATTTACACTGATGGGATCCAAGAGGTCTGTACCAAGAAAAATGTATTGAAGCCATTTTCACAACTGTCCTGTCATTAGGAAAAGAACTGAAAATAAAATAGCCAAAATTCTAATCTTTGTACAAATGCATAATGTGGGTGAATATAGAATATTATGTACAGTTTTAGTGTCCAGATTTGAAAATAAGTTATAATAAAGGTAGAAAGTTTGGGGGAGGGAGGTCAGAATCTTTATATGAACATGCTAGAATGTTTGGTAGTCTGTAGTTGGACAGAGGACATTTCAATGATCTAAAAAAGCTGAATAAAAATAGAAGGCATTTTTAATGAAAGTTAAAGTTCTGTAGTGTATCTGATGAGATGTTAAAACTCATCATTCTTCAAAAAAAAACCCCAATAACAGAATTGGAAGGGACCTTAGAGGTCTTCTAGTCCAACCCCCTGCTCAAGCAGGAAAACCTATACCATTTCAGATAAATGGCTGTCCAATCTCTTCTTAAAAACCTTCAGTATTTTATACAGATAAAGTGTATAAAATTGTGCTAGGTTTAAGAAAAGTGGGCAGAAGTTTTTATCATTTGAAAACTGAAAGAAAAGAGGTCATCCAGTAAAGCTGATTGGAAGAAACCCAAAAGAACCCTCCCCAAAATTATAATTTGCATGTGTATTTAATTGCTCCCAAAGCATGGCAATAGCCAGTAACATAGTTGGCTTTAAAGGCGATAGGATAAACTCATGGAGTTTATGACAAGTAATCTTGAAAACAGTGCCACTTCCCCCTTGTAGGTGACATGCCTCCCAACAGATATTGGAAAGGAAAGTTTGTTCTTCCATTGTTTGGCATTTCAGTTGTTTAGGATTTCTCAAAGATAGTATATAGAGGCTCAGCCAGAACTTAAAACATTCTGGAATGCAATTTAGCCCTATAGTTTGGGCAATCCATCTGTTCTCTTCGCTTGTAACCTGATATTATTTCTATTTTGTGTATGAGCCCTTTTTATGTTCAGATTTTCATTAAGCTGTTTTGGATTTCCAATTGGCATCTTCTATTGTACCTTTCTCACCTCACTGAACTTTTAAACCTCCTTCATTAGGAACTATTGTGTATCTCATCTATCCTTTTTGTTTTTTTAGAGATGTCTGCAGAGATAATCTGCAAAGTCAAAAATAGCAAGTGCAACTGGGCAATTGAATGTGAAGTGCGCATACATAGCCTCAACATAACAAAGGATGCTTTAATCACCCAGTTTTGACCACCATTTTGATTTTGTTGACTGTCCTGTACATGTCTCTGGCCTTATTGCTTGAGGTTAATCAAATCTCATTTTTAAAAGTACAGCATATGATACTCAGTTTTAGATTCCCTCAAAATCAAGACCTCCAGGATTACTATCCTCCAAAAATACCCATTACTGCTACTTCCTCAACTAAGTCTTCTCTATTGATTGATATCAAACCAAATACAGCTCATTCTCTCTTGCTTTCCTCTGTGCTCTGAAGAAAGTAGCAAAGTTGGGAGCTTTTCATAAAAACACGCCTAATAGAGTTGTTTTCTGAAAATATGCCAGGATAGCTAAAACCATGCAGCAGAATTTCATGCCTCTTTGAAATGCACCATACACTCGCATTGGCACTTAAAAGACCACATTTAATGTGGCATTTTTTCCCCAGATTTTGTTCTGTTGCACTTTATTAATTTATTTTATTCTTTTTGTTAGTTTTATTGTTTTTTATTTTTTATTTTAAATATGGTTTTACATTCTGTAAATCGCCTCGAGTCACCATGGGCAAATAGGCAAAAAATATAAATTCAATAAATAAATAAATAAATAAGCTTTTATGGATATCACGATGGGTTTTTCAGATTTTCAAATGCCCCAGGACTATTTCAATGAAATTATGTTAGTCTGTTTCCTAATACTATTTCTAAAATTCTACAATTATTTTTTCTGTATCAGCAAAGAACTACCATGCCCCCTCTATTATATTAACTAGCTGGGATGCTATCTTTACTCTTAATAGGTTAAGGACACAGCACTCTACAAGAACATTATATCTAGAAATGGTGCTTGTAGAATCTGCATGCTCCGGAACAGCACATCGTTGTCAAAGCTGTTGATTAAAAAAAGTCGGTCGCGGAGTTTTCATCATAATTACCCTCCAGCCCTTTTGAAGGAGCCAGAAAAGCGATCAGTCAGTCAGTAGTATTTAAGTATGTTCTTACATTTGACACGATGGAAGAGGAATGGACCAACGCTGCTAACTCTACCTCGTGCTTTGGCTACGACGTTAAGTCGTGTTAAGTTAATGTCCGCTCAGTACCCCAATCCACGAATGCGCAACTCCAGCGCACAATGAAACCTACAAGGGAGTAGTCGGGCGAAGCGCCGGGCGGGACAAGGCTCCAGTTCAAAACTGTGTCCGAAGAGATCGGCTGCGTTCCCAGAATCCTGAAGACCCCGCCGCAGGGTGCTTTGCATAGGGCCGCCCTTCTTGGCTTTCCATTGGTTGGCTGAGGCGGCCGAGTCCGAGCAGAGCCCTCGGTTGCCCCGCCCAAGCTCCCGCCCGCTCCCGCTTGTTTGCTGCTGAGGCAACTTACTTGGATCGGAGCGCCTGTTGGGGGAAAGCGAGAACTGAGTGAAGTCGCCAAGTTGGATGGGAGGGCACCGCCGCTTTTGTTTTTGGGGAAGTGAACTGGAGTCTCTGCGAAAGTTGAGGCAACCGGAGGAAGAGAAGCAGCCCGTGAACGGACAGGCGGAGTTGGCAGGCAAGTCGGTGCTTTGGGAGAGGTGGGGGCTGTTGCTTTTCACGGTTGCCTCGGGAATTTGAGAAGAGACGGTTGATTCCGGGCGGCGTTCTCCTTTCCTCCCGCCTTCGCTGGGACGCGCGAGGGCAAGCGCAAACGACCCCCGGGCAGCCGCAGAGTTCTGAGCAGCGCCGTAACGGCACTGAAGCGGGGAGAGGACGGAGGCGGTAGGGATGCGGGCGACGGGAGGCGGGATTGGGGAGGACGCCGGGGGAGGGGGGGAGGGCGTGGCGGCGCCCAAGGAATGTAGGGGGGAGGGGCCCGATGAGGGGGGAGGAGGAGGAGGAGGAGGAGAAGGGCTGCAGCCTCGCGCCCGGGGTTGGGACGGAGGCGGGGCGGAAAAAGTGCCGTGATTCGGGGGCGCGAGGAAGGGGGCCGTTTTTTGTTGTTTTGTTTTACAGAGAGGCAGAAGGAGAGGCGGGGGACAGCCAAGAGTGCGCCTCAGGTTTGGGAAGCAGCGTTAGAGGTTTCCTAGTTTAGAAGAGTCTGCGGAGCGGGTTGTGGGGGGTTAGGGTTAGGGTATCAGGCCTGATTCAGCTCTATCTTGGCTACGGGGAAGAGAGAAACTTAAAAATTTCAGGTGATGGTCGGCTGAGGCTTATCTCCATTTGACTGAAGTTATCGGTCTTCATAAGTAGCAACGTGGAATGTATAAAAGTGGGTGTTTTGCTGCTGTTTGAAAATAGATTAAGCGTATTCTTAAACGCAGCCTAATTAAAGAACTACCCACCAGCTTTTCAGCTAACAAAATACTTGCATATAATATGCTGTCCCTGTATGTAATCCCTATCCTACCTTATGCACGTTTTCCCTCATTTATGGACAGGAATTGGTGGATTCCTCCCAGCTTTGTTCCTCTCCACCAAATATCACCAACTAGTTGGAAAATATCCTGCTTCCCATCTCCTTGGTGTGAGATTGAGCTGGGGTTGGCAGGGGAGATATGGATTGAAAGATGGCTAAATTGGTTGATTAACCAACTGTTAAAACTCCTCCGGATTTGTTCAAGTAGGTTAGGTTGAAAGGCTCCCAGATCTGGAGGAGTTTTAACCCTTGGTTATATGAACCAATTTAGTTAGGATCCTTTTGGTTGCTGATTTAGTGTGGATAGAGAGTTGCTGCCCCATGAAGCAGCAAGAAGACTACTCTCCTTATTCACTGTGTGTAAGTCTCTCTGTCACCATTGCTGACCAGCTTCTATTTGGACCAGTCTAGCCCTCCAAACTGGGTCCCTGTGGATATAGGGGGAGAACCCGGTCCTAGTGTTCAAACAGTGGCTTTGGAAAACAACACCAAGGATCAAAACAGAGGGCACTTCTGAACCAACCTTATTGACTAACAAGTACTGATCTCAGCTCCCAAATATCACAGGACTTGCCACTAACAATGATTGATGAAGTATACCAGAATACGAGTCAAACTAATATCAAGGTACAGGGGGAAAGGCTACTTTTAACACTGTTGTAACTAAGGATGATTAAGGAGATGCAGGCATAGAGTGGGAGTCAGATGAAAACAATGTCATGAAGACAAAAACAGAAAAAAGGTTGCTGTTGCATATAAGGGGCATGGATGTAGCATACATGTAGCCTGTGGATATTCTAAAAATGACAACTCATACTTAGTTTAAACTAGATAACCTATGACATGTTGGGTTATTATTTCAGAGATATTTTCTTATATAAACAGAGAAACAGAATGACTATAAGTGAGCAAATGAAACAGCACTGGGAGCTTGGGGGGAGGAGCGTTTCTGGACTTCCTGCCAGCTTCACCTTTGACTTTGGGGATACTGACAGGGAGGGTCAGAAATGTCTTCTTTCTTCTTTACTTTTCCATATTCATCCTTCCCTCCCTTCCTTTTTTCTCTTCCTCTCTCCCTGTTTATTTGGCCAACTAATTCTAAAAATATGATGTAAGAGTGAAAAACATACTAATTTTCCAGAAGTAAATCAGTGTTCAATTGGATTCTTTAGTTTGTTAGAATCATATTGCTAATAAGGCAATATCACTCAGGTTTGAATTTCAGCTTTTGTATTCTTTCCAAATGGGAAATTCTATTATTCTGGAAACTCTACATTTTAGCAAATACAGTGAAAATAATAATAGCATAAATTATATGCTAAAATATGTATTTGTTGAGTGAATTGATCTGCTTTATGTGTTACTCTATTTCAGTAGATAACTTGCTGGATATGTAACTTGAGTTTACCTTAAAATATGGGACTTGATAATTATCCAATACGATAATGTTGTCTTGAACTAGTGTTTTTATTTATGCACATATGCTGAATGTCAGCATTCCTCTAAGGGTTAAAATAGATATCTAACAATTTACTACCTAACCTGCTTAAGTAGAAATTCCATAGCTTGATCTGACAAATTTTTATCTTCAACCTGTCTTTAACATGACTTTTACTAGTATATGTGAAAAGTAGTATAACTATTATAATATAATTGTAAATTAATTTTGTTTGATTTACAGGTAATCCCCAACATATGCCCACAATTGAGCTCAAAACTTCTGTTGCTAAGCAAGGCAGTATTTAAGTGAGTTTTGCCCCAAATTACGAACTTTTTTGCCACAGATTAAGTGAATCACTGCAGTTGTTAAATGAATCCTGCAGTCATAAAGTCAATAACTTTCCCCATTGACTTTGTCGGAAGCTGGCTAGGGTCATGTGATAGTGCCAACTGCCAAGCATCCAAATTTTGATCACATTACCATCGGGATACTGCAACAGTCATAAATGTCAAAACTGGTCATGTCAGTTTTTTCAGTGTCATTGTAATTTTGAATGGTCACTAAATGAATAATTGTAAGTTGTCGGCTACCTGTGTATCTTTCTACTTAGTATCTCAGTTTTGTCTTCTAAAAAGTGAAAATTATTTTGAAGATAAAGGTGTCATACTTAAAAATAGGGGAATGCTCACTTCCCTATTCTGGAATATGTCAATAACATATGCAAAAATCTACAGGGGATGAAATAAACAGTTAAGTCCAAATAAGATACAATAGTAATAAATTGTAATGCTGTTATTTTCATAAATGTTGAAATAATCAGATAGATGGCCAGTATTGTTTGTTGTTTCTGATACCATCTGAATATTTTTCCAAGAATCTCATCAGCCTTTGGTCTTGATTGAAGTATTATAATTTGTGATTCAACATATTCAAAAATTGTGTGTCAGATAGTCTAGGAGTTGTCAAACTTTTTCAGGCTCTGGAATCCAGTTTGGGTCCATGGGAAGGAAGCAGACATCCTTTGGAAGGCTGATTTTTCAGCTAGCCACTAGAGATAAAAGGGAGACAAAATCCAAGCAGAATTGCACTCTTAAGCAAAGATGCAAGGGAGAGAATGCTAGGGTTTCACAAAACATACTTTGAAAAACCTTAAACTAATCGTTACCTACATTAAAAGAAAAATTGAGTGAAACTTCTGATTCCTGAAAATTAAAGAATATGTACCATCCACTTTATTAAGATTATTCTTATTAGTATTTCAAAGTGAAGGTTTCCTATCAAATTTCTTGTGACCCAGTTAATTGAAACCAAGTTAATCCCTTATTTTCATAGAGCTTTTAGATCATTGACACCAAATGGATATTGGTATTGGCAGAGATTATAAATCTTAGTTTGTGTGATGTGTTCACTCGAGCATTTTGTATCATTGTGTGCAGCATAGTGAACATGGACAAGAGAAAGAAAAGCAGAGAGTTGCCTGAGGAGGAAAGGAAGAAGGTAATAGCCGAGCATGGTAAAGGTAAAGGCTATAAAATGTTCCCCAAAGACCTTCATGTATCTGTGACCAAGTTTATTAATATTATCAAGAAATTTAAGGTCCATGGAATCATAGGCAACCTCCCTGGATGTGGCTGCAAGAGAAAAATTGACCCCAGAATGCCCCTCAGAATGAGGAATACCAGGGAAGCTCCACTCAGAAGCTCAAAATCCAAGCGGGATTTTCACTCCTTAAGGGAAAGATAGTTGTGTGCTGCCTGCGCTGGACAACCCAGGGCCTCACCCCAACCCTTGAGACATCCTGCACTTCTTTCCTTATTGCGCTCTCTCTCCATTCAGGAGCTGAAAGTCCTCCCTGTCAAAATCCAAGCAGGTTTTTCAGTCCCTGAGTGAAAAGACACTCATAACACGGCTTGTGTAAGGCTTCCCCACCCATCTGAGGCATTCTTCACTGTCTCCTCTCAAGAGCTGAAATTCCTTTAAAAAAAATCAGCTCCCTCTCATCTCTAGTGGGTGAAGGAGCAGCCTTCCAAAGGATGTCAGCTGCCTTCCATGCGTGGAAGAGATGTCTAGTATTGATGAGTTTCCCTCAACAATTTAAAATATCCTATGGTCCCATATGAGCACATAGTTTGGCAACCACAACTTTCAACAACTGCTCCTTCTTGTTATAAAAATGAATAAGCAACAATTTGACCTTAAAATGTTTTCGCATGGGACTACTCAAATTTTGCGATATCTAAAATAATGAATGAATAATTTATTATATAATTTTACTATAATTTCATTGTAAGCTCTAGTAGACAAGTCATCTTCAGATAAAAATGCTAGACTTCACTCATTTCTGCAGCTACCCCGTCTATGACTATGTAAAGCTTAAAACTTGTATTTTACAAAGACAAGAGGGCTTAATGTCTGTTAAATCTGAAAAATACTTTATGCATGTTGGTCTATCATTTTGCATGTGTGTCAAAAGTGTGCGTCAGGCCGCCCTTCTTGTTCTGAGCCATTGGTGCTCAGTGCTGGAACTACTACTTCTCTTTGTTGCTATGGAATTTGGAATTTATTTATGAAGAATTTTAGATATATCATGCTTGGATTGTTGCAAAATGGTTATTTTATGCCAGTTTCCCCTCAAGTATGTCTGTATTCTTTTTAATTGGTTAGAAATATGTCTGTAGATTAAGCATCATGAGAGATACATAAGATTTCCAAGCTCTAGGCAGTGCTTTTCTCATCCATTGACAGAGAATCCTATTTTACATCTTTTCCCCTTTCCTCTCACCGTCATAATAACCATAATAACCTATACAGATTTTAAAAATATTAAAATTCTCTTAAATAAACTTGATTTTTCTCAAATATTTCTTTTAATTTCATGATCAGTATATTCTCCAAATAATGTCCAGTTTATAATGATTAGCTTTCAGGATAGAATAGAATAGAATAGAATAGAATAGAATAGAATAGAATAGAATAGAATAGAGCAGAGCTGGAAGGGACCTTGGAGGTCTTCTAGTCTGCCCCTCTGAAGCAGGAGAACTTATACTATTTCAGATAAGTGGCTATCTAGTCTCTTCTTGAAAACCTCCATTGATGGAACACCCACGATTTCTGGAGGCAAGCTCTTCCACTGGTTAATTGTCCTCACTGTTAGGAAGCTTTTCAATTCCTGATTGCTTTTCTCTTTGATTAGTTTCCAACCATTGTTTCTTGTCCTGCCCTCTGGTGCTTTGGATAATAATTAGATCTCTTCTTTGTGGCAGCCCCTCAAATACTGGAATACTGCTATCATGTCACCTATAATTCTTCTTTTCTTTAGACTACCCAGACCCCAAACCTGCAGCCACTCTTCGTATGGTTTAGTCTCCAGACCTTTGATCATTTCAGTTGCTCTTCTCTGAACTTTTCCCAAGGTCTCAACATCTTTTTTGTAGTATGGTGACTAAAATTGGTTGCAGAATTGCAGGTTTGGTCTTACTACAGTTTCTTACTAGGGTAAATCAGCTAGGTGATTTCCTTGCCAAGGTATGTCAACAGTATCAGTTCTAATGTGTAACCTGGTTGCTGGATCTTAGCAAGCAATATTGCAAGTTTCCCACTTGAGACTGTTTTCTTTCTCAGATTCCCAGTAACATTCTGATTATGAAATTGGAGCTTTAAAAAAGTATTGTAAGCTGAAGTAGTCTTCTAAATAAGATATCTCACACTTTTTAAAATTTTGAGATTGTCTTACTGAAGTCAATGTCTTTTTAACAGTTCTAGCGGAAAATTGACTATAGTCTTTTAATACTAAATTTTATGAGGGTGGGGAATGTCAGTGGTTTCCTTTCTCCCCTTTCTTTATATTCTTTGCCATAAGCTGGTATTTTATAAATAAACAAACAAGTTTGTAATGCAGTCATAAAGTGATTATACATGAAATGTTGTTGCAATCTTTTTGATCCTATCTTTTTAAAATATATGCTTACAACTTACAAATATGCTTTGTGTTAGTAGCATCATTATTATCCTAAAACACTTTGTAGTATGTCACAGAATATTATAGAATATTATTTTTTAATCTTGTCCAAATGTATTAAGAAAAAATAATTTATTTCAATTGGACATTCTTCCAAATAAATAAGTTTAATAATGTAGTTACGGTAAAATATTCAAGCTTACCTAGAAATAAGTATATATGCATTCATGTAATTAATAAGTGTATTTAGGATTGCAAAGTATTAAGATTCTCATTAAAAATTTTGACTTTTCATAGTCAACAGCATTCAGTTTTGAATAATATATAATTCAGTTTACAAACATGTGCAACTCTAGTCCTTATTTTTATATCAGAAGGAAATCAGTAGAAAGGTGAATATCAGAATGTGTCATGGAAGAGACATCCTACAAACATGCTATCTAGAAATTAGGCCTGTATTTCCCAGAATTACTCAATCGGCCTGGCTATTGTTGATGATTATAGAAGCCCTGAAATATAGAGGGTACCCAAGTTGGCAAAAGCTGGATTTGTTGAACTTCTTTCTGATATTATTCATCTTTTTTTTTTGCTATAATTAAAATTCCACAACTTTATTTGACAGTCTTACTTATTGTTTCCTTTTATTACAGGTTTGCTGTAAGCAATTTACAACAGCTATGACACCTGCTGTCCAAGAGAAAACAATGAAAAGTCATAGTGTCTATTTATCATCTTCTTTACCTTCAAGAGAGATGGAGTCCAGTGAAACAATAGCAATGGAAAGTACTAGACCAGTAAAAGAGAAGATAAATGATGGTTCTGCTACAAGTTTTTCTTGTTCTATTTTGTTTCCTGCTTCTCAAGTCAACCACAATATTGATTGTTTTAACTTAAAATACTTTGATCCCCAGTCATCTAAACATTGTTCTTTATTAATGAATCCTAATTTAACATTCAGTGTAAACAATAACAATTGTATCCAGAAGAACTTAGAAGAGCATAATTGCTCCAAATTGAGAAATCCTGTAAGTAACAGCACTAATACATGTTTTAATCAGAGTATTAATTCAGAATCTGGAGAACAAGTTAGAGGAGATGTATCAGGAACAAGGAAAAACTTTCTGAAAACAGAGAGATTACTGGATTTACACTTAACTGAATTGAAGAACACAGAAGAAAAGCAGTTTCCAAACTATAAGTGGTATCGAAGAAATGGTTTTTATGGCAAGGCTTTATTTGTTAATCCTAATACAAAAAAAGGAGGTTTGTTCCATCAAATATTCAATGATGCCCCAGAAGTAACAAGAAATTGCAATCCTGGCAGCAAAGAACAGGAATTAAATTTTCGGTTACTTCAGTGTGTAAGCAAGCAACAGACTTTGTTAAACCGGGCCAAAAGAAGTCAGAAACACTTGCAAATTTTGTTAGCAAAGCATATTGTCAAACATTGTGACCAACAGATGAAATGCTTTGTGAAACATCAGCTACAGAGAATGAAAGCTTCTCATGATACAAACAATCTTTTGGATGGAAACAATGAAAAATGTACTATGGTTAAAGTTAAAAACACCCTAGAAGCTGGTAGGAATAAAGACACATGCTCTAATTTGGGTACCGCACCTGATGAAATCAAGCTGTTTGCTTGTTCTACAGAAGAATTGCTGTCTCAAGCGGAAGAAAGTTTGGATTCGGAAGCAACTTGTAGCAGCTCAAGTGAAGATGACGATGAGCAGATTTCCAAAACAATTCTGCCAATGTAAGCATTAAAGCATTTCAAAATATCAGTGCTACAGATCTAACGGTTTTATATACTCAAATTCAATGCCCATGTTTCATACTTAAAATCTGTATAAGTTATATTAATGAATATTACTATATGCATTTAAAATATTAAAATATGCAGATATTTTGAGGCAATTTTACTAAATGGTAAAGTTATATCCAATGAATGAAACCTTGGTATTCAGTGGGGAAGATGAGTAAATATACTGAATGAAGGGAATTTATGGTTCTGTCTAATTGAGTTTCACTGTTTAACCTTCATATAACTTACTCTTTTCAGATACCCATTTCTCCCACCACACTCTACTTATAATGGAATTTTTGTTGTTATATTACAGAAAATCGTAAGAATTAAACCAGGGCCTGACTTATTAAGGAGTCAGACAACTGAAACAGATTCAGAAAAAAACAAGGATGATCAAGAGACTAGAAACTTCAGACCTAATCAGGATAATTTAAGAATTGTTTAGCTTTCAGAAATTGAAACCTAAGGGAAATGTAATAGAATAATATTGAGATACTAGGAAAATGATACAAGATTATTGAGATCTGTTTTCCATTGTTTCAGAGCATAGGATATAAATAATGTATTTAAATTACAGGAAAACATCCTAAGAAATAAAGAGCTCCTGGGAGTGGGAGTGTTCAAGTAAGGCTTGGACCATGAGTACGGGATGCTTTGATTTCTATAGAGTTAGACTTATAAATGGTCCTTCAAGACTGATTCTGGAATGGATGGATGGGAACTAAGAACTGCTAAAAGATGTAATGTTACATAGTGCATTGAGAAGCAAAACAATTAGCGGTATGTTTTCTTAATTTTAGTTTAGGATTAAGCATATCGTGAAGCAAAGTACAGTTGCCAGTTCTCTAAGCTATGTTTACATAGCTACTAAAATGGTTTAATGTAAAAAAAAAACCATGCCTAATATGTGTTATGCTGGGAATGTCAAAATTTTCCATTAGGTAAGTGTTTTGTCCAATAAATAGGTGTTTTGTACACAATCTGGTTCTGATTTTATGCCAACATATATATAGTAGATCCAGTTATCTAATTTTGTACTAGCTATTTAAATTAGTATGTACTTGATTCCCAAAAGGCATTTGATCTTTTTGAGAAACAGTTTGGTGGAGTGGTTATGGTATCAAGTCAAAAACCAGGAGATTATGGGTTCTAGTCCTGCTTTAGGCATGAAACTAGCTGGATGAGTTTGAGCCAGTCATTCTGTCTTGGCTCTAAGAAGAAAGCAATGGCAAACTACTGTATGTATCTTGCCAAAAAAACTGCAGGGACTAGTTTTGTTAGCCGTTTTTAATACCAATGAGTATCAGAAAGACTGAAGTATAGGGTGTAGAATTTGTGACCTTTCAACTATGTATTTCTTTTCTTTTATATTGGTGGCATATACCCAGGAATTATGGAAATAAATATTCAGTATCATCTGGAGAAGAATTTCCAAGATAAAAAAAAATTCAGAACATGACATTGCCTCCTAAAATTATCCAACTGTTTAATGGATAGATTGAATTACAGTGGTACCTGCTTTGAAACTCATCAAATTTAATACTCAGCGCATTTTGACATGAACACTTTGTCCCAGTACTCATTGTTTGTTTGGTACTCAGTGCACAAGCTAGAACTTGTCAATGTTTTTCTGCCTTGTAACTCACTATATTATTCCTTATCAGAATTTTTTTTTGGTATTCATTGTTTTTGATATTCATTGCGTCTCCCAGAACCAATTAACAGTGAGTACCGAAGTACCACTGTAATTTGTTCTGTGCCAAACATTTCAGTCTACAATAAGAGTTTCTAAAACAAAGAGATGATAATGATTGTTGCTCAATTTTTGAAAACCTAAATATCCAACAAATAATTTGTCTGAAGTAAAAAGTGAAGGTTGGTTGTTGTGACAGATAGAACTGAATAGTTAATAATTATAAGTTATTATGTAGAAGATATCTGAGTACTTTGAAGGCATATTAATATCACATTAATAACATACTCCTTCCAAAAATTATTCAGGTGGTGACTAATCATACTCTAGTTCTAAGATTATTTAGATATTTTGGCATTTTACCAGAACATAATAAAAATTTGATGTAACTTACTGCAAGTTTTAAAAGCATTATTTGAAAAAAAATATTTTTTTCTACAACACATGCTAGATATGGCCAATAATACAGTGATATCTTACATGAGCTATATATAAAAGAGAATGCACACATTCTAATAGAAGGATCACATTATACGGTAGTATCTCAGTTTGCCCACTGCCACAGACAAGAATGCTGTAGTGTCTTCCACTTCATGATTTACTAATGGAGGTAACAAAGTACTTGCAAATATTTTGCAAGTACCAATATACAAGGGGCAGCAGAAGTAATTAAATATAGTTAATCTCTTCCTAGGCTTACATATCTGCTGTTTTCAGCTACTCCATAGTCCTTGGAAGTTTAAGGTGTTCCCCATAGGTGCTATCTGTATGCCAAAATGCTGTTTCTACATTATAAATTAGTAAGGTGACCAATCGTCCTCCTTTAGGGAGGACAGTCCTCCTTTTGTAAATTCTGTCCTCCCTTCGAAAAGTGTCCTCCTACATGTCCTCCTTTTTGATATTTGAAGACTAATCTGTAAATCTCCGTATTTGATCGATACCGATCCGATCCGTTGTGTGTGATGTGACGTATTTGTATTTGACATAACGATTCATCAAGGCTCGGTACAGTGCGGCAAGACGCAATTATGAGACACATGTGCTCCACACAGGAGAATTGTTTTGAGAGAGTGTGCCATGTGAAAGAGTGCACCGTGTGCAAGAGTGTGCTGCATGCAAGAGTGCGCCGTGCGCAAATGGCTTTGTTTTTTTTCTTCAATTTATTTGTGTCCTCCTTTTCATTGTAAAAAAGTTTGGTTACCTTATAAATTAGACCCTGCTATTCTGAATCTCTTTATGGGACTTCAATCCAGTTAGGATACATCTTTATTACCGAGATCTACTCTCACGAAAATAGAGTTGTTTTATCATTTTGTCTAAAATTTATAGAGAAATATCGCCCTAAAACCTCTTGTAGAAAGCCTCATTAATATACAATTTGAAAGTCCACTGGATTAAGAAGAATGACACTTTCTCCGCATCTTAAAATAGGGGAACTAAAATAAACAGCAGAAGCCACTCTTGTTTGTTTTATCATGTGATGATTTCAGTCATTGTTAGATATAATGTCAACACCTCTTGTGTGTTTTTACCACCAATAGCAAAGGTGGTTTTAGCCATGATTAGGATCTGTATCACATGCCCTGCCAGAGCAATACTTTTCCCATTAGTGCACAAAAAAACGATTTTCCTACAGCTGCAAGCTTCGGCACCTTGCCATGCATACCAAAGCCAAAGAACTGCATGAAAATCATTAACTTAATGATTTGAAGGCTATGATAAGTTGTCACATTCTGTTCTCCAATTTAATACATTCTTCCACTCCTAAATATTATGGCCTATACCCGTGATGGTGAACTTATGGCACGCATGCCACAGGTGGCATGCAGAGCCATTTGTGCCGGCACACCAGCTGCAGGCAAACTTACCTCACTATGCATTTGCATGCCTCACAGCTGATTTTCGGCAGGTGTGAGGCCTTTTTCGGACTCCCAGAGGCTTAAGGAAGGCTTTTGCAGGCTTTGCAGGCAGAAAACTAGGCCCGTTTCATCACGTCCTGTTTTTCCAGACGTACCGGAAGTGACGAAACTGGCCTAGTTTTCGGCCTACAAAGCCTGCAGAAGCCTTCCTCAAGCCTCTGGGATTTGATAAAGGCCTCACACCTGCCGAAAATCAGCTGTGAGGTACAGTGCAGGTAAGGGGGTGGCGTAGTGGGTGGAGATTGCGCGCGCATGCGTAGGGCATGTGAGGGTGTGCATTGCCTTCTGGGTGCTGGCATGCGAACACGAATGTGCAAGCGCACACACAATTTTTGACACAGGAGCCCAAAAAGGTTAGCCACCACTGGCCTATACTATGAATATTTTTTAGATTTTCTTTTAGTAGTGTGCTGCAGGCTATGTTTTATTCCCAATAAAAATAAAACATTGATTTCATAATTAATATGTTTGAGACAATGGTGGGATTCTATTTTTTTACTCCCAGTTCTGTGGGTGTGGCTTGGTGGGCATGGCAGGAGAAGGATACTGTAAAATTTCCAATCAGAGGTGGTATTTCCTGGTTCTCCAAACTAAAAATTTCTGCTACCTGTCATACATAGCTGATCAGAACCTGCTGAATACCACCTCTGCATTGGGAAAATAATCACATGTTAAAATTAAATACAGTTAATGTAATTGTTCTCCTAGCCGTATATTTAACAATGTTCTTTAATGTCAAAAAATTACAATTTGGTAATTTCTTTTTAAAGCTTTACAGTTTGGGAGGCTGCATATGGACTATAAATATTCTACTGTTTTTTTTTTTCTGAATTTGATGTTTAATTATTATTGTCTTGGGCTAGAACTGGTTTAAGGTTTGCGCTACCATTACGTACAGCAGAATTTAGAACTGTAAGAGGCACTACATTTCACAGCCTGGAATATATTTGTCATTTTGAGTCCACATTCTCTTTACTGCTATCTATGTTTTCAGCTTGTCATTTTAGCCAACTGTGTTAAAGTCATGTGTTTTCAAGGCTTCTTTGTTTTAATGTTTTGGCTTTCAGTAACATTGAGATTTAAATTCTAATACATTGCTCATTTATAACCAAGTAACAAGCTTGTTTCTTAAATTTATTTGTTAGAATTATATCCCACTTTTATATAGTAACTCAGGCTACATTGTATTCTGTTCTACTTTTTCACACAACAACTGTGACAAAGGTTTCACTAAAGTCAATACCACTCCATACTCTTCCATAGGTGAGGATGGATTAGAGTTGGATGTTTTTATGGATGGATTTTAGCCCCTGTATCATTTTAGCTCCAATGTATAATTTTCTCTCCAAATGATATATTTGGCATCTGTTTGTAATAAATTCCAAAATGCTTTCTAAATTGCAAGTATTACATTAATTGTAGAATACTTTTCTATTAATAAACATATTTATTTTAAACAGTAATTCCAACAGACAGACAGACAAGACAGATACACACAGACACACAGAGAGGGAGGGGGGGGGCCTTATACTGTGGAATCCTGTTTGAATACAATAATTTTTCTGTCTGTGTTGGTGAGGTTGAAGATTTCTGCTTGGTAATTCTTTGATTAGGGTATTGTTTTCTGCCCAATTGATTGTTTTTCTGCTGATAATCCCTGTTTCTCTAGATGTTGACTACAGGAAAGGATGTATTGTACTCTTTATACTTCTTTTTTATTAGCTCTTTTGAATGGTGTATAAATTAATTTATCTCTAGGTGTCCACCAATGGCTGATTTGTCTGAATGTCAAGCTTCCAGGGATTCCTGTTTTTTTGGATTTAGCTTGGTGTAGAATGCTCACAGCTTCCAAACTAAAACTATGTCGAGTCTGTCAATGTATTGTGAGATTAAACAGTTCTCATTGTGTGTATTGCCTGAATGTGCTCTGATTAGGAAAAATAGAAATTTACTGCTTGAACAATAATAAAATATTAAATGAATGTGTTGTGGTTCACCGGCAGCAGGTGTGAATGGCTGAGGTCTCTGACAGCGAGGATTCGGAGGTGCCTACATGTGATGCAGGGATGGGGCCAGGACTATCGGAGGTTGTAAAGTCTGCACCAATGATGAAGAGGGATTTGGGGAGCCTGTGCGTGCAGGGCTGCTCGAAGGAAAGAGCAGCTGAAGCAGCACGGCGACTCAGGAGTAAGGCTGGAAGGTGATGGCCCCTTCTATAAGGGATAAAAGCCAGCCTTCAGGTTTTTTATGCTCTGAGTTCTTGTCCTCTGGTTTGTTTTTGGAAACTTCTGGCTTGGGATATTTATCTGCAATTAGTCTTTTGTCCTTGGCAGCCTTTTGCAACCTTGAAAGGGCTGGCTCTTATCTGGGACAATTAGTTTTGAATGACTCTTGGCTGTGAATGAACAGAATTCACAGCACCGCATTAAAAAGGTTTGTTTTTATATATACTTTGTGTTTGTTTGATTCGAACAAGGCTTGGGTCAGAACAGAATGAAAAGAACTTACCTAATGCAAAAAACCAAATATAATAAATAATAGCCTGAAGAATTGTATAATAGAAATCAGAATTAAGCTTATCAAGTGCTCATATTTAACTGATCTAGAATTATATCAGAAATGCTAATTTACCTTTAATAAGAATATACTGTAGAATATCAACATAGAATATTAAGCAGGAGACCTTACACCGTTCTGAACAAGTGCTTGTCCAATCTCTTGGTGAAAATTTCCAGTGATAGAGCATCCACAATTTCTAGAGGCAAGCCTCTCCATTAATTAATCATGCTGATTGTCAGCCAATTTCTCCTTATTTCTAGGTTAAATTTCTCTTTAATGATCTTCCATTAATTCTTGTCCTGCCGTTAGGAAATAGGTCAACCCACTCTTCTCCGTGAGATCCCCTTAAGTACTAGAAGACTGCTATCATATCTTCCCCAGTACTTTTAGACTAGACATATCTAGTTCTGTACAGTGTACAGTTTAACCTCCAAACTCCTTACTATCTTTGTTCATAAGAAATACTTGCATACTAATCAACTGCCTATCATCTAAAATTTTACCCAGAGATAAGCACTCATGAATGTACTAGTGTTTGAAAAATGGGATATATATCAAAATAATAATGCAGAATATATATGTAGTCTCAAGTCTAGACTACGGTAGTATAAACCAACTATTTATATTAAAAATAGATGTGTTACTCTTAAATGTGAAAACTCACATGTCTTGCAGAATTTTTAAAAATAACCAGGCACAGTTAATTTATTAAATGACTTGTGGTTTTCAAATAAAGATTCAGAATACATAAGTTATTTTTATAAAATGAACAAAAATCATTTCTGTTGTCTAATCAATGTTCTATCTTCTCAGTAACTGTAGATCTGACTGGAAATGGTTGGTAGAAAGAGCTAAAGTTGGCTGTCAGTGGACATGGCTTCAGGATCAGATTTCTGAGCTGGAATACAAAATTCAACAACTTACTGACCTTCACAGACAGATTCGTGCCACCAAGGTATTATTAATTAATTAAAAGTATTTATTCAATGTTGAATAAAATGTTGATAGGTATTTTCCATGAACTCTATACAGAAATGTTTTGAGAAATCTAAAATGACAATTTGGTGAATTTGATGTAAATCACGATTTAAATCACTAGTAAAAAGACTTGATTTAAATCAATTCGATTTAAATCATAATTTTTAAAGATCAACTGTCATCTCTGTCCCGCAATGGCTCCTCCTCTGACCTGATGTTGACTCACTGACAGTCCCAATATTGCAGAATATACAGCCTCATGCTACATAACTAAGCTCCATTTCACGCTGAATAAACTAAATGGTTAATGTATCTTAAATAGAAAACTATCTTTAGATAGATTTTTATTCCAAAAGCAGTTTATTAAAATAAATTTGATAAAAATAAAATCCGATTTAAATTTTAAAAATCTGATTTTGATTTTTATGCACCCTGTGACAAACGAAAGAATAATCTGAAATGTAGATATTGGATTTGATGATGGTGAAATTATATCCCTTCTGTTCAAAGTTTAATGGAAAAGCTTATAGCCTGAATAAGGACCAACTTGTAATGCGATCCTTGAAAAGTTATACATTTTTAATTCTATGTTTAGTTGCTATAATTGCATTGGTTATAATATTTTTTTCTGGAGTACTTGATAAGAAATCATGGAGAAACACAGAGAAACAGAAATACAGTTTTATATACTTAGCAGCTTGATTCCAACATCTTACATTATGTTTTGGTTCCTAACTAATTACTTACAGTAAATCTAGATTTTCAGTTTTTAACTTACTGTAAAAGCATGAGGAAGAATTAAAAAAAATTAAAGTCATTTAATTCCTAATACTTACCATATTTTTCTGGAATATAAGATGCTCCAAAGTATAAGACGTACCTAGCTTTTGGGGAGGAAAACAAGAAAAAAAAAATCTGCTTCTGCCTCCCAGCAATTTGCCTCCTTGCAGCAAACAGCAAACAGCCTGTTTCAGTTTCAACACAGCATATTTGTCAGGAGACTGATTTAACCAACAATCAGCTGCTTCTGCTAATCAGACTGTGCTGAAGCTGAAACAGACTGTTTGCTGCAAGGAAGCAAATTGCTGGGAGAAAGAGTTTAAAGGATGGGGGCCAGCGGGTGGGCGTGACTTCGGCAACATTCACTGTATAAGATGTACAGACATTTCCACCCACTTTTGGGGGTGGAAAAAGTGTGCTTTATACTCTGAAAAATACGGTATCAGTATTTATATATAATCAATATGTCCAGAGGAAGAGTAAGAAAATTTTCTTCCCAGGATTTCCATCTTTTTCCTGAGAGTGGTAGAAGTTTGAATATTACTGTATATCAGCAAACAAAAAACAATAAAATAAAATAAATCCCAGCTAAAAAAGTGTGTCTTTTTCTGGCTGTCTTCATCTGGCTCAGAAGCAAAGGAGGTTCAGGCCTGATTAGTTCTTTAGTGAGACACTCCAGTGTATATCAGCCATTATATACCATGTTTCCCCCAAAATAAGACCTAACCAGAGAATAAGCCATAGCCTGATTTTTAGCATACTCCTAATATAAGCCCTGCACCAAAAATAAGCCCTAGTCATCAGCCAGGGGTGTGTGGGTGGGTGTGACCAGAACCAGAGTTGCAGAGGGAGTGGAGGCTGATGGTGTCCGGCAGCAACCATAGCCTGTGCAATGTAGGTGAGTTAATTAGCAGGCAGAGGTGGGGGAGGCACATGCTCTGTGCAGGCCATGGGAAAGCCGAGAGTTGGTGGGCCGGAGTGGGCATCTGGATGTGCTGTGTGGGCTGCAGGCAAGCCAAGAGATGTTAGGACAGAGGGGCTGGGCAGCTACAGGAGTCTTTCTCTTGGCTTAGCTGCGGCCTGTGTACCACGTCAGGATCACCTGCTTTCCACTCATATCTCTGCCTCCACGTGGACAGGTAATCAACTCACCCACGCTATGCAGGCTGTGCAGCCCCAGAGTGCACCGACCAAGGGCTGGGGGACCTCAGCAGTTACTGGACACTGTCGGCCCCTACGTGCTCACCATGTCTTGTCTGTGCACCAGGGGAGTGAGATGCCCAGTCACACTGATCACCCTGATATCGTCTTTCCCTGAGAATAAGCCCTAATGCTTATTTTGGAGCCCCCAAAAATATAAGTCTGGGTCTTATTTTCAGGGAAAAACTGCATTAGATTGAGTAGAGGAAGTCAGTGGCAAACTATATCTGTGGACAAGAAAATTGCATGGATATATCCATAAAGTCACTAGGAGTTGAGTTTAACTGAAAGGCTCTGCTTTTCACTAGAATTGTGTGGATTGCCCAACTAAAGATATCTTGCTGCAGAGCTATTTCAGCATCACTTTTCCAGTTTAAATTGTCCCAGGAAAAAAGTACAGTAACTAAGGGTTATCTTGAATGTATGTATACTGATCACTAAGGATATTGGCAGTTAAAAAAAGATATAAATATGCATGTAAATCAGTAAGAAAAGCAATGAAGAATTATAGTTTTAATATAGGCAATCCTATGCAAAACAATTTAGAATATAATAAGACTTCTATGTAAGGAACAGGTTGTTTGGTTGTCCCTTAAGGTCCGTGTTCAAAATTGATTGGTTTTGAAGTTTGAACAGAACTAAGATATATATTTAATGCAACTGATTATATGGAACAGATTATAACTATTTCCTGCTATTTTAGTTAATGCAATTAAATATGAAGCTATTTTATATCACTCTTCTGCCCCAGCAATGTCCTAGTTTTTCTGTGGAGCTTTCAATTAATATTTTGGGGAGTTTAAGTGTTACATTTCAGATTTTTATTTATTTTAATTCATTTTTATGTAGCCTATCTACCCTACAAGGTGACTCTGATTATCAGTCTGATTGTGTTCATTTACTATTGTCTAGGGAATGGTGATTTTAGAAGAATGTTCAGTCCCAAAAGAAATCTTGAAGAAACGTACACAATTACCAGATCAAGAGGCATTGAATTCTATAGGGAATTCACAAACTTTCCTACAGAGGCAGGATGTTTGGCCAGAACATGATTTTGAAATGTCACCCAGCAGTCCAACTTTGCTTCTTCGTAATATTGAAAAACAGGTATTTTTTCATATTTCAAATAATTTTTCAATCATTTATGTTTTAACTCATAATCCATAAAAACACTTATACTTTTGTAAGTATTTCTCCCAGATGAAAAAGTGGTGACAATCCAGATAATCCTTGAGGTACGACAGTCCATTCAATGAACGTTTGAAGTTACAACACACACCCCAAATACTAAATACAAATCTATTTCAAAGTTACAAATGTTGCAGTCCCTCTCCTCCCCCAGCAGCATACCCAGCCACCTATTTCCCTCCCACCTTGCCCGGCCAGGTCCTCAGAGGCCTCCAGAACCCAGTATGTTGGCCTGCTTTACCATCTTCCCCATTCTCACTCCCTTGTCACCATTCACTTGCTTACTTTTTGATGAACTCAAGAAGTCAGTATAGAGAAGGCTGCTTGCTGGGCCATTTGGCATAAGCAAGAAGAAATCCAGTCTCGCTTCTGTTGCAATCCTTTCTTCTCTAGTCAACATAAACTATTACGATTTCTTCTTAGCTCTGCCATGCTAGTTTTACACTAGTGGCGCTAAGAAGAAATCATGGTTTACCCTGGCTGGGGAGGAAAGGATTTACATGGAAACAAAAGAGATCAGATTTCTTCTTTGCTCTAACAGCACTAGTTTTACACCAGTCTTGCGCTGATAGAACAAAATAAGAAATTTGATCTCTTTTGTTTCCATGGCAATCCTTTCCTCCCAAGCCAGAGTAAACCACTGCAATTTGGCATAAAACTAGCACTGGTAGAGCTAAGAAGAAATAGTAGTTTATGCTGGCTGGAGAGGAAAAGATTGCAACGGAAACAAAAGTGACTGGATTTCTTCTTGATTGTGCCACATGGTCCAGCGAGGGAGCGGCCTTCTCTATCCTGACTTCCTGAACTCGTCAAAATGTAAGAAAGTGAATGGTAATGAGGTGGGGTATGGAGGAGGCCCATAAGGCTTTGGAGAATCCAGGAGACGGGCAGGCCATAGGATATCTTGGAGGGAGGGGGAGGCCTCCTGGGAGTGCCTGCACTAGGTCTCCCTTGGTTTCCCCCATCTCTGAGTCACTCCATGCTGTACCTAACAACCTGTGCATTTGTTTAACAAATTCATTGGGGAAAGCAAGAATGGAGTTGTTAGTTAGGTGCTTCATTTAACACTCCTCAACTTCCAGCATGAATGGGCAGAATGCATTAATGTCGTAAGTCGAGGACTACCTGTATTGTTAACAGGCAATGTATCAGTAGGAGGGGAGTTTTAAGGAAGATTCTAGATTTGAATTGTACTTGTCTCTCTATGTCTTCATTAATTTTCTGCAAGAATGAAATATAATTTCTGCTTATACCATTTTGAAGGTCTTTTATTGGTAAAATGCTCATTAGCACAAAAAGAAATATTTCAGATTTATGGAGAAAGAGAATTACAATCCTTGACCTTGGCTTTCCTTGAACTTTACATGTAGTATTCAATTTAAGATTAGCAACTGTTCAAATATGCTTGTATCAGAAAACAACCTTAATAATCAATCATATGCTAGCAGCCATAATGGATTGCCACCTCAAGATATCAGTGATTATTTCTGGGTAAGGAACATGGACACCACAGTTTTAATTTGTTTTGGATTTTGCATATATCAATGTCTTCTAAATTTTCATAAATCTCCTTAGGATTTGAATTTGATATGGTCTTATTTTGCAAGGCATTTTAAAAATTCAAATTAACTCTTGATATTGGTAAGGTTCAGTTATATAGCATGGAGTTTAGGTGTAATATGGACACAACTGGTTTTAAGTACTTATAGTATATTAAATTGAATGTATTTTTTCTTCCTGTACCATTCAGAGTGCTCAGCTGAGTGAAATAATAAGCAGTTTAATTGCTCCCCTTAATCTGTCTCCAACATCATCTTCACTTTCTTCAAAAACCTGTAAACAGAATGAATTGGTTAATGGCATCTCCTTAAGGTAGGTAGCACTTCAAAAACTAAAGGTTAACCTTGGGGTAAGTTTAGCATATATGGGCATATATATAAAATGACAGCATTACCTTGACTAAACATCATCAGATAACTCCCCTCCTCCCCCAAAAGATACTAAAAGATTCACTTTTACAATTTGCTGTTTCCAAGGAACTCAAATAATAGAAAAATGTTAATAAATGAAAGCTGAATGGGTGACCATAGGCCAGTTATTCTGTCTCTGCCCAAGCCAATTCACAAGAGTGTTGTTACAAGGGAAATAGGAGGAGGAAGGAGTATTAGTTATGTTTGCTGCCATGAATTATTTATAAAAATAATAAAGGTGGGAAATATTTTTTTAAAAAATACTCCAATTAGTTATCCAATAATTCAGGGCCTGGAGATATGCAGTCATTGAGTAGTTTTTGATTAACATTCTTTCCTGTGTAATGGACACATTTCAAGAATGAGCAGTATAACAAACCAAAGTCTGGGGATTACTGTAAATAATGATGATGCTAGAGTTTTGCGCTTTAAATTTACATCATGACAACTTATACATTTAGTTTCAGTAAATAAAAAAAGCAGGTGGTACAGGAATCTGTCACCTGCAAAAGACTTATATGGGCATATTGGTGCCCACAAGCACTGCATTGCCTACCCTTAGTATAGATTACAGGTGGCCCTCATTATATGTGGTCCTGTTAACTGTGATTGATCATTAAAGAACAGGCCTCAAGATTTTTAAACAATCTGTGGTTAGGGCCTTTTTTGTCATTACTTTACACATGTCAGGCTTTATTTCCTAAGCCAGGAGGGAAACTGGTGGCCCGTGGGCCAGATGTGTCACACGCAGGCCACGCCCACCCAATCTCTGCGAATGGGAAAAGGTCACAATATGTCACATGACTACAATGTGACACCCATGCCCTGAGCAGAAGTAACTATTCAGGAAAACTTAGAAGAATTCCCAAAACTTCAAATAAGTAATATTTACTAAACTAATTAGATACCAAAGAATTTCATTGGCTGCCAAAGTTCAAGAACAATCCCTATACAGAAGGGAAAAAATCCAAATCCTCTTACTTTTTGATTTTCTTTTTGACCATATGACTACTTGACCCCTTCTTTTGAGTCATCTGCTTCTTTATTCCGGTGGCTTTTTCACAACTTAAGAAGAGGGACCATTTTGATGCCAAGAACTGTGGGGAGTGGGAAGTCACTTTGAGCCATGTGACTCAGCAAGGGGAATTAGCACCAAATTCAAGTACGTTGTGGACATGCCCAGTGTAGAAAATGGATGAATTTGTTCATGGGAGAAGGAAACTAGAGGCACTGAAATTAATTATTTTGTATCCAAAGATTCAAAATCTCATGTTTTACTATTCACACTGGAATGTAACGCAATATATCTGAACAACATATATTATTTATGCATATATTAATTAAGTAAAAAAAAAGAATGTATGAACCAAAGAACAACTGTCATGGATCCTTAGAGTTGGAAATTATTTCTTGTAGTCCAACAATTGCTCAATGCATCTGCTAAAATATTTTGAATCTATGGTTGTTCAACAGTTGTTTGAAGACTTTCTGTGAAGAGGAACTTAGCACTTAATGAGGCAAACTATTAGTAGCTGATTACTATCAGGAAATTACTACTAATTTCCAACCTGAATCTACTTACCTGTTATAGTAGCTGATTACTATCAGGAAATTGCTACTAATTCCCAACTTGAATGTACTTTCCTGTTGTTTTCAATGCATTTTTTCTTGTCCTGTTTTCGGGACAAAAGAAAAGCCCACTCCCTTCTTTATATTACTTTAAAATGTATGGTAACACAATTGCTATAGTTCATAAAATCAGTTACTTAATTCTGATACAACTATAGATTTTTACATTAATATATTTAAATTAATATTAACTGTAAGTTAATATTATGTAGTGTGGTTTTTTTTAAATATTCGTCACAACCTGGGATAATAGTTAAGTATATTTCAGAGAATCAGAGAACAAGGAAGAAATTTCGTCTTCTAGTAGTTCCCTGGCTGATCAACAACATCCAAAGAGAAGGAGGAAAGAAAAGATGAAACTGAAAACACCTACGGTTGCTCTAATGAGCACATCTGCTCGCACTAGATCACTTCTGAGTTTCCAGAGGAGAAAGCCATATAGAATGAACACAGCTTTTACTTTGAATAACCAGGTGCAGATATTTTCCCATTTTCTTTAATATAGTGTTAAGATTTATATATATATCTTATTTTTGCATATTATGTCTCTTTTTGTGAGAGCCTTGAATATGGAGGATAAATGTGAGGCTGGCTGTACATAAGACTTTCATGTGTCTTACAAATGTCATATCTTAATTAGATTCAGTGAAAGAACAAATGTTATTCATATTATTCTGTACTTCCTTAAAGTAAGAATCAAACATGCAAAGCCAAAATTAGGCATATATTGCAGAAGATTACATGCAATTCTGTCCAAAAGATATTTAAGTTGTTATAAATAAAGGTAGTCTCAGAAACCATCTTCTGTTTTGCAGTCACCATTCCTAACTTTTGGTTTCATTTTTTTAAATCAAAAGTCAGGAAAAAAATGGTTTACTTCTTCATAAATTCTTCAAGCAATCTTATTTATCAGCTTAGAAGCATTTTATCGCTTCTCAGATTCTGTGTAACTTTTTAAAAAACAATTTGATTCTTAGGATGATTTTTTTCCATGAAACACAAAAATCTGTCCATAACAATATTTTACTGATTAGCTATAAGGCCATATCACAATACTGGTAATCCTCAAGGTACCACAGATAATTTAATGACTGTTCAAAGTTACAACAGAGCTCTCAAAAGCAATGTACAACCATGATTAGAAGATAAGAATTTTACAAAAGTTATCCGGTTATTTGTATTTACAAATGATCGGGCAACTTCATAATGTTGCAGAGACGCTGAAGCACATTGATCTATCACTTTCCCCCAACATCCTTGACCTGCCAGGTCCCCAAAGGCACTGGGCTTGCTCCCCCCCCTTCCCCTCCCCCGTTCCACCCCTCACAATCCTTGCTTGCCTTGCAGAAATCTGTAGAACTCAGTATTGTGTGCCATTCTTACTGGGCCATATGGAGCAGCCATTTGGAAATTGATCTCAGCAAAGCAGCATTTTCCCCGCATTCTGCCTTTCTGTATGGCCTCTTTTAACTCAAAACAGTATAATGAGCCATGGTTTGTGCTTTGCAGTTTCTATATTTCCTGGTAAAAAGTTTTTAAAGGAAGAGGGAGAAACAGGAGCTGGTGCGGTAACATGGAAAACAGACAATGAAGGATTCAAGTGTTAAAAGGGCAATGCAGAGGGAGGCTGAAGAGAGCTTTGCCTTCCAGGTCAGGTTTCAAACAAGGCAAAGCAGCTCCTTCTGCATTACCCTTATGGGGGGGGGGGGAGGCAGGCAAGTGTCCCTGAGACACCCGTACACATTTAATGACCCCTGCATTCACCCCTACATTCATTTAATGTGTGCATTGGGGTGATCCAGGTTGAGGGCTTTGTAACTTAACGAGTTTCAATTAAAGTTCTCCCACCTTACGACCAAAATAGATAGGTTATCACTTTATAGTTTATCTCATTTATATTGACATATGTGGCTCTCAATTGCACTGTTTTATTCAAAAAGGGGGGCATTTTATTTGTAATATTTGTATTGTTTCTGCACTTAAAATATGTTCTGAGATATGGGTCTCATGGAAACAACTAATATTCAAATAATATACAATATATATTATATCCTCAGTTTCTCCTATACCTCAAACACATGTACATTTATGATAAGGGATTCAACCAAACCCAGAGGTGTTTTAAAAAAGGCAACTGGAGCTTTTTCAGTTCTGACTGAATGGTGGGGGAATAGAATGTTCCTTCTACTCCCCATCAATTCCCCCAACGGTCAGTCAGAACTGAAAAAGCTTCTTGGATGAGAAGCAAAACATTTTCAAGGGGAAAAAAACCTAGAAAGTCCAGTTGCTTTTGAAAAGCACCTTTGGGGCAACCCTGACCTGAATGATTGAAAATCTTGATAGAGATTTAACTTAACGTTCCATATTGTACCAATGTTTCTGGTTGTTCAAAATCTCACTTGGCTAAATATCCTTCTTAGATACTTGGGCATTTTTGTAGTTATATATTTTTCAATTTCAAAATTATGTTTGTGGTAGCTTATCCATCTTGGCATATCAACTTTACTGAGCATCTTTGTGCATCAGTTTCTTAATTTGTCCAGACATAGCTAAACAAGACATAGGAAGCCCACAACTTCTGATACAACTTGTTAGTTAGTTATAAATGCTAATTGAACTTTATTCTATCAAGTATAATTTTGAGAATATCAATCTCCCTAAAAGTAATTTTCCACCAAGTTTTATACCCTCTAATTTTTAAATCAGTAACAAAACATATACAGTGTATTCCCAACTCAGCTCTAACAATGATAGCTTTTAGAGTCCTTTTAGTTATATCCAATGTACTCAAGTGACACAAATGTGTTTGTTGTAAAGGTAATACATGTTTTAAACACCATACTTCAACCCCACATAAAAAGATATAAGAACATGAACTTCATTAACTTTAACAGCAAATTTATGTGTTATTATCATTGTAAGGGAGCTGCTACAGTGATGAGGGAGCCATGATGCAGTCATATATGACTTTTTATTAAAACTTGTATGCATATATAGTAACAAAAAGTTAATTTAATAATTTGTTTTATATTCATTCAGGTTAGATGTATTGCTTGATAATTGTGGCCAAATCCACTGTTGTTAGAAAACAGATACAGTTAGAACAGTTTAGTTTCATTGTAATGTCATTATTTAAGAAAAAAGTTTAGCACAAATTACCCCAAACAATGAACCGTTCATTTTTAAGGGAAATATAGCCCATCAAAATCTAGTAGAACTATGTCATTGAAGAAGTTTGTTTGGATTTGATTTCAGTTTTAGCTTGGTTTGTTTAGGATTGGTCAAATCAATATCGCATTTGTTCAAATCTATATGCCATTTTATAGGCTTTGCATCAGGGCAGTACCTTGTATAATACAGAAGAGATTGCAAGCAGCAAAAGAAGTAGTTACGAGTTTAGCACCAATTCTAGTATACACAAACAACTCATGTTGGAACTAGACACCTCATTCCATCCTGTTTTATCATTTCCTTCAGGTAAGTTTGTTACCCGCTATGGCATGAATAGTTATTCTAAAAATCTTAATATAGTGTGAAAATCATTATGAACATTTTCTTAAAGCTGATTGTTATGATAATCAAATCTCTAATTAGTTTTGTCTGTGTACTGGAAAATCATGGTTCAATCAACAAATATTATCTGGTGTGTAAGAATCATGGACTAGGAAAGCAGTTGCAAAGTAATTATTTTGATGTGTTCATAGTTTGTATGGTCTATATTTGAACACTTCCAATAAAAGGACTCATATCATTTTTAATTAATTGGTTCCATTATAGAATTGTTTTTATTGTTAGTTATTTTTCCCAATGTTCAAAGCAAATTTCAGTTTTTATATCTTATTCTGTAGTCTCAGTCGCTGGGCTGATAGAGAATATGTGTCAAAATCTGGATGCAACATCAGAAAAAATGCTGTCATATCCTCCTCAGTCATCTCAAAACTGAACAGTTTCCATAATTTCTTTGCATAGGTTTTAGTAATTTATTACTATTATTTGAACCTATTGATCTTGTTGATAATTGATCTGAACCCAGTGCATAAGAACTGGCCATAATTTTATAAATAAGTGAGGACTAGCAATTATACTTTATGGATTCCATTGTGTGAGATAAAAATGTAATTCTGATGTATCAAGTAAAAATCATACTTACTGAACAATATGTGATCAATTTCAACAATGTTAGTTGATTGTTTGCTGATCTTAGACAGATGAAGCATTGATAAAAGCAAATATAAAGACATTAGATCAGTACTAGCTTAATTCTGCCTTTGGAGAAACAGTCTCTTGAGGAAGTGCTAGGATGGTTAAGGCCTTTATTTATGTGATGTAGATTTTCATCATATCTCCTGCAAATTTTAATCTATAAATTTTAAAACCTGCTGAAATGTACACAATATGACAATATCTCTTGTTTTTGCTATGTGTTGAACTCTGTTAGACTCTTCAGACATTTAAAGATGAACAATATGGTGCTTGTTTTAGATAAACAGAGATACAATTAATAACATGGTTTGTAAGCGAAAATTTGATGCCAGGTTTTTAATATTTACAGTTTTAATATATTTATGTATCATGTTGTTTTATTGTTGATTTTATTTAATTACTAATTTGAGCCACCCAAGGCTAGATATAAGATGGGAAGCTATGTATGTAATGTTTTAAATAAATAAATGAAATTATTATTTAAATATTTTTTGCAGATGTTCCTCTACATGTTCATTTTAAAACTTTACTCAAGAAATATGAAATCAAAGGTGACACTTTTGAAGGCGCTGCTCTTGGTTTAGCATTCAAAATGTCTCCATTTAATGGTATGCAGTATAAAAAAGTATAAAATAACTATTTTTAATTCAGTAGTTCATTGGTTTTTCCTTTGTTTTTATATTTTTGATTGATAAGAGCTAGTCTATATATATAAAAGCGAAATACCATCCACACAGCATCATGAAAACTCCAGAACCGTAAAACCTACAAACTTGAAATTTGGCACATATGTTCCTCTTGGCTTCTAGGTGCTCATTAAGAAAGGATTTTTCAAAATGACCATCAGATCATTAGTCTTTCTTAATACAGTAATTAGCACGCTCTGATGTTAAGGAGTTCTACTCCCCCTCCCCACCTAAACAGAACTCTATTCCAACTGCCAGTTGCCTCACATTCTGTTACCTTAGTAGCTTCACAGCCATTTGCACCACTCAGGTGACCCGAGGACACAGACAAACCTCCAAGTTGTCTCAACGACTCTCTAAAAGGATGCAAACCACACTTCCAAACAGGAAGCTACTTTGGCATCAAAGGTTGTAGTATTTTTATTACCCACCATCCAGTCGGAGCTGAAGAAGCTCCTTGGATGAGAAGCAAAACATTTTCAAAGAAAAACCAGAAAGTCCAGTTGTCTCCTGAAAAAAAGCACCTTTGGGACAACAGTTGGAGTATTGTATTGTACAACGCTTTTGCTGAATAGATAGATATGGATGGATGGATGGATGGATGAAAGGAATGGAATGGAATGGAAAGGGGAAAGGAAAGGAAAGGAAGGGGGAAAGGAATGAAGGAAAGAAGGAATGGAAAGGGGAAGGGAAAGGAAAGGAAAGAAAAGAAAAGAAACCCTTATGTGTTTCAATCACCAACCACCACTGAGCCAAGGATTGTGAACCGAATTTATCCTGCATACCCCAATCACAAAGTTTCATCGCGAAGCACAGGTATCCAGCTAATATTTAATACAATTGCGAAATCTGCTTGCTTTGAACTGAGATTATCATTTCATTTTTGTGATGAAAATGCATCAGAAAAAGGTCTGACCAAATCTTTTATATTGTATGCACCTTCGGAAAATGAGATTTATTCATGTCTCATTTGTACTTCCTCTACACTTAATGAATATATCAAACCAGATTTTTTTTACTAGAAGTTGCTATTAAAGAATTTTCCTGATTAGTGAACAAATCATCTTTCAAATATATAAATTGATAATACTAAAATAGTATTATCAATTTATAAATTAAGTTACTTAAGTCAGTTTGATTTAAAATATATCTCTACATGACCTTCTGTATTTAATAAATTTTACAGCAAAGAATATATATATAAATTGTGCCCATATATAAATTATGACTGAAATCATTGACCACTTTTGATGTATTTTTGGCTTAAAATAATTCAACGTCTTAAAAGCATACTGCTAAAAGTTAAACATTTTCTGTGTGATTTAAATAGAAAAAGAACCATATTAAAGATATGTTTTTTTTAATCCCAGTTTTTAATCAAATTAAAGCTCCTCTTCAACAGTTGAGCCATGGATATGAAGCCAGTTCTAAACATCAAAGCATGGCAAAAGTATCTGAACTGTTCTCAGAGGGAAGGAAGAAAAGACATTTAAGTGAAACGTGTGGTAAGTACATAGTACTCATGATACAATTAAACTGGATAGGGTTTTTTAAATATGAACCTGCCAGCACTGCTGAAAAAAGAGTACCACACCTTTCCAGGATATAAGTTATTCTATATCCTAAATGATCTAATTCTGTGAGTTATGAGGCACATTTTATAAGATAGCCTATGCAGTGGTCCACAGATACTTTTAAGAACTGAATCAATTTAGCATTCTACATTTACAATGAGAAACATGTCATTGTTAATGAGCAACATCTCTCGAACATAGCTGCTTTTTAGTACAATATTTTTGTGGAGGAAAATTGTCTATAATTTCCTTACAAGGGAACTCTTTTAGTGACAGTTCCATGACATCCTCAAGAGGGCAAGACCCTGTGGTAAGACACGTTTTTTAACCAATGTTAAATTAGAGCCAGAGTCTGATCTCTACTTTCATATCTGATTCAAAGCATAAGGCACATTGGAGACTTAAAACTCTGCCCAGAGGAATTTGGACTGGACTTATTCTGGTAGGGGAAATGTATCTTCACTAGTAAAATAAATTAATAAGAACTTTAACAACAAGCCATGACTGCAAATCAATAGGGCGAAATAATAATTCTCTATTTGAACTCAAGGGGAAACTTTTGTTTGTTTATTTCAACCTTTGTGTGAAGCTAAAACTTATGTCCAATTATAAGTGAACAAAGAGATCCATTTACATGTGCCATAGTACTCATTTACATTATATAATTCATTAGGCTATACAACACTGATTAGGATATATAACATCTTTGTCCAAGATGCAACCCTTTGAGAAATATCAAAATGAATCGTAAATATATTGCCCATGCTTCCATGGGTCGAACAAAGTTTTCTCTATGTCCAATGACAGTAATATTTGAATCCTTCCATTTTCAAGCTAAAGCTATTGCACCCATTACAATGTTAATATGATCAGAGTTCAACAGACCTGTTAAGTTTTGGGAAAGCACCCTTCACTCACTTTTCTGTCATACTGATGGTTTCTGCTATGTAATCTTCCTAAACATGCATTAACAGGATCCCATTAAAAAGTTGTTGAAAGGCAATATAGAGATTTAATAAATTACTGGTATTGGTTTTAGTATTATAAATGAAATTGTTGATTATTTGTCGTTTTTCAAGAAACAATATGGTCTGTGAATTTACTTTTCCTGACAAGTATCTCTAAATTGGAATGTACATGGGGTTCAAGAATGAGAATGGAATGAGCAGAAGACCTTGTTATTTTTACTCACTATTTTACATGTAAAAGTTAATAGTAGGGTGGCAGGGTTAATATTTCTAATTTTACTGAACCCTTCCAAAGATGAAAGGTACTGGACAGAATTTCATGTGAATACACATGAAAACATAGTTGTTATTTTAAGTTCTGGACCATGCTGTCTCATTTCCTAAATCAGAAATAAAGAGCACAATGAACTAAAATAGCATTTAATTAAAGAAATTAAAGAAAACAATTGAATAATTTAGCGATACTGTCTGTTGGAACCTTTTGTATAGGTTCTACATAAAATCATTATCAATGGAATAGAAATAACAGAGTTGGAAGGTCTTCTAGTCCTACCTTCTGCTCAGGCAGGAGACCTTATACCATTCAGATATGTGGCTGTCCAGTATCTTTTTAAAAGCCTCCAGTGACAGAGCACCCACAACTTCTGAAGAAGTTCCACTTGTTTATTATTCTCACTGTCAGGAAATTTCTCCTTAGTTCTAGGTTGCTTTAAAAAATAAAAAGTAAAGGTTGCTTAAAAGTTTGAATAAATTAATTAAAAAGATGTTTCCTTTTAGTACAGTATACGACTCAAGGTCTAAAACTGATGGTAGTATGGACAACCAATTTTGTGGTAATGAGTGAATATTTCCATATTTATACATCTAGTGGGCTCTATCCACAAAATGAAATTCAGTGTAGAGAAAAGTAAGGTTTTACACTTAGGCAAGAAAAATCAAATGTACTGCTATAGATTACATGAAACCTAGCTCAATAGCAGAACTGTGAGGAATCTTGGAATCCTAGAGGACAATCACTTAAATATGAGCCACCAATGTACAGCAGCCACAAAAAAAGCCAACACAATCCTAGGTTGCTTTAACAGAGGGATAAAATCAAGATCATGTGAAATATAATGCATCCAGTTTTGTTCACCATATAATGAAAAAAGATGTAGAGACTGGAAAGAATGCAGGAAAGAGCAACAAAGATTATTAGGGGGCCGAGTACTAAAACATATAAAGAACAGTTGCAGAAATTGGGTTTGTCTAGTCCAGTGAAAAGAAGGAGCAAGGGTGACATGATAACAGTGTTCCAATATTTGAGGGGCTGCCACAAAGAAGAGTGGGTTAACCTATTTTCCAAAGCGCCAGAAGGCAAGACAAGAAACAATGGATGGAAATTAATCAAGGAGAGAAGCACCCTAGGATTGAATAAATTTCCTAACAGTGAAAACAATAAACCAATGGAACGGCTTTCCTTCAGAAGTTGTGTTGCGACTTCCGGTTTGGGCTTCTTTGGCAACGGACCGAAATCCACAATCATGCGTGGTTTCGATCCATGCTCGCCGCTGGAGCGCCCTGATCCTTTGAATAAGGGCTGAAGCCACCCTGTAGAGGTGGTGAAGAGGGGGGAAACTGCCAGCTGAGTCAAGGGGAGCCACATCTCTCCTCCTTGGCTGGTCATTACTCCCTTTCCTGAAGGCGGTTGCAGTGGTGGTCAGAAATGGCCACCTCAAAGAGGAACCTGACCGGACAAGATTGAGCAGGAGGGAAGACAAAAGGGAGAGCTTGACAGACCGGGCTAAACAGAGATAACATCTAAGCAAGATACCCTGGATCTAAAATTATTAAGAGTGTTATTCCTAAAAGAAGATTTTTAAAGCGGCGGAGAAGAGAGGGAAAAGGGGGGGAAAAATTCTTTCTCACATGGACAGTTGCAATTGTCTTTGAATGCTGAAAAGAAGAGATTTAAGTAAGACATTTGTGTTAATTTACTTTGCCACTAACAGGCAATTTTAAGCTGAAATTAAAGTGTCAAGGGGAAAATAAAGACTTTCTGGATATTCTAACGCCTTCAAAAGGAGGAAAGTGGAGGAAAAAAGAAAGGGTGGAACTTGTAAACAACAGAGAGTACCACCTGGAAATAAAAAGAATTAACTGTGAAATCTTAACAAGACTTCCAAAGGATATATTGTAACTGAAACTTTGTTACAAGATAACAGAGCCCCCGAAAAGGGAAAGTGGAAAAAAGAAGCAAGAAGAAACAGTTTTGGATTATTTGGTGATTTTTGGAATTTTGGGTGTTGGATTTTTAGTGGTTTGAATTAAAATTAATCAGGTGGTTGTTTAAAAGTGCTTAAAATGGCAGTACTCCTTGAGGAATTAAAAATGGAACTTAAAAAGAATGAAAGAAGAGTCGCAACAGGGAGGAAGATCTTTGGCTTCACACTTCAATTCTTAGAAATGGAGATTATGAACTATGAAAAACAACAAGAAAGGCTTGAAGAACAAGAAGAAGCCATCTTTGACGACCAAACAATTCAGTGTGGGGTAAAATGGAAAAAGTGGGGGAAAGGAGTTAAAAATTCAAGATGTGCGAAAACAACTAAAAAGAATAGTCTGAAAAGTAAATAAAACATTAGGAAGAAGCAGAAGAGAGGATTACAGAGGGGAGAATCAGAGAGGGGGACAAAAAGGGTGATGAGAAAAAGAGGGGAAAGATAAAAAGGAAAAGAAGTTATAAGGGACAGAAACAGGAAATAAAGAAACAGGAAACGTACAAGGATTAAAGGTATTAGCCTATTTAAAAGACATAAAGATAATGGTTAAAAATATAAATTAAAAGAGGATTCTGCAAGGGTACAAGAGATAGTGTTATATTGGAAATAATAACGAGCTAGCAAATATGAAACATAGGTGATTAAAGTGAAAGACAAAACTGGTATGGTTATGTAATGGAATGTTAATAATTAAATGAAATAAAGAGGGAAAGGGAATAAAAGTAAAAGAAGAGGGAATAAGAGGAAGGAATGAAAATACTTTAATTGTTCTTAATGATTTATAAAATACAATTGAAAAGAAATGTAAGATTTACAATGAAATCAATATCAGTTGTCAGGATGAATTGGAATAGAATAACCATTTTATTCATTATTGTTATATAATTTTTCTTTTTTTAGAATTTAGTGTGTATTTTTAAGGGAAAGTACCAAGCGGAATTCAGTTGATAAGAGTTATATGATATAAAATAGATATTAGAAATTGAATGTTATGATTGTATAATGCATAAATTAAATGTTTAATGGGATTTGAAAGGATAACAAATATAAGATATAAAGGTGACACACTCTACTTGGTAATCATAGGGGAAACCTTGTTTTTCAATGCCTGGAAGGGGAGGGAATTGCTTTTTTCTTTTCCCTTTCCGGATGATGATGGAAAAAGAATGTATGAAATTGTAAACAGGACAGACAAAAGTACAAATATAATGACTAGAAAGATATAGAAATTTAGAAAAAGATATGTACTTGAATTAGAAAAGAATGAAATAATCATAAATAAGGTTGAGGAAAGTAAAGGAAGGGAAAAATTATTGAGAAATGGATAAAATAGTGACAAGATATGGAATATAAAGATGAATATGTAACTGAGATGTGATAACCTGGAATCATGCTGCTCTCAAAAAAAAAAGATATTTTATTTGTATTATGTTTTGTGAAAACCCAAATAAAACTTTTATATAAAAAAAAAATTGTGTTGCTCCATTACTGGAGGCTTTTAAGGAGACTGGACAGCCACTTGTCTGGAATGGTATAGGGAGTTGGACTAAAAGACTTCCAAGGTCCCTTCCAACTCTTTTATTCTGTTCTGTTATTTGGGATAAAAAAGTCATCATAGCTGCATTGCTAACCTACTTTCTACTCTAGATATGCTTTTGCATTTCCTGTGAAGTATCTATGTTGTATATTTATTACTTAGAATTTTGTTCATTAATTGATATTTTTAATCTTTTCATGGCAGGAGAAAATGATAGTTGTGAAGCATTGTCTTTTCAGCATGAAGGACAGGAGTCATATAGTAATTTTACAGCAGCATCCAATGTTGACATGTTATCTAGATCTCACAGTATCTCATCACAGGTATGATAATATTGTCACATTGCCTATATTTTCAAAAAAATAAATAAATACTTGAGTAACTCTCTTAAATTTCTATGGGGCGGTGGCATTTTTCTGTAATGATGAATCTTGACAGCAATTTTTAGTTGTTAGGAATGAAGTTTTCTATTTGTTTTTAATGAATTTTAAATCATCTCTCATGCTTCAGCATATTTCTTAAAAGTAAATATTATTAAATATAGGTTGGATTTCTGAATGTATCTGCTCAAGTGACTGTTAAAATTATATCACATCATTTAATAGCAAGGCCAATTAAAATTTATTTTTGTTCCTAAGGCCTTTGTAACAGAATATACAGAATCTGGGTCTGATTCAGAAGCCGAATCTTGGCCTTGAACAGTCTATAATCCTTTAAAAAGTGCCCTGAACATTTTTCTGTGGCATCTTCCTAATGTCACAAAAGGTTGAAAACATTAGTACGGGTCTTTGAAATAATGCACAAATTGTTTCTGCCTCTTTTTTCTTTAAAATCAACCCAACATTCTCTGCCTGCCTGAGTGGTGTGGTAGCCTAGAGGTGGAGCCCTTGCTTCACAATCAGGAGGCTGCGAGTTCAATCCCAGGTAGAGGCAGATATTTCTCTCTATGGGCACACTGGGAATATATCTGCTGATAAAAAACCTCCACATTGGCAATGGGAAAGGGTATCCAGCCAGTAAACACTCAGCTCAATTCAGTTGCCCAGACTCTACCCCACGAGGGATTATGGGGTTGTTAAAAGGGGATGGTGATTCTCTGCCTGCCTCCTTTTCTCCATTTTTCTTTCTCTCATTTCTTGTCTATATCACTCTCCAAGTCTTCCCTGCGTGATCTTCTGAAACTGGGTTTTTGTTTTCCTAATCCAGTATCTTCATAGCTGTCCCACCAAGTCTTTCAACAATCTTTACCAAGAAATGGAATTTTTAAAAAATCTTCTCTTTTTGTAGTGCTTTGGCCTACTGAGAAAAACCTTAGTCACCTGTTAGATAGTAAAATGAAGAAAAATAAAGATGCTGTGACTAGAAGCCTGTACTTTGCCCTGAAAGAACTGCACTCCTTGGGGAAGTTCAGTGTGATGGTCACTTAAGGGAAGTTTGCCAGGCTATGGGCACCTCAGTGATTAGAAGTCTTAATTTTTTCCCTCTTATCTAAGCAACTATAATCACATTTTAAAAATGCTTTCAGTTTTTATCATTTTGTGTAATTTCATTTTTAATTGTATGGGCTAGTTTAGATACAAGTTCAATATCAGATTTACTGTCCTAATAATTACAATTTCAACAATTCAATATTATTTCTCCACAATTTTATACATTCAAAATAAATATGACTTTATAAAACCAACAAAAAACATTGCCAGCTTCAAAAGAAAATATTATGTGGAAATTATTGCATTTATTTGAGTTTGAAAGCTCAGTATTTTTACTAATATATGCACTGAAAATTATTTGTTTTTCATATAGCTTTTTAATGTCATTTAATGAAACAATTTTTAAACAGCTCAATTCAAGGCGGAGACTGAGAAGTGAATATTCCTATGACATAGACAATATTGTTGTTCCTATGTCATTAATTGCACCATCAAAACTGGAGAAACTTCAGTATAAAGAAATTCTTACCCCAAGGTATTTGAAATTTTATTGAATTTAAATATAAACAAATTATATAAAACTTAGTTCTGATAGAAAGCATTTTGTAGACAATTGACAATATTGTGGAAAGGTCTAGTCATGCTACTTCTTATTACGGAAATGGATATAGTGCCTATAACACAGCTCTTGGGATTTGTTCTTAATGCTTTCAATTGGGTTTGATTCAGTGGTGGGATTCAATTTTTTTTACTACTGGTTCTGTGGGCTTGGCTTGGCGGGCGTGGCAGCAGAAGGATACTGCAAAATCTCCAGTCAGAGGTGGTATTTGCCGGTTCTCCAAACTACTCAAAATTTCCAGTTCTCCAGAACTGGTCAGAACCTGCTGAATACCACCACTGGTTTGATTCCTGTTACAGATGTCTTATGTTGGTTAATAGATCATAAGTTTATACAAATCTAAATTTCTTTTCTGTAAAACAAATATATTAGAGACCTATCTCATGGATTAATAGCAAGGCTAATTCAGAAAAGTTGTGGGATTTGTATTGCTAAAGATAATAAACTCTATTGTTGATCAAATCATACAACATTAATGTATTTTCTGTGTATTTAATATTGCGCTAGGCACAAAAGATTAAGATACTTAATTTAGATGAAAATTCTTAAATATTCAAATGTTTAAACTGTACATGTTTAAAGTAAAATGCTTATGTTTCATTATTGCCGTATAAATTCAGAATTTGACACCATCATACTACATATATTCATGTTAAAGTAATGTTATGAATGCTTAAAAGTCCAGTTGCATTTAAAAGTTTAGGCATTCCTTGTGAAACCATTTAATAAATCCCCAAGGGAACAGAAGCTGAATCACTTCTACATAATTATGGCATATACGAAAGTTTGGATATCCTTCCAAGTTGATTCATTCAGCTGTCGCCATCCTTTTCTGTAAAGTTGTTAGTAGGATTAAGTTACTAATGGCAAATGAATCAGATCTATGTTTGCCTAGGGCAGGGATGTCAAACTCGATTTCATTGAGCGTCACATCAGGGTTGTGTTTGACTTCTCTGGCTGGGGTGGGCATGGCCAGCTTGACATCACTCATGTTGGGGCTACCTATGGTGGCCCGAGCACTCTGCCAGCGAAAACAAAGCTCGGGTGCGCGGTGTGTGCCAGACCCCCAGGCTCATTTTCGGTCACAACAGCCTCCAGCAGCCCTCTGCCAGAGAAAACGGACTCCATTTTCTCTGGCAGGGGGCTGCAAAGGAAGCCATCACAGCTGAAAATGGGGCTTGGGAGGGCCATATGGCGGCCCTTCCATGCTCCATTTTTACTGGCAGAGGCACTGCAGGCCAGTCCTTCGCTGTTTCCAGGGCAGCCCTGCAGGCCAGATAAGCACCCCGCGGGCCTTGAGTTTGACACCCCTGGCTTAGGGAAAATAATTAAATATTTTTAACAATCATGGAGTCTTTTAAGCAAATTTTTGACCATTTAAAAATGGAAATAATTTACTTTTGAAAAGCAGTAGAGGGCTACAAAATATCTAACTATCTAAACGTTTCTACTTATTTCAACTGAAAGAAATATTATTAAGAAATGGAAATTAAATGGAATGGAAGAATCCAGAAAACTGAGAAAAAGCTGTGCTATTTAGAACTGCTAAACAGCACCTGAAATACAGATCACAAACTTCCTCCTGAAAAGGTGAACGAATACTTGGTTACAGGAATACTTGGTTACAGGTCCACTGTATAACATTACTTTTCCAACAGTGGTCCACAGTTATCAGAAGGAAATCTTTATCAGATTTAGTTGCAATAGTCGTAACCTTAGTATATATTTCTAAGCTTGAGATTTTTTGGATAAGATACTTTGGACTAATGAAATCAAAATTAAACTGATTGATTTCAACTGCACAATATATCTGGAAGAGAAAGGATGAAGCATTTGTAAAAAAAACAAAAAACAAAGGGGTTTATTAAAACATACAATTTGACCAAAAACTCCCAAACCTTTTCATGCAACTAGATATTTCCCCACTTTTCAACCATATACCAGTGGATTGTGATAACTACACTTAAGCACCTGTCAGAAGCAATCAGTGTGTCTCTGCTTTCAGACATTCACAACATTTGTTTGTCATTATTGACGTTCATTGCAAGTCAATGAAACTATCTAGTCTATCAGGACATTGCTACCTTAGCTACCGTAGAAAAAGGAAAGAAAATGAACCAAATACAAAGGTAACTGTTTGGTTAATACAAGAATTCTGATGGAAGAATAGAAAAGAGAAAACACAGATGAGAAATATTTGTTTAAAATGGGAATATGTTGCTCATTTGTACAGGCTGTTAATAAACTTGTAGCTATGTAGCACTATGCAGAATCGATACTATGTTCACCCAAAAGCAAAGTTATTTTAAATTTATGATAATCTTTTCCAAAAGATAACAGAAAAAATTATCAGCCTCCTTTAATCATGATCTTATTGAACATGGGTTGACTCTTACATAAGAAGACACAGTCTAATGTTCAAATAAACACAGTACATTGGTATATTTGCACAAATGATTTGATAAGATAAAAAGAGAAAGTTACCTTAATTTAAATTATGCCAAAGCCAATGACTTTGAAACAGATAAAACATTAACTGTGAGAAAGAATTCAATTATGTGATTGTCTATTTGCAGTGTTTAGAGTAGAAATTATTTTTCCATAATGAATTAGATTTGTTTTATCTGAACTATTTTCAAACTATTTTTTTATCAACAGCTGGAGAATAGTTAGCCTAAAGCCTTTAGAAAAACTGTATGAGGATGAAGAGAAGGTAAGATCTATTTATGTTTTGCTGTTGCTTTACAGTGAGGAATTTTATATTTCTATTTGCAGATAAATTATGATACATCAGGATAGTGAAAGCATTGAAATGAAAGCATGTTAGTATGAGCAAAGCATGAAAGTAGATATATCCTTTGGGAGGTTTGGGTGGCTGCTTCAGTTATTAACATACAGTACTTGAGCCACAAGTGAAATGAAGCAGCTGTATATGCACAACTGCATATTCAGAGACCTGGGAACTGTCTTTGGAGCTACCACAAGTCTTTCAAAGGATATAACTATCTTCACATTTCAAGGAATAACGTTTCCCTCATACTAACACCCATTAACTATATGAAGAATAAAATAGATTTTATAATAATAATTTTTATAATAAAATTATAAATACTTTTGACTATTTTTATCTAAAACTATAGAGGGGAGTCAGTTTGGTATAGTTATTAAGACATCAGGCTAGAAACTTGGGAGATCATGAGTTCTAATGTTGACTTAACACAGAGCTAACTGAGTGACCTTGGGTCAGACCCTCTCCCTCAGCTCTAGGAAAAAAGGCAATGGCAAACCACTTCCAAAAATACTGCCAGGAGAAATGCAGGGAGTCAGCATGATTTGAAGGCACACAAACACATGCACACACACACACAATTACACACAAAAGGCAGAAGAAAAAGTATAATTCTTGTTTGAAGATGGGTGACAAATATGTTGGAAAAATATTTTGAGAGTTTTTACTAAAATTGGGTCAACTGATAGCATTGGTTTGGACAGGTGTCCACAAATTTACTGACCAGGGTCAACTGCACCTTGATTTTTAATCATCCCTGTTCGTTGTTTGCTTGTTAACGATATTTATAGCCTGTCCAAATTGTGATAGATAGTGAACAAATATGCATATAAATCACACAATAAAAAGGCCAAATATCGCCATACCTAGATTTCCTATGATGACTGCCCATAATCCCAAAAGCCCAAATGTATAGAGGTAAATTGTCAACTTACAACTACAATTGGGACCAGAATTTCTATTGCTATGCAAAGCAGTTGTGAGTTGCACCTGGGATCCCACATACTGTGATGAAATAGTCCAAGCACATAGTGAGCAAGATGAGAGTTCCATCACCACAGCAGCCTTGATTTCTACTTATCGCTCACCTTCTGTTCCGAAGGATTGCCTTGGTGGGAGGGACGCAACATGGCTTGGCTGCCTTTCGCCAGTAGTTTTGGGCACGAGAAGTCTCCAGCCGCTGCTGCCGGCTTGGTTCCGGCTGGCAAAGAGGCGGCCGCTGGAGGCTTCTTGCGCTGAAAAAGAGGCTGTGGCTGGAGGCTTCTTGTGCTGAAAACTACCTAAAACTACAGGCTGAAAAAGAGGCCTGAAGTCCCGTTGCCGCCCTGTTCTTCATGCCAGTCACACATGTGCATCCCATTGCCTGCTGGTGCTGCTCGTGGCCAGACCCGGCCAGGAGAACAGCCGGTGCATAGGCAAGTCCCTCTGATGCCATGACGTATGTGTATATTTGAGGCTGAGAAGGAGGAGAAGGCTTGGCTGAACTTTGGAAGAACTTTGCCCAAGACTTCTTGTGTATTCAAGGGCTACACCTCTCCCAACCATGAGTTTGGTGGCGATCTAACGAAATGCCTTCCAGCTCTTCAAGATCAACTTTAAGAGCGCCCAAGTTTTAGACTCTTCTGCTGCTTGTTGTGGCTTGCTTGGAAAGATTCCCATCCTCAGTTTCGTAGGCGAGAGACCGAACAGTTGTTCTTTTATCCCCACTGCACACCGAAGCACCCCCTCCCACACTGCCCCCCCTTAATTCACGCTAGGCCTCTCTCTTTGGAAGACTTTGCCAATTGCTCATTGTCACTCCTCAGTCCCCATGGAAGAAGCCGAGAGCAAAAGTAGCGAGGGCGAGGGGGGTGTCCCTCTGCGGTCCCCTCCCGGGTGACAGCCAGGGCTTTGCCACCACCTCTTTTCCCCAGAGGCATGGTGTCTGCTTCCCTTCACACTCTTTGCACTCATCAGGAGCGCTGAACCGGAGTGGGAAAGCGTGCAACGGGAGCAAGAGAGCACGAAGTTGGCTGTTATAGGGCAAGTGCCTTGGCTTCCCCTCTTGCTCCCCACAGTCGCCCTGAGCCGGTGTGGTTCTTTATTTGGGAAGTCTGACAGCCGCTGCAGCAACAAGCAGCGCCGCAGTAATGAGGTACAGTAAGATTTGGTGGTGCAGAAATTGTTCCATAAAAATATAGTGCATCTCTGAGGGGCTTCTAGCAAAAAAAAAAACCCACCCCAAAACCCCATTCGCCAGGCAGTCGTGATCTTTAGATGGGTTTTTATTTTGTCAGCCCAAGGATGGAAGGGGGGGGGGGAAGTAACATAGGAAATCGCCCTGTCTCTGTACCATTTGACGCCCTGGTCATGTGACTAAGTGGACATCACATGGTGCCATGAGTGATGCTGAGTTGGCCGTGAATGATGTCGAGTTCACATAGCTTGGTTAGAATTTTTGCATCTCACCACTGATCTCCATAATACCTTCATCTTGCACTCTTGCCAGAGTCCAGAAGGATATTAAGGTCATGGCATTGGCCGCCATCAAGTTAATAGGTGAACTAATAGGACGTAGAGAAGCAAATTTCTCATCTCCATGGAAGAAAACCAGCAAAATTGTATTATTTTTGTTTTACCATCTTATCAGAGTAAGAAAAAAAGTTCCAGTCCATTTAGGTCTTTAAAAACAAGAATGGAGCAGGCTAGGTATGTATTCATTCATGTAATCATTATGGAGTGTCTGAAAAGAGAGGCTGTGGTGGTAGATGGGGAGAAAGATAAGAACAAAGTATGTATTGCTCACTCTTGCGTTGGCCCAGATTCTCAGCAATGCTCAGTCCTAAAATGGGATTCTGCTGTATTAAATATAACATTCTTAAGAGTAACTTTTACATTTATGTCATTTTAGGATTATTCTAATGTTTTTCCATGTTTAGTAAAAATGAATTACACAGTACATGTGTAGAGTTTATTTTTAGAGTGCTGAATCCATAACTGTTTTGTGAGAAGACTGTTCTCATTCATTAAATAAGATTTACAATCTGAGTATTCTAATACTTAGGCAGAAGATCTGTCTGATGATGTCTATGCTGCACGTCATTCAAAATATGAAGACAAAGAAAGAGCACGGTGGTCACTGTGGGAAAAGTGTCGATGTCCTAGAAGGAATAGGCAGGTTGAAATTAAAAGATATTGGAATTACATTTTGTTGATTGCTAGTAGTTTCAATTTCTTCAGCCAGGTTTCTCTTATAAAACTAGTTATGTTATTGGGGCTATTTGAATCTTGCTTTACTACTATTCAAATCACAATTTACCTTTACCATTGCAAATATAATGCTTGTGTCAGCATAATTACCTAAGTCTTACTGTAAGAACTGTAGGATTAGCTGAAGCTGCCCCATACTAAAGGGAAAGGGCAAGCCGCCTATTTGAACATTACACGCTTAAAATATGTGTGAATAAAGCTTTAACAATGTGATTAATAGGCTGATTATTTGTTCAAATCATTACTGGATTGGTCATATGTGCTACCTCAAAAGATTAATGTTCTTGGGCAGAGCTCCATGTCAGAATCTTCAAAAACTGTGAAGAATTTTTTAAAAAACCCAAATTACCCCCTCCAGCATGCATGCTTTTGGATGTGATTTCTCCAGATCTTGCCTTTTATAAAAGGAAAACAGTTTTGGAGCGATCAAGGGATGAAAGCAATACCAGACATCTCTGCAAGTTTAAAGACCCAATTTTGCCAAAAATTATGATTGGGTTGTGTGAATGCAGTCTTCTACAAGTTCTCTATGTAATACTTGTATGAATGAATGAATGAATGACAATGTTATTTAAGTGGTAGAGGAGATAAGTGTACCATAATAACAAATGATAATTTATCTGTCCATCTCTTGACATCTAGTCAGTAATGTTTGATAAAAATAGAAGACTGTAATTAAATTGTAGTTTTACCAATGTCAGACAGGGAAATTGTCAGGAAGGCTCAAAGAAAGATGTAATCACAACCATGACCTGGATCACTGAGAATCTCCATAGACATTTCTCATTGGTCAGTTGATAAAACAGTTCTGTAGGGTACTGAGGGGACATTAACAGGTAACTGATTCGCATTCATTGGTTGCAAGGCATTTACACTCTTCCATTATGGATTTCAGACAATTGGCTACTAACTAATTTTTCCGTCTTTGGGATTATGTCCATGATATTTTTCATTAGTTCAGGTTACCTGGCCTTTGGGTGAAGCTTCAGAGGCTGACTTATAGTCTGCTTATTGGAAGAACTCTTTTGAACGCCTACCAGGCCGAGGTTGCATGCCTTTCATGGCTAGCTAGAAAAAAAAACATGTCTAAAATTGCATCTCCTTGTTCACATACGAACTATTCCATCTTCTGTATTTTCCTCACTCTTCGCAATTGCCTCTTTTAGAAAGAAAGACATTTCTTTTTTCAAAATGTCTACAATGACTTTCATAAATAATTCTCAGTTGGAAATGCCTAATACCACAATGACTACAGCAGAAACAGAATCATAGAACTGGCAGGGACCTTGGAGGTCTTCTAGTCCAAGCCTCAGCTCAAGACAACTTATACATCCTGGCCAAATGGTTGTCCAGTCTATTCTTGAAAGCAATGGATTCCTAAGTGATGCTTTTGTTCATGCTCAGGACAGATATCTTTATTATCTTTTCGCTGCAGGGGGACCAACCCTAAATATATATTTATAAGTATAAAAACTGTTTAAGCCAGAAATGGCCCTCCTCCAAGAATGATGTTCATATCAAGTAATTGTCTGCCATTCTGCTTATTTCTTGTATGCAAGTAGTCCTTGCTTAGCGACCACAGCTGGGACCAGGAACACCATCACTAAGTGAAGTGGTCATTAAGTGAAATATCACTTGACCAGAATGCACTTATATCACTTCCCAGTTAGTCATGAAGGAAGTCACTAGGGGTTAAGTGAAATGGCACAGAGTGTGGCTTGCAATTTTATTTATGGCTTCTCCACTGACTCTGCTTAGCAGAAGCTGGCTGTGAAACATGCAAGTGGGTATCACATGATTGTGGATACTGCAACAGTTGGAAATGTGTGCAGGTTGCAAAGCCTAAATGGCAATTGTAACTGTGAGAACACTGTAATGGTTGTAAATGACAGGACTGGCCATAACATTATTTCAATGCTGTCATTAACTTCGGACAAGGAGCCTCAACGTAACACAGAAGCATGCAGGGCTCCTCGGCAGTCGGACAAACCGCAGTCAAAACCAAGGATGAATGTCAACTGCACAGCACTGTGCGCCAACTCACCATGCCCTCTTTCGTGTCTTCCCATCTGTTTAGCCAAAGTGTATCCTGAAAGACACCCTGAAGATGCTGTGAAAATGTACGTGCAGATAGATACTCAAAGCACCTGCACCCTGGCAAGACCCATATTCTTCGACATCTTTGAGGTGCAACAGAATGAACTTAACTTCACTGTATCAACGTGCCATGGACCAAGAAGCATGCCAGGGAGGAGAGCTACTGGATTCTGCATAGAGTCATTGGATGGAAGTTCCTGGTTCCCACTGCCGCCTGTGTTTGAATGAGATGGGTTACCGAACGACCGCAGTCAGATCGCAACACCTAAGGTCATAAGTAGCACGCCTCACCTACAGCACCTGGCTCATCACTTCCCCGCTCTGGATCCGGAGGCTGAGATCCTACTCTTGCTGGGAGATAATGCCCCACGTGACTTTCTCTTCTCCGAGTCAGTTGGCCTTGTAAATGGCCCAGTGGCCATCAAATCTCCACTAGGATGGGGATCGTAGGAATTGTCAGTGTCCATCGGATACAGACCCCAACACAGGCAAATGCCTTAGCACCATCCATTCCAACTGCCTTCCGACGCCCTTTAGCACCATTGAAAACAAGAATGCGGTTCCAAATTAAAAGGCTGCCGGCAATCAGTACACTTCCATTAGGATACCCTAAATGGCCGTTAGCAACCACCAGACATCCACTAAGACGCTCTACATGGGCATATGCCTACGCAACACCCTTTCCGACACCTTCCCAATGCTCGTTGACGCCGTGGAAGCAAGAGTACCATTCCAACTGTGAAAGGGCGCCAGAAGTAGCCTCCAGACTTTCACGATTGGTACCAAGAGTACCTGTCAACCCTAAAAGGCCACCAGATATTGTACGATAATTTGCACAGTCTGTTAAATCTTTCTTTTAGTATTGGAATCTAGATTGACATCTTCCACTTGGTTAGCCCCCATGTCTTTCTTCAGATTTGCTGGCATAGCTTGGTTAGAATTGACTAGTTTATGTTCTTTTGGTTGCCATGTTCATCATGAGTATTCCATCAGTTCATATAACTTCTAGACTTGGTAATGACTGGAGTGCTGATCTGACTTCATATTTTAGTACTAGAGGTTCTTATAAGTAAGGAATATATTCTAAGATATCTTAGATGCTGACATCTCTGTCTAATTTATGCTGTATTTCAAAAGTTTTCCTTTCCCCCCACATTTGTTTCCATCTTCAGTATCTTTACAGATGTTGTAATATTGCTTTTTGTCTTTTCTAAAAGCTCTTTTGTTAAATTCTTTTCGGAGATCCCCCCCCCCCCCTTTCTTGGATTTGCTTCTCTTCTGTTCTTGCCAATTTCCAGTTTATTCTAACATCCAGTTTGCTTTTTTTTCTTCCTTCATTTTCAGCAGTTTCCTTTCACATTCATCCTTAACAATTTATTTAATTTCATTCCATAATTCTCTATTAATGTGGTTCAGGACTTCAAAGCTATTCCTGATGTTCTTCTTTAAAATGGTGGATATATATTCAATATTATATCATATAAATTGACTGGCTTTGAAGCTTACATAGGAACAGTTTATGATGAATTCTAGTCATATCTAGTCTTTTATATTATAACTGAGCTCCTCCATCTCCTTTTAGCAATAATATAGTCAATAGAATCAAATCAAACGGAAGAGATATGAAAAATATGTTCCACAGACTTGATCGCATGGGGATTATCTCTATTACACTGGATCATTTGGCACCTTTCTCATACTGTGATTCCAAGAAATCAAAAAACACAATCTTTGCTTTCTTCTCTTTCATCATTTTCAGCAATCTTTCATATTCATCCTTTACTATGAAAGTAAAAGTATTTTTAAAAGATGTAGGACAGATAGAATCACAGAAAGACTATAGATTGTTCCACAAATAAAACATTAAAAAGACTGATTAAAAATATTAAAAATTTTATATACAGTGGAAAAATGTGTTTTTGTTTCCTAAAAGTTCCCTTTAGAATTACATTTATTGTTAGAGATTTTAGAGATTCTTCTTCCATCATCTTATTGTTCATCAGATCATTGTTACTGAAAGAAACTAGAGCTTATTTTATTTCATTATAGGTCATATAGCAGAAATTTAGAGGAACAAGATGCATCACTGAAAGAAAAACAAGCAAATTCTAATTTAACAACCTATATTTCGGAAAACACTGCAGGCATAACTTCAGAAGCCTGTAATTCTCAATATTTGGGAACATCACAGTCTTCAGGAAAAAAAATATCAATGGTAATGCACACATTAATGAATATGCAATTTAAATATGTAATTATTGTTGAGTTTATTGGAGAACAGTTAAAAGGACCAAACTGAACTATTTAGCAATTTCCTTTAAAAAAAATCCTGCTTAGATCATTTGTGTTATAAAGTGTTTGTGTTATTGTTCATTAAAGCATTTTAATATACTAGAACACTTAATTTAATTTAATTTATTTAATGCATTGGAGAAACGCAACTCAATACATATTTATTTCATTGCAATAATTTATTTATTTATTTGGGGGTAGTATGTTAGATTATATTGTATGAAGCTTCCCCAAGCTGCTTAATTTAACCTTCTAAATAACACTTTTGTCACTGTGTAAATTTTAAGTTGATGCAAATGATGTGATTTTAGAGTTTCCAGTATCAGAATTAAGAATCACTGCAAATATTTTGTACAAGATATATAGCATATCTACTCCAAAAATAATCTTGAACTTCTTTCATTTAAAAAGACTATGTTAAAAAAACTCCTCGGTGCCCAGCTTTCTTCCTTGTCATCTAGTTACCAATTCCAGTTAAAATCACTTTTGGAGATTCCTTTCTTCCTTCATATTTATATACCATTTTCCCGAAAATACAACCTACCCTGAAAGTAAGTCCTTGCTTGATTTTTACACGTGCGCCCAATGTAAGTCCTATCCCCAAAATAAACCTTAATTAAGATCCCATCCACTCCAGAGTAGACTGGTAAAAATTAAGCTGGGAGGAAGGGGAGGGGAGCTGACCTACTACTTACCTTTGGACAGTTGTAGCCAGGCCTCACACACCCTAACACCTGCCTTGCCGGCCCATTTCTTCTGCATTGAAGAAGAATCTGGATCGATCCGGAGCTCTGTTACCAGCTGCAGAGGCCTTCAGGAAAGCCTTGCCGGCCACAGAAGTGGTAGTTCCTGAAGGCCTCTTAGCGAAAAGGAGGCCGGGGGTGACATGCACAAGTGAGATTAGTAAGTGGATGACATCCCCTGAAAATAAGACCTGGTGCCTTTTTTGTGGCAAAAAATATCTTATTTGGGGGGAAACATGGTATGAAAAACTTGAATATGGACATTGGCTTGAAGCTGCACGCCCTAGAACTAATAAGAGAATCACAATTTGTTTCTAATTAAATTAATGGCCTGCAGAAAAAGTACACTTCCAAAATTGATTTCCAATATATGTGGCCATATTTTTCCTCTTTCTTTTATATACACAAGCACATCTTCCTTTCCATTCTGGCAGACACCGAAAAAGGAGGTGAGGTGGGGGTAATGGAATGGAAAGGGGTGAAGTGAAGTAAGATAGGGAAGAGAGGGGGAACAAATTGAATGCAAATGGGAAAGGAGAAGTAAATTGTTAATAATCACAACTTTTATCAAATGTATATATACTCATCTCCTAGCAAGACCAGGATAGGGAAGAAGAATCAAGTTGTTATTTTATAATAACTTATTTAGGCATTATAAAAGGCTTCCAGGCAGCCTCACCATAGTAGTTGCTTCTTTTCCAGGGCATCCAGTTAGCGCAGCAGTTATATCTGCAGCCATTTGCATTTCTAATTCTTTTCTTTCCAACATCTGTTGAAAAATTAAGGCAGTTCCCCCTTCCTATCTGCAAGTACTGGCATGGGTGGATGTGACTAATCTTAAAAATAGAGGTTAAGAGACACACTTTGCTAAAAGTTTATTTCAGTGCCTTTTATCTTTCATCTCTGTCAGACTCTTCTCTGGAAACAGCGGACTTTTCCACTAAAAAATGAAGAAGTAGAAGCTTTAATACCCCAATGTCCACCAGCAGTTCATCAAGAATGTTCAGATATGTCTGTTCTTAGAGACTCTGACCATAATCCATACACGGCATTTAGTTTTCTGAATGATAATCAGCCACAAAAGGAGAGTTCCATCATCTCTGAAGTGGAAGACCACCACCAAATTTACTTGGGGAAAAAACAGACGTGACAGAAAGTAAAGTTACTTATTTAGAAAAGTAAATCAAGTGGAAGAAAGATGTAAGGTAATATAATTTCATGCTCATGCAAGCAATCATTTTCTTCATAATATTTATATTTACAATATATTTTTTGACTTTTTTTACAGGCAGGATGAGAATGCAAGAGGTATTTATTATATTTATCTGAATTCCCAAGAAGAATGTTTTCTGTCCGGTGGACTAATATACCTGTGAAAAGTGGATGCTCTTAAACTGTAACCTCACTGCCCCATCTTGATCAAATATGCAGTGTCTACTTATTGCAATGAAGCAAAAGATATCTTTGCATATAGCAAGTGGTAAAAGAAATCAATAATCTATAAATTTATAAATGAAACACATACTTGCATTCATTAGGCTAGGCAAGTTAAAACTACAGATGAGATAGTCAGTTTAAATGATTTAATTTTCTATACTTCAATGGATTTCTCTCTCCCCCCTCCCCCCCAATTATTTTAAAGGTAAGTACTAGAAGTATCTGAGAAATTCAGATTTCTGAAGTAAGAGAATCTACTATTTCTATTGCATTTAAGCAGTATTTTTACTTATTTAACTCTTTTGTATCCCTACAAACACTATATATGTGCTACAATCAGCGGATTATGAGCATCCATTTTTGTATCTTAGAAACTTTAAATATACATGGAAAAGAGAACATTTAAATATAAGCTTTATGAGCAAGGAAATAGCTCTTTTAGATAATGATAAGACAGATGAAAAAGTTCTCATACAAATTTCAAAATGCTGCATTGCAATGTTACCTGTATCCACCAGGGAATGCTAGGTGAATAGATATTGCACAGGACTGTTGTGTGCATTTATTGCTACCAATTCAAGATGATAGCTCTTCTGTGAGGAACTATTGATGGCTTTTATTAACATACTATTATTAAGTATGCTTTTTAAAACTGTCAAGTAAACTTTAATGGGTAGATGGCCAAATTTTAGTGTTTCATTGTCCCCAGCGGATTAGAAGTACACTGGCTAATATAAAAATGTTAAGTTGCCTTTTCACACTACAGCCTATGTTAGATTGTAGTTTCCTATATATTTTGGTTTTAGCTTTTTAAATACTTTGTCCAGGAAATTAACTTTGAATCTTGCCTCTGATACGCCAATTTTCAATGCAAGGTTTTAAAATTAAAAGTTATTTCTCTATACTACAGTGTGATGTTAATGGATTGAAATATGTATCAAAAAATGAACATATAGAATCCCTTTAGTATTTTGTATTTAACTATGACAAATCATGATTGGGAGATACTGTTGGCTTGGCATCAAATGTTTTACATAATTGTGATGAATATGAAATGACATCCCCCCCACTCTGATTTGCTTGCCAAAGCCAAAATCTGTATTTTGTTGGTCAACTTCATTTCCAGTTTATCGTCTTACTCACATTTCTTAATATATAAATTACTATGACTTCTAATATATGAGTATCCAGCCAAAATGTGAAAAATGAAAACATGCATTCTTTAAAAAAAGATTTTTATTTTGTTGATTTGATTCTCACTCTTAAAACAGAGCTAATTCCGATTTACATCTTTATTAATATTGGCTAAAAGGTGGGTTTTGATCATTTGAAAGATAAAATTCTTTTTTCTGGTAAGTTATTTTTTCATAGTGATAAATTCCTTGTGAAAATCTTTTGTTCTTACAGTTGCTGACAAGTGAAGGATTTGTAATTCATAATATACATTGCTTGGTCTATTATAGATGCCTGTTTTATGTGTGCTAACTTCTACTTAGTTATTTTAAAGAATTTAAAGACCTATATAAACCATTACATTGCATTATTTTTAACATATGCAAAATTTCCTAGTCAAATTTATTATGTTTTATCAAATATTCTGTTGAATTCAATAGGGCTTACTCTTAGCCACATTTGTACTGGATTGCAGCCTTTGCAGATTAAATAAGAGTCCCTGACCAAAGCCAGAATTCCTAAATGTTTGCTATCAGTTTCAAAAACAACAAAAAAGTATGCATTTAACTACCTCATCTGCCCAACCTGGAGTAAAAAATATTTATTTTAGTTCAATTAAACAACAGAAACTCTATATATTTTCTTGCTTTTCTACTCATCAGCTTACTCTTTATGCAAGTCAAGATACAAGGATCAACAAAAACATTTTTTAAAAAAATCTGTTCATCCCGTTCTTTAACGCTGTTTCCCACTTGTTTTGTCAGTATAAAAAGAGCAGGAAATGGATCAAATTATTTTTTTAATTTCAAAATATATTCTCAATAAAAGCAATTAAAGAGATTAACGTCAAACATTCCACTGAAAAGAGAACTGCAATGTTTGTCTTCATTATCATATTTTTCTTAAGAAAATGATAGAAATGTCGTAATTTGATATGCCAGTTTTGACTGGAAGACTGTTTTTTGTTCAAAAGGCATTTGACAGGCACCAAATCATAACATTTTCTTAACTATTTTTATAGTATAAAGTACTGTATAACTAAAATGAAATTTCTGAAACATCTGTATCAATTGGGAACCAAAAGGGTGTGCATATGCATTAAAAAAACAAAAATTATTTTCAATTTGCAAATAACGTATACAAGCTGAATGATAATTAACATTTCCTCAAAGTATGCACTCTTTTTCAGGCTGAGGGTACAACCAAGAAATGTGTGGATTCTAGGAAATACATTTAAATTGAAACATTTAATGTAAATTACTTTCAAAGTATTTAATAGTTTTTCCTTCTGTCATGTTAACAGTTATAACTGATTACAATTTTTAAAAGTTTTACAGATTATATATTCATGATCTTATCTTTTTAATGGTTTGCAACTTTTGCTGTTATTTTCATATTCAGAACATTGAAGCAGATTTCCTGCTCCATTTCCATCCTTCCATTTCTCATATTTACCCTCCCATTTTTATTCTTAAAGTGGATTAGACCTATAATTGTTCATCAAAGCCAAGTTACCCTTCAAACTTTTCCAATTCAAGGGTTATTTAGCATTTTAAGGAATTACCACATTTGTATTTTTTAAAAAAAAAATCTTTTCCATGACAAAGTGCTGCATGAAATCAAGGAGCAAGCAGAGCATTTTCTCCAAAATCACAAGACACTCTTACTGTGTATTGTGCTTGGGTTTTTTTGGTCATAAAATGAGCCTCCAAAGTTGATGTCTTTCTTGTTTATTCCACAATGGTATCCCAACCGAGCCATAATGAGAACAGTAAAACGCAACCGGTCTGGCTGCAACCTGATTTTACCGATCAAGAGAACGCTTTTGAGCAGCTTCACAACAGGCATTCCTCAGAAGGTTAATCACAGCTCTAGGGTCGTCACTCTTCATTATAGCACTCCCAGACACAATCATATTTGCACCTGCCTAAAAGCAAATGCCATGACACTGCATAAGAATTTTTAAAATAAACAAGCAATAATAAATTGTAGAAAATTGTGAAATATGTATACATTCTAATGGAAAACGAACAGCAGTTAGCCAGATCAGCACCTTTAATTATACTTTCCTTATTACTCCTAATCAGCAAGAAGCATCAAGGTTTGTCAAAACCACAAATGAATACTCAAATGCTTTGCGAAAAAGTTACTTCTATATTTAATCAGAATGAAAAAAGAGTTTAATATTAAACTGAGATTTAAAAAACTGGATTACCTAGACCTAACAAGTTCCAGTAATTACAATTTTTCATTTAATATGGACTATCTCTTAGTCTTACCTCCGCACATTTATGTATAGTATCTGGCCCTACGCCACCATCTACTTCAATATCCAAAGAAGGAAACTGAGTTCTCAGCCAGTGAACCTAATTAGCAATGCAGAAAGAACATCAATTAACAGGAGCACTAATTATTTTTCTTATAATATGCAAAAAGTAGACATCAATATATGGTATGAACATTCTCAATTAAAATGTTTAAGAGTCCCATTACTTTTTCATAATGCTGCGATTTTTGAAATAATTGGCAAACTTACCTTTGGCATCATATCTTCCATGAACTTTTGTCCACCAAAACCAGGTTCCACTGTCATAACTAAAGCCATGTCTATCTGATTGGCCCATGGTGCTAAAAAATCTACTGTGGTTCCTGGTTTGATAGCCAAACCAACCTAAAGAAGAAAAGGACCAAAATATTAAAACAACTTGTATCCTGAATCTTTTAGAAAAGAAACAAAAAAATTCAAAGTTATTCCCAACATATATTAGTAAAAAGCCCTGTCAAATAAACTTTCCAATGGCAAAGAAAAAAGTAGATTACTTCCAATGTAAAACTGCTAAGCCCGTTATGGCGAACCAAAGGCATGCATGCTGGAAGTGGCACGCAGAGCCATCTCTGGGCACACTAGCTGTTGCCCGTTGCTCTTCTGGGTTCGGGGGTGCACTGGCCAGCTGGTCTTTGTGTGTGTGGGAGCTCTGGAAACTGGAAGAGCTTCCAGTTTCCACCGCACATGAGTGCCGGCCAGCTGGTCTTAGCGCATGCATGTGCGCCAGGGAGCTGCTCTTCTGGTTTCCAGCACTGTCCTGTGCGCACGCTCCCATTTCCGTACTCAGTGCCGAAAAGATTCGCCAACATGTACTAAGCTAATGTTTGCTTAATGTACTCAGGAGTTCAGAATTGTATGGACGCATCAGTCATAAACTTGTGATTAAACAGTGTCACCCATTATAGTGATTGGTATGTATGTGCACAGTGTATGATTTCCAAGTATTTTAGTGTTTGGGCTCAAAGAAAAAAATCCATTGTTCCAAGTTTAAGACAAAAGGGTGTAGGTACGGATGTCAATACATGTTGCTTTGAGTACTTTGACATTTGTGAAAGGGGGGTCCTTCTAAACAAGGGGCGTCAAACTGGATTTATTCGAGGGCCGGATCAGTATTGTAGTTCTCTGCGAGCTGGCTGGAGGGGGGAGATGGGATAGATGCCTCCTGCAGCCAAAATGGGGTGCAAGGGGTGCTTGAGGCCCCCCATGCCCCATTTTTTATCTGGATGGTCTACTGAAACACCCTGCTGGCCATTTTGCTGCCAGAGACACTGGGCCAGTCCTTTGCTATTTCCACGCCAGCCCCACGGGCCAGATTTAAGCATCCCATGGGCCAGATCTGGCAAGTGGGCTTTGACTTTGACACCCCTGTTCTAAACTGTTCAGACCATATAGACATGCGGTAAATTGGTTTCATCTTTGCTGCTATGGGCTGGAGCTAGCTAAAAGGAGAACAGGAATCAGGGTGAAATGTTTTGTGTAAACATTCTAGAGTACTCTTGTTGAGGTTCCCTTTTCAGAAATTCAGTTTCCAAAGTATACAATACGTAACCTATATGTTACAGGTACTGTTCTGTGGTACAAATGCAGAATTATACTGATGTATAATTTTCACAAGTAGAGAAGTGTACTTTTGCAGTTGCCAAGTTATTCATGAGCTGTCTTAAAGTGATTCTAGTGCTGTTTGCTCTGTTGGATTTAATTCTGTGGCTTTTAATGAGACATGCAAAATCATTGTCTTCTAACTTTTTATAGGTCAGATGATAAATAGCAAGCAGGGACTACTGTTCACTTACATTTGTGGCCTAAGATAACCAACTGGGAAGTAAAGTAAAAGGCTTGTTTTGAGTTATTGTGAATGATGGAACGTTGAAAAGTTTCAAGTGTTTGTTCCGGTCAAACAGAAATTTTCTGCAGGAAAACTGGCAGTTAACTTTCTTGGGCCAAAGTGTAGTATTTTTTTCTGCATGGTTCCTGGTCTGAGCTTTGATTCCTATCAATTAGAAAATGTTTAGATCAGGGGTGTCAAATTCAAGGCCCACAGGGTGCTTAAATCTGGCCCACAGGGCCAACCTGGAAATAGCAAAGGACCAGCCCGTGATGCTTCTACTAGGGAAAATTGGCCATGCACCCCATTTTGGCTGGCAGGGTGCTACAGGAGGCCGTACAGGCAAAAACAAACCAGGCTGGACATGCGTGCCCCGTTGTGGCCAGCAGGGTGCTGCAGTAGGCACCCATCCAATCTCTTCCCACACCCTTCCCCTCAGCCAACCTGCAGAGAACTACAATACTGATCCAGCCCTCAAAGAAATCCAGTTTGATCCCCCTGGTTTAGAACTAATTCCCACATTAACATAATGAAGGCAACTAGAAAAATAAAGTGCCTCATCAATCAGAGATATAAGAAACATTGCCCTAGAATATAGAAGATCTAAGTCTATTATGTGACATCAGAGCTATACGAGATTAAGGATTGTTTTACTGAAAGTGTAACACCTTAGCAGCCAATTTGTTATAGTGGTTAAAACATAAATGGAAAATAAGGAGACCATGAGTTCTAGATTCATCTTAGGCACAAAACCAGTCATTTTTGGTGACCTTGAGCCATTACTTTTGTCAGACCTAGGAAGAAGGCAATAGAAAAACCACTTCTGAAAAATCTTGCCAAGAAAACTGCAGGAACCTGTCCAAGCTGTCTCCAAGAATTGGATACAACTAAACAGAAGGGGAAAAACAGATTTCTGTAATACAATGTATATTTTTTTGGTATTTTAAAGGAATAAGGAATAAGAGTATTAACAGAGATATAATGTAGGAAAAGGAGTGGCAGAACCTGGGAGTGGTATTAAAAGAGGGATCAGCCTAGAATCCTTATGTAACCACAACAGAACTAAGTCCAGGCCCCCTTCTCTTGAACTCCACTGACCCTTAATCTACCCCAAAGCAGGTGCTAACCATTCGTTGAAAAGAGGAGTTACTAAATTTTAACAATTCCAAATCTCTCACCTTCATTCCATTTTCTCTTATATCTTTGATGAGGGCCCCTGGATTATCAGTAGCTTCTATATGAAAGGTATACTGATTTGCGCCGGCTACAGCCATAGGCTTTACCCACTGTTCTGGTTTAGCAACCATCATATGCATATCTAGAAAGAATAAAATAAGATCAGAAGCACAAATTACTGAATTGCATGTTTTCTGAATCATTCAACCAGAGGACAGTCCCAATGTATAAAACATTGTCTGTCACGGTTTTTGGATATAAAAGTTATTAGGAGCCAGCGGTAAGCTTTTAGCACTCAGTACCCATGTACATACATATCTAGTAGGCTTTCCCCCTCAAATACTAACATATCAATCTGTTTTGGGGGTTACTAATGCCTTAAATTAAAAAAAAAACTTGTTAATATGTTTTTCACCTATCATTCCGAAATTTCTGATGGCAATGATACTTGCCTGGACACCTTGTTTTGTTGTTATTAGAGCTGCTCACAACCCTTGCTTGTGCCACCGGCATGCCATCTAGTGAGGGGAACCCCTTACCACCTCAACTTATGGCCTCTTCCTCTTTTCCAAGAAGTCCTGACCAGTGGTGGGCTGCAACTGGTTTAACAACCAGTTCTGTGAGTGTGCAGCATTCAAAAAACACCACTTTGAATCTCAACAGCTTACCTTCTAGGGCAGCCTCGGTAAGTAGAACAGTTGTGCTGTGCAAATCAGCTGAGCTGAGAAAGATGGAACTATAGGACAGGATAGGGCAGGGGTGGAACTACCAGCCCGAACCAGCAGGAGCCCACCACTGGTCCTGACCAATGCAGAACCCCAGAACCCACTACAGCAGCAAAGCTTGCTCTCCAAGAAGTGTTTTAATTATTTAAACAAGTAATTAATTATATGATCAATCATGATTCAATTTGTGCTATAATCAATAGGAAAGGCTGAGCCGTAACCACCATATTAGTATCATTTAATTTCTGCATATCCATGGAATATAAAAATAGAGCTGAAAGCAACCCAGAAGTTTTTTTTTAAAATAGTAAAATTCTACTCCTTGAAAAAAGGTTTCTTGCCCCTCCTTTAAGTCTGTTCTAAAATGGACTCCAGAAACAACTAGGAAAGAGAAAGGTAAGTCTGGGAATGTCAGAAGCTGCAGCAATACTGCTTTACTAAAATCCATTTTAAAAGGGAGTGCTTATGTGTTTAAGGAGTGCCTGTGTGTTTAAGTAAATAAGGGGCAACAAGTCTTGCTAGATTTAAAAATGGGCCGTCATGATTGTTGTGCCCACTGGTACTATACTTACCTCAGATTAATATTTAACAGAATAAACAAAATATTAAATACAATATTGATTATAAACAGCAAACCCCTAAATCCAAATCATTTCACTTTTTTGCAATCCCCTCACCTTAGGAACAATTTGTTTGAGCCTTCTCTTTCATACTGTAGTAACGAAGAAAACTGATATGTCCACCACATTTTAAACAAAATATATATAGTAGCACATATTAGCAGAGATCTCTAACATACACTAATGTTGCAAAGGAATAGATTGTATTGTCACCGTTTTCCTTACATGCAAACATTCAAAGGTGTGCTAGACTGAATCACCTATTATTAAAGTACCATCTGCTGCAAGAGTTAAGATAGCTTCCTTGAAGGCTGCCTCATGTATTTCTGCTTGTATAGCTGTATGGGGAAGAGTCCCTGGGCCCTCATGAAGCGAAGTCATATACAAGAAAAGGAAAAGGCAACCTCTGAATCTTTCAAATAACATGGCTCCTGTAAGGCCTCGAGGAGAGGCTCTTCAGATATGCTAACATATTGTAAAAAACAGCCTTTTGGATGCTTTAAACCAACTTCAGATGGCACTTCTTCCACATCTTATGCACAATTCTACAGCTCAAAACAATATTGAAGTAAGAAGAGGATAATTCTAATTCAAAACCTAACATTAACCTAAAATTAATAAAGAATAACAGCTTACCAAAAAAGGACTGCTGACCCAGCTGCTTCCGAAGGCTCTCTACAACAGGATGACCAAAAGTTATGTTTGGAACAAAATGCCTATCCAAATGGGGAAAAATAACAAATCCACTGTGAAACAATTTTTGCTGGACTATTTCAGTGTATGCACAATATTACATAATTAACTAGCAATTAATGTACTCATTAAATATTAATAAAATGCCTGTTTTGACTGAAGAGCAAAGATCCTTAGCACTGAAAGGACCTTCAGCCAATGGCAGCAGTTCATATTGGTGGTGGAATCCCAGACTGGAGGGAGGGGTTAAGGGGGGCAAGCTTGGAATTCTTGCACTGCCACCTGCAGAATGCCACTCAAGGACTGGAAACCAAGGCAATCACCCTATGCAGAATGAGATCTGTCTATGTTGAATTTTATTCTAAAATACATATTGACAAAGAAGTTTGGAACTGCAACTTGCAAAGAAGTTTGGGACTGCAACTCCTATTTTCAGTAATCTATTCACAATATTATATAGGTACAATCTACAGCTTTAATTATATATATCATCAGTCTATATTCCATTGAGTTTTAATGTAATTATTTTGCAATGTGTTTGTAAGATACAGATACCCAGTTCCCAAACTTGGTAGATCTCTCTCCTTTGTAAATCATGGCTAATAGAGTTATTAATATTTTACATCAGTTTTTTGCCAATTTTATTTTTAACTATTTGAGCTATTGCAAGAGAAATCTTTCCTCTAAACTGAGGAAAGGCAGTACACACATTTAAAATGTTTTCTGACTCCATAGTTTAATTCACATGCATCAACAGCATCTAAAAGTCCTAAGAAATTATCAGTACTGAAATATATTTTGATTGACTCGAAACAGATATTTTACCATATTTTACTGACAATTAGAATATTAGTTAATTGAAATAAAGAGCTATAATACACTGTGTGCACAATTATTAGACAAGTTGCGTTTTTGAGGATTAATTTTATTATTGAACAACTTCAGTGCCCTTAGTCAATCCAAAATGTTAATAAATCCCAAACCTGGATATTTAAGAAAGTAAAAGTGAAGTTTTGGCTTTCTTAGGAGAATATCTATGTGTGTACAATTATAGGGCAACTATTAGTGTGCAGAATTGTCATGCAACTAAATGAAAAAAATGAAAATTTGCCCACCTCTTTTATTTGCATCTGTTAAAGTGAGAATAATAAAACAACTCAAAATGTACAAATAAATATTTCTGACATTTCACACACACACACACACACACACACACACACACAAAATCAGTGACCAATATAGCCATCCTTCTTTCAATAACAGTCATAAGCCTTCCATTTATGGAGTCTGTCAGTTTCTTAATCTGTTCATGATCAACTTTTTGCGCAACCACAGCCTCCCAGACACTGTTCAGAAAGGTGTACTGTTTTCCTTCACTGTAAATCTTCCATTTAAGAAGGGCCCACAAGTTCTCAATAGGGTTTAGGGCAGGTGAAAAGAGGGCCATGTCATTCTTTCATTTGTAAGGCCTTTACTAGCTAGCCATGCAGTGGAGTACTTTGATGCATGCGATGGAGCATTGTCCTGCATAAAAATCATGGTCTTCTTGAAAGGTGCAGACTTTTTCTTGCACCACTGCTTGAAAAAAGTGTCTTCTAAAAATTGGCAGGTTTGGTAATTGAGTTTGAGTCCATTTTCAACCCCAAAAGATCCAACTAGTTCATCAATATTACAAGCCCATACCAAAACCCCAGCTCCACTTTGCTGAGGAGTTGAAGTGGAGTTCTGTGCCCTTTACTGATCCAGCCACGGGCCCCTCCATCTGGTCTGTCAAGTCACTCTCATCAGTGCATTAAACTTTGAAAAATCTGTCTTCAGATTTTCATCTGGCTCAGTCTTGCCATTTCAACTGATGTGTCTAATTCTGTAGTGGCCAGGTTTCAGTCTTCCTTACTTCCTTACAATGCTGTGTCTCTGAGCATTGAACACCTTATACTTCTAGGGCACTGCAGGAAGGTTGCAGTTTTGTAATATGACCGCACTGGAGGATAATGGGTCCCTGGTTCCTTCATGTTTGATTCTCAAATCTTTGGCAGTTAATGTGTGTCTTTTTTTTCTCAACACATTTCTTGTGGCGCTGTTGACTTATTTGCAACAAAGCATCTGATGGTTCTGTAATCATGCATCAATATCCTAGCAATTTCAAGAATACTGCATCTCTCTGAAAGACTTTTTACAATTTTTGACTTTTTAGAGTCAGTTAAATCTCTTTTGGGGCCCATTTTGCCTGAGGAAAAGAAGCCGTTTAATAATTATGTAGACCTTGATATAGGGTGTTGATCTCCTCAGGCCATACCCTCCCTCATTACACAAATATACATCATCTGATATGCTTGTATCCACTAAGCATTCAAGTTTATACAAACTGGGAACTATGCATTAAAAATGATATGGTCAAAATACTCACTTGCCTAATAATTGTGCACACAGTGCATAATAGATATTATTTAACAGAAGACTAGTTATAGGTCCTGAAGATCTTACAGGCAGAATAATTGTACACAGTATTTTTCCTGGTTATTGGACATTACAAAGAATATTAGCTGTCAACTCCATTATATTGAATATGTAACATGATGGAGGAGATACACATGACACGGGTTTGGCCTCTATTGCCAGTGTTGGTTTAATATCCATACATTTATTGTTATGGTTCTGGGAAGAGTAATATGATTCAAAGATATGAATCTGAATTGTATAACAATTTGGACTTTATCAATGCATGGGATTTCTAAGCCTGGGACATAGCAAAATATTTGACTAATAAAAGATTTGTTCATTTATTAGTTTGTTTTAAAACTAAACTAAATAAATACACGTTTCCCCTGTGCTATGGACTTTATATGATACAATAATAAAAAAAATAAAATATGGGGCCAAATATTAAACAATTTGACTTGTTTTCTAGGTATTTCAAAACTAAAAGTTCTCTTTTATCCTAGTTTATTTGAGTACAAAGATGTACTGTAGCCCAATTACACACTTTCTTTCCTAAGATTAGTTAACTTAGAAAGGATTGGCATTTTGATTTTTGTATGCCAGCTGCAGGTGGCCATAAAGTTAAATATTACATGACAGTTCATCTAGCCACAACAATTGAGCAGTCTGCTTGAAGAGGGGGGGCCGGGAGATCCCAGAAAAGTAATCCAGCAGGTGAGAGGTATGGATGAGTGCCATGGGTAGGCACTAGGGAGCAAGTCCAGGTGCTACAGGTGGGTGGATGAAAAAGCAGTGAAAGCAACTTGCAACATTCTGCCAGCTTCTCTATTGACTGTTTGTGGCAAGTCAGCAAGGAAGGTTGCAAATGATGACCTCATGACTGGAGGATGCTTGCAATGGCTGCAACTTTGCAGGCTGTTCATTAAGTCCCCTTTGCTCAGGGTTGTCATAACTTTGAACAGTGGCTGAATGAGGGCTTGTAACCCAAAAATGCTTCCAGGAAGTAGTCTGCATTATCTTCCCTCAAGTTCCACACACCCTAACAAAGCACTGCTAACAAAATATTGCTTTCCTGGAAACAAAGTAGCCAAGCAAAGTGATGATAGTACCGACTGTCATGGCTAACGATCAGTTGGCAAGACCCCTCCTCTCTCCGCAGCTCTTCACGTGATTTAGGGCTGTTATGATACAGGCAGCCCCCCCGCCCTTCCATCCCAGCATAAACCTGCTGGCACTGAACATGCCAGGAATGTGCTGCTTGTTTCACAAAACAGCGAAGATGTCGTCTGACTGACCGAAAGTGCTGTAAAGCACTATGGAGCGGTATATATAAGCCTAAGTGTCTAAGCCGCCCAGAACCAATCAGAAGGGCAACCTCTTCGCCCTCCCCCCCACCCCACCCCATCACGACCTTCATCTACTACTACCACAAAGCCGAGCCGATTGACAGGCGTCGGCCGCCTCCGCGAGGGAGGGAGAGACCCTGTCCCCGGCCCTCAGGCGAGTTACCCGTCCATTACATCCAGGTGCAGGTAGTCTGCGCCGCAGTCCAACATGCGCCTGCATTCGGCTCCCAGAGCCGCCAGGTCGCTGTTCAGAATGGAAGGACCTATCCGGCACCCCGACGCCATAACTATTTCTCGGAGGTCCAGAAGCGGAACTCACACCGACCCGGAAGGAACTCGGCCTTCGCCGGTCCGCGGAAGGCGGTTTTGTTGGGAAATGTAGTTTTCCTCTTCTTTGAAGGTCTGGCTTTGAAAATGGGCGCCTAGGCGTCAGGGGAGTTCACCTGCAAAACGTTAACCGTGAATTAGTCTACTTGGTTCAGCTGGGGAATCCCGAAAATTAATAACCTTGATTTGTGGGTCAGCGTCTTATGTGGAGCCAGTTATTGCTAGGCCTTTCAGGCTGTTTAGATCTCGGGAAGCCCCAAAAGGGAGGACGAACCGACCACCTTATTTGTCTTCTCCGTGCGAATAGTGAAAAGAATTGCAATTGCGTTGCGGACACTTAATTTCGAAATCTAAATCTGGATATGCATGGTGCGCATGTCAAGATTAGTTTCAAGAGAGAAAGATAGCAAGTCTCAAGAGATACTGGTCTGCGATGGGATATACTGGGTATCTTGCTGGTTTATGTGCAGTTACGAAATCACCAGTAATTGTGTCAGTTCCAAGAAATCTACTGGGGGAAAACTGAGGTTTTGGCGTTTTGCATATATTCAAACATTAGCAACCAAAAGACTTCATCTAGTTCCAAGATGGTCTTCTATACAATTGCAAACTTTCTAGCATCTGAATAGGAAAAACATGAAGCACTTATATCAACATCAAACACATTGTCTAGGTTATCATCAGTCTAGATAAGGGGAGTGTGTCAAAATTATTTGTTTCATAAAAATTCGGCAGTATACATGATAATTTTCAGGAAAAATAAATAAATTTTAAATTTGAACTGAAACAATTTTTAAATTGGGAATAATTCCAAAAATTATAAATGAAAAGTATCACAATCTTTTGGCTAAGATCAACTGATTAAAGTAGATGCTGATAGAGCCCAATCCTGGAAAAGTGAAACTTCTGACAAAACAAGATTGGGAGATCAAAATAGTTTAATATTCAACAGTGACAAAACTGATTCAGAAATTGCTTCCCTATGAAGAATATATTACAAGGCAGACTTAAACATGTAGAAATGGTTTCTAGAAAGAGTCAAGAAACTAAAAACATTAAATGACTTAAACAGAACAAAGATCTCCAGTGCTTTATATTAAATACTAAAAGCATAGCATAAATATTCAATGTGTGCTTAGTGGCTGGAAAAAAAGGGGAGTGGAAAATGTGTTACTAAATTCTTCAAAAAAATTTAATTTATGCTTTATTTTTCCTTCTTCCTTTTGTTCATCCTGTTTTGTTCTCTTAAGCTTATGGTATGTTAAAATTTAATTTTTTATGAATTCAATAGAATTGGAACTGTCTGAATTGTACACATAAAATACCTTTCCTTAAGCAGAATCAGGATTGTGCAAAGCCCCATGCGTGGAAGTCACATAAATCTTAAAATTATTTATCACCATCATAAGTACAAAAATATCTTCAGGCATAATGATGTATTTGTAGACAATTTATTTATGCATTTTCAAACAAACTATTATAATCTCTTTCATAAACTTAATTCAGACATTTCTATAGTTTATCCTTCATCTTTGGTCATCTGGTGCACTTTACAAATCTATTAACAGTTTAATTCTATCTCTTGATCTCATAGTTTTAAACAAATTTTATTTTAACTTTCAAGTGGGGTTTCATTTCCATTTTTAATTAAAAATTAGCTTTTAATGTGTACAGATTGATTTTAAGATTCATATAAATAAACATTCAATTTCAATATATTTTTCACTAGTTAATTATGGCAAAATAGCCCTTCTTTCACTTCTTAAATATAGCATATATCAATGCAAAGATAACATTCCTGTTATTATCCTGAGATCATTTATTAACCATATTCATTGCTGTAAACAATGGAAACATTTTATACCTTATCCCTTGGTAAATATTTTGAAATACAGAATTTCTTTGGCAATTAAAGTATTCATTAAATTGAAATCTTTGCAGATAAAGCTGTTTTGGACATTTAAAATTATTTGTCTCTGAAGACAGTGCTAATTTATATTTTTGAATGCCAATTCTTCCTTTTAAAATTGTAAAATTCTACAGAAGTTATAATCAAACCAAGCTTTAATATTTCTTGGGAACCCTACAGCAGCATTCTTCAAACATATCTGATGGCATTCTTATGCATGTATATATAAACATGAATACTGCAACATTCAGCACTGCTATGGTCACGTTAAGAAAAACACACATATATATGCTGAGATTATATAAATTAGCAAGACAATGTTCCCTTTCTATAAAACTGGACAAGGATTGGGCACTGCTTGAAAAAATATTGGGAGGCACATGTTGAAGGAGGAATTTACAGGAAACTTGGGATTATGGCTGTAATTTCATAACTTGATATCACAGGTTTTTTAGAAAGGGACATAATATTTTAATAATGCCAATAATATGTTAATATAAAAATCTAAAACAACACATTTAAAAACAACACTATTCACACATAAGGCCTCTTAACACTAAGCAAAATTAAGTTTCTTCATAGCAGATACATATTTATCAGTATAGCAATGGAGGAAAGCAATAAATTCTTGTTGAGTACAATTCTATGTGCCTTTAGTTAGTACAATGCAACTAAAAAAGCACAAGAAAAACACACGCTTCTATCAGTAAATTGCTTGAGCAATCATAGCTATTTCAGGCTATTTTTTTTACAATAATGTAATTTTAAATTTCAACTTAAAATTACAATAGGCATATTTTTAAGGTTTTATTATGGCTTGCTAAAATGTATTCAGTACTTTACTCTGGGTCACACTAAAAATGAAATGTAATAACTGACTTTGATACAGAGATTCACAGTCATCATTGTTCCTAAAATGTTATTTTCAATGTGTCTTATTTGTGTTCTGTGCATTCATACATATATGAGATATACCTTTTACAGTAGCCACAAGAGAGGTTTCTAGAGCTTTGTAGGATTAGGTGAAAAGTCTTTTAGTGTGTTTATTCCTCAGTATTGATGGCCTCTTCCCATTTCCTTTTGACTGTTTTAATAGAACAATCAACATTCATCTCCTTAGCTTTCATTTAATATGGTATATTCACATTTTACAGTGAAAATCAATTAATTGAAAAGATAGGGAATGCCATGGATATGCCATGTTTCCCTGAAAATAAGACCAGGTCTTATTTTCTTTTGACACCGCCCCCCCCCCAAATGGCTAGGGCTTCTTTTGGGGGATGTCTTCATTTTCCTCCCCCATGTACCAGGAGGAGGCAGGGGGGCAAGTGGTCCCTTGCGCCAGTTGCCTGAAGGGTCACAGCAGGCCATCCACGAAGCAGCTGCTTTGTGGATACCGCTCAGACCTCCGCCTCCAGCAAGCATGGCTACTTTTGCAGCCGCAAAAGCAGCAGGAGGCCAAGCAACACACTCCACACATTGCTTGGCCTCCTCATTGCTTGCAGTGCAGACTGCACGAGGTGAGAAGATAAGTCTAAGGGGAAGAAAGGGTGGAGAAACTTTCCCCATGTGCCCCATACGCTCTCACCTAATGGTCGCATCTGCCATCCATGCAGAACAGCCTCGTGGCCGCTCCAGCAACCCTACCCACTGCGCCCCTTTTTCTGTTAATGGCAGCCACAAAAAAAGCAGTAGGCCCAGCAACACGCCCCACGCACTGCTTACTTAACAGTGTGATGGTCACACCAGGCCATCCCACCATCCACGAAGCTGGTAGTCTGTGCTGTTTGAGAAAAGACTGGCAGGCAGAAAAATCCCTCTCCCCATTTTCTTGCCATTCGTCAAAAAGGCTCCATTCCGAGCCATCATTGTTGCAATCCTGGGATATAGTGAAGGCTCAGAATGGAGCCTTTTTGGTGAACAGCAGAAAAATGGGGAGGGGGATTTTTCTGCCTGTCATCCTTTCCTCAAGCTCAACACAGATGGATATCCCAAACACACATCCCGAGCCTTCAGCATTGCATTCCTGGGATGTACGTCCTTTTCTCAAGTGACATTTGATCACTTGAAAAGAACAGAGAGAAGAAATGAGAGGCAGCTCCCGGCCCTTGCTGGCTCAGCTGATCTGCGGGTCCAGTTAAGGGGCTGAGCAGCCATGAGGTGACTGGGGAAGGGCTGCCTTCTGTGCTGGCCATGCCCACCCCCTTCACTAGGGCTTATTTTGGGGGTAGGGCGTATATCAGACCCACCCCCCAAAAAACCCTTCACTAGGGCTTATTTTTGGGGCAGGGTGTATTTTCGGGAAAACATGGTAGTAGCCACAAAATCAATCTTTCCATCTCCCAGAATGGAAACGACTCCCCCCACCCACCCAGCATGGTTTTTTTTTCATCCCTAGTCCTACACACATAGTTGGATTGATGGACCTCACACATATGATGGAAGGAGTTGCTTATGTCACTTTATCTGGACTATGCCAAGGTCCCTTCCAACTCTGTTATTCTATTATCTGTTTTCAAGGTCATTTCAAAGACGACAAAGAACCACATTTGGAGCATGCATGCTACAAAAATGCATGCCCTATATAAAAATTTTCTCCCTCAACTAGAAGTTTTCAACATGAACTGTATTCAGCTATATCAACATATGTATAAATGCACATATAGCAATACATGTTTATTTCCTTCAAATAGAAAGTTGTTACTGATAAGTATTTATGTAAAATGTTTGTACACATGTGTACTCGATAGCTGCAAAGTCACTTCCTTATTATAGATATTCAGTGTCCATCAGTTAATCTGAAACCTTCATCACAGGCAGAAAACCAGAAACTCAGACAAAAAATAAATAAATAAAGAGAAAAAGAAAAATGATTTTTTTTAAAGAAAAAAAATTGCACAAGTTTCCCATGGATCAAATGTATCCAACACACTTCTATTACAAGCAGAAAGTACTACTGTGAGTTTGAGATAAAAAAGGTAGTAAAACCTATTTCATTCTATCATCATAAACCAGCTTCCCCAACACAGTGGTGTTTCATGGACTGGAAATTGTCCCAATATCTTTAGCTGGCCCCAAGTTAGGGAAGGCTGCATTAAACCTTTTATATATATATATATATATATATATATATATATATATATATATATATATATATATATATATATACACACACACACACATACATACATACATACATACATATTTACATAATGCACATAAACATAAAATACTTTTGACTACCATTAAACTCTTATTCACTTTATATACAATCATTCAGTAAATATAAGGAATATAAATTTACAAAAGGAAGTATGTTTCTTGAAAAATGATTCTTCAATCTTCCAAAGCCAGTGAGAACCCCAATATAGAATTAAATCAAATCATAGATTTAGCAACACTTAAAAAGTGGTATACAGTTATATTAACTTTAACAATAACAACAGTGAAAGCAGCACACCCCAGCATGTAGAGGTTAGATTGGTTTAAAGCAATGGGAGTTAAGAAGAACAGTAAAAACTTTAATTTTGCCAAATCTTTTTGCTGCATAGCTTCCAAAAACCACCCCCAGTTAATTTATAATTAAAATTTTGCTTCTTATGATAGGCTATATGTATGGCTGATACTACATCCAATTTAGAACCTTTAAACATTAACTAAATAAAGTTATTAATTTATAGCAACATGACATCAGAATATAAAGGTTACTATTTACTTAAACATTAATGATTACATTCATATTCATTTAGATTGCAAATCATCCATTGGATATACAGTTCAAACAGAGAAATAATGCATATATGTTTTTTTCACAGATTCACAAACACCTGCAGACTTATATAGGTGTGAAAATAAATTGTGTCCTATAGCTGATTGAAATATAGAGTCATGAAATTTTCCTGTAGCATGATTGCTATTAAGGTTTGCGATAAATATACTCTGTGTATCTGTTTCCCATCTAGATTACAAAAATAAACTTTAAGATATTAAGGTGGCCTGCCTTCTAAAAGATCGTGCTCATTTTCTGCCTGTCATGTTTAATGTAATATTTTATTGGAGAGTCTAAGAAGCAGAAAATTCCAATGTCATGAATAAGTTCTGTGTCTAAGAACATTCCAAGTTATTCTTCAATCTTACAGTGTGTCCTGAGTCTAACTAGATCTGTGATGGCGAACCAATGGCACGTGTCCCACAGGTGGCACGCAGAGCCATTTATGCTGGCAGACGAGCTGCAGGCAAACTTACCTCACTGCGCATGCGAGCGCTTGACAGCTGATTTTCGGCCAGTTTGAGGCCTTTTTGGGTCTCCCAGAGGCTTGAGGAAGGCTTCTGCAGCCTTTGCAGGGAGAAAAATAGGCCTGTTTCATCACTTCTTGTAATACCAGAAGTGATGAAACAGGCCTATTATTTGGCCTGCAAAGCCTGCAGAGGCCTTTTTCAAGCCTCTGGGAAGCTGAAAAGGGCCTCAAACCAGCCAAAAAATCAGCTGTGAGGTGCATGTGCAGGGGGTGTGGGGGGGACATGTGCATTGCATTCTGGGTGCTGGCATGCGAGAACGAGCACACAAATGCGCACACAATTTTTGGCATAGGAGCCCAAAAAGGTTAGCCACCACTGAACTAGATCTTCCAAAGGCATTACTTACAAATTATGAAATATATTAACCCGCCAATAAGATATGAGATATCTCTCATTGTTTTTAAAGTGCTCTTTCTTAACTTACATTACTTATAGAGAGCTATGGAGATTAGAGGAAAGTCTCTGCTTCCTCTATTGTACTTCTGTTTCTTTCAAGTCAAACATGTGATTCATCCAGGACAACATCAGTTTGCCCCATCTCAACTTGTGTGAAGTTGAACTGGCTGGAAAGAAGGGGATTCTCCATCCCATTGTCTTCACTTATATGAAGCACGGTATCTTCATGCTGCAATAAACTGGTTGTTTCTAAGCCTGTAAAGTCCTCAGCGTCAGAAAGCTGTGTAGTTGGAGAAGTACTATGAGCAAGTGCTGGCTTTTGCTCTGAATCCTCCTCGTTTTTTGTATCCTTTCCAGAAGCAAGTGTCTCAATCTGAAATGAATAGAAGTGGATGTATTTATTTATTTATTTATTAAATTCATTGGCCTACCATCTTACCACAGGGGAATTCTGGGAAGCCAATAAATCTATGAATATGGATCCATAATATTTTATCACAATAACACACGCACGCACACACACACACCCCTCTACAAAACAACTATGGGTAGCTTATATCTGGAATTGTCCAAGAGTTCCCTTGAGATAGTGGTAGCCTGGGTAATGCAAGTCACTATAGAATGGCAGATAGATGGAAACTTTATTGTAATTAGAGGCTATCTTTTTCCACACGTAGCAAACTCCTTTTTGGAAATTTTTATGTGAAACAGAAAAAAATGAATTTGTGATTTATAGTTTTGATGATTAGGAATTACAGACTATAGAAAGAAGAGAGTTATATTGTAATCAGAGTAACAGGTAATTTATGATTGTACTTAAAACTGCTGAAAAGAAGATTTCTTTGCCTTTGTATCTTTCTTCTTTTCTATTCTTTTCTTTCACTTTCAGCTTTCTCTTTGATTTTTCTTTTTCTAGAATTATTTTTTCTTTTAAAAAAATATTTAATAAAAATATTATTTAAAAAAATACAAAGAACAGAATCCTTTATTAACTCACATTACTATTTCCCACTTCCCATTATTAAAATTATCTTCTCTTGTTTCCCTGACTTTCACTTCCCTGAAAGTGAAATACACTTTCTCCTGCCTTTCACCACTCTATTAGTTGTTACCACAATCTTTTCGCTTTGCATAAAACCCTACCTGCCCCATATTTGTCACAGATATTTCTCACTGTTTCAACAACTTTTGCCACAAATGTCATTACCTCCAAAGCAGAATGTTATATTTTACATAAAATTTTCTTCTTTAATAACATCAGAATTTAAAAGTGCATAAGAAATAAAGGTGTACCCTCTCCAATTTTGATTTGACATGCTTATCATTAATAGTCATTTAGCCTTCCAACAAATCTTTTATGGCAAAAAGCAAAAGAAGTTATTAGTCACTTTAAAAAACAGATTTTAAAGACATGTAATTAAAAAACTATGTTATCATTTTATATAATATTAAGTGAGCTTTTTTATTAATAATATTTGAATACTCTGTAAATTCCAACCTGTTCTGGGTTTTTAAAAAGTATTCCCGTTCACTTAGTACACATTTCTCATGTTTATGTATTTTTAAAAACTAGCTATCCTGGGAGATATATATTCAACTCCCCAGTCCACAATAACCTACCTCACAGGGCTGTTTGGCTGATAAGGTGGAGCCATGTATACTTCCTTGAGCTCCTGAAGAAAAGGTGAGCTATAAATATAATCAATCAGTCAGTCAATCAAGGCACATTCAACATTTAATACAAAATAATTCTATTTGAGTTTTCCCTTTTTTATTCCATATAAGAAAATGACTCCTTATATTTCAAAAGAAAGGAAATCTGCAGTATGGTAATGTTATGTCAGGTAAATATGAAATTTTGTTTTCATACATCTGTTTTGGTATGCATAAACACCAAATAACATTCAATACATGCAATACATTTATTATATCTGCATCAAAACAACATTCAGATTAGGTATTATTAAAATGCTTACAAATTAGTAAAATGATATTTACTTTCTATACTTTCCAGCACCATTTGTGCTGTTACTCAGAGAAAAAACACTTATCCAATTCGGGATAATTTAACCAGGAAGCACTGGGCTAGAACATGAGTTCTTGTGCATTTTCAGCCTGATTCATTCTGCTCTAGATTCTCCTGGTTTGTTTCGGGAGCTCCTTTGCACTCTGAACTAGGAAAGGTTGCTCAGTTTTGTCCAAAACTGTTGTTTCTTTCTAGTCTAGCAGGCAAATCATATTTCTGTGGAACTCCCATTACAGCCCAAGCAACATCGCAAGTACCTCTGGAAGCCAAGAATAGCTATCCCATTTGATGGACTGATTGAATAGACTCATCCTCCCTGCAGAGTTTAGTAACCCTGGATACAGCACAGAGTGATCTGATCATGACAGGAGACAGATTGCAACCTCTCCAAACCTCAGCTCACATTACATCTATCCTGAATCAGATATCCTAGCTCTAGCATATGGTCTATTGCATAAGTTGGCCCTGGAAGATCAGGTACTGGTTCCATTGTCATGGGAGCTATGAACTGCCAGGCCACCTCTGATTCCATTCCTATTAAAAACATGTTTAAAATTCACTGCTGATCCAGAATCAGACTGAGTAACTGCTACCACTGAACAGCGGGGAGATCAGTACAGCAGCAGCACTCCCAATTTGAACCTAGTACCCAACTAATAAGGCTACACATACAGTTATTTGTGGTATAGAAACTCTAAACTGCCACCAGAGTTTCCCAGATGACAATCCAATTCCCATAGGTCCATAAAGCGATGGAATTGTGGGAACTGTAAGATAGAACATCCAGATAGCAATACGTTTGTCTATAGCTGGAATAAGAGATTAGAAAGATACACTGTGCTTAATACCATATGAGAAACCAAAGACTAACATGTAAAGAAAAATATGGTACAAACTGTACTTGCAACCATTAAAGGGCATATTCCATTGGAAATAGCAAGCATGCTTTTCTGCTTTATTAAATTACCTGGTGAGAAGAGATTTGACTATGGAGACCTGCCGCAATAATTGTGGGTGATGACTTCACAACAGATTTATTGGTTGCTTGCTTGCTACCTTCTGCAGGGCTGATCCTTTTGCTGCACTGTAGCTGCTGGGCTGGAATAGGTGTAGGATCAGATTTTGAAGATGATGCTTCTGACTGAGCTTCAGTGAAGGTTACAGATCGTTTTTGATCCACTGCAAGTAATAAGCAGCAATAGATACATAAGGATCAAAAAAGAATCTGAATATGTGTCATCATTATATTAACAAAAGTAGTTGCTAATCTTAAAAGGGAGCTCCTGAAACTACTACCTAAATAGATTTACATCAAACCTCCCATCCCAAATTGAAATTGATACCAGGAACTTCCTTGAAACTGAAATGTTCATTTAGTCAGAGGTTGCCATATTTTGGACCTTGGGGATTTCACAGAACTTTAAGGACTCCACCTGTTCACAGCAACAAGTCTCTATGTATCTTCCGTCTACAATTGCTTGAAGTCAGTGGTCTGGAAGGCCAGGGTACAGAATTACATACAACATTGCCTCTATCTGCTGCTGCTGCTGTGATTTCTATTATATTTATTTATGCATAATTGTGTCTATATTTAAAACTATTAGGGAAATATTTGTATGGCTGGAATCAGTGGTGGGATTCAAATAATTTAACAACCAGTTCACCCAGGGTCAGGTCATGGGATGCATTGCCCAACCCTGTCTTCCAGCTCTGCCATACATGTGGGACAAGCATCCCACAACGGCCAACCTGACCCTGCGTGAACTGGTTGTTAAATTACGCCATCGCTCCCCACTATCAAAATGGATCCTGGGCAATGGAGTGGCTAGTACAAGGGAAGGAGAAAGGAGCAGGGAGAAGGAAGAGGGAAAGCAGCCTTCTCCTTTCCTTGTACTGGCCGCTCTGTTGCCAATTTCTCCATTGGAGTGTAGCACCCAGGATCCATTTTAATAACTGGGGCAGGGTGGTGGTAACTGGCTCACCCAAACTAGTGCTGAATCCTACTACTGGATGGAATGCAATCTATGAACATAATTTATGAGAGGGAGGAAGGGAGGGAGGGAGGGAGGGAGGGAGGGAGGGAGGGAGAGAGAGAGAGAGAGAGAGAGAGAGAGAGAGGGAGAGAGGGAGGGAGAGAGAGAGACCGCAGAAATAGAAATACAATCAAAGGAAAAAATAATCAGGGATAATCTGCTTGGTGTCAGCTGGTGCTCCATTCAAAATCCAAGAAAGAAATACTTAGACTCCATTAAACTGAGAAAAGATATCTTTTACTGGAAATCAAGTGGTAGCAACAAAAGAATTCTGAATCTGAGAAAATGGGCGTGTAAATCACACATACAAAGTAATGGCAACGTTCCCACCCCCAATAGTTCAATTGGCTCATCCAATTAAAAGTGGTGTATATCATCATGTGGGCATCTCCAGGTGGTGATGAGGCTTCTGTCCATTGACCTTGACATAGTTTGATAAAGGGTTGCAGCTGCGCATAGCATAGGATAGAAACCTAAGCAAGAATGTACCCCCCCCCAGTTTGTACAGTTCTGCTTTGTAACACCTCCAGCTCACTTCCCATAACCATTCCCCCCTCCTCCCCCCGTTACTTATGACAGCCAAAAGATGCAAAGCAAAGGGAGAAAATCTTGAAGGCTGACATTTGGCCCTCCTAGAAAAGAGACATTAGTCCTAAAAAAGATAAAAATACACGGTAATAGAAAATATACATGTAACAGCAACATACTAATTTTTTAGGGTTTATCAGGATATTTAGTACAAAATGCCTTGATAAGTGTAGGAGCTCTAACATCCTTCTCATTCACCCACTCAGCCTGGGAAGGAGGAAAATGTTTCCAAGCAACCAAATACTGGAGTCGACCCCTTCGTTTTCGAGAATCCAAAATTTCTTTAACTTCAAAATGTTGTTCACCTTCAATTAGCAGTGGTACAGGGGGATCAACCTGAGTTGGTCTCAAGTCGGAGGTATGTTCAGGTTTTAATAAACTAATGTGGAAAACAGGGTGGATCTGTCGAAGAGTTTTTGGTAATTTCAGTTGGACTGCCACAAGGTTCACAATTCATTCAATTGAGAAAGGTCCAACATACTTAGGTACAAGCTTTTTTGACTTTTGTGTGGTCTGCAAATATCTGGTGGATAAAAAGACCTGGTCACCCACTTGATATGGTTTTTGTGGAGTTCTCTTTTTATCTGCAAATTTTTTATGAGCTTGATGAGCACCATCTAATGCTTTACGGGTAACCGGCCAGGTAAGCTGGAGCTGTGTTATCCATTCATCTAATGATTGAAGGTTAGGTTTCTCCTGTGGAAGCTTGGGTATGGGTACAAAGTCTTGTCCTGAAGCCACTTTATGTACCACTACTATGTACCGAATTATCATATGCCACCTCAGCGAATGGCAATAGGTCAGCCCAATTATCTTGCTGATAATTTCTATAACATCGAAGATATTGTTCCAATACCGAGTTAGTCCTCTCACAAGCCCCACTGGTTTGTGGGTGGTGGGCGGAGCTTAAGCCCTGGGCAGAGCCCAATAACTTCAGGAACTCCTTCCAAAAGTTTGAGGTAAAACTGGACACCCCTGTCTGAGATTATGCGTTCAGGAACCCCATGTAACCTGTAGATATGTAAAATAAACAGTTTAGCCAACGTTTTTGCAGATGGGATTTTCAGACAAGGTATGAAATGTACCTGTTTGGAAAACAAATCAGTTACTACCCAAATAACTGTATTCCCCCCACTTTCAGGTAATTCCACTATAAAATCCATAGAGATTTCCTTCCATGGAGCCGTTGGTCTCGCCACATTTTGTAGTAAGCCGGCTGGTTTACCAGGAGGCCGTTTGGCTGAGGCACAGATAGGACAACTAGCTACATAAGTCTCAATGTCCTTTTTCAAGGTAGGACACCAAAATCGCCTTTTAACCAAGTGTAAGGTTTTCACGAATCCAAAATGACCAGCGGCTTTAGAGTCATGAGCTTGCTGTAATATTTGGTTTCTCAGCTTCGCTGAGAAATTTGGCCCCCACCCATACCAATCCATCTCTAACTGTACAGTTATTTGAGTGAGCAAGGAACCAATCATCAAGTTTTAGAGCATCTCTTAACTGTGCAGTCAAATCATTTGATAAATCAACCTTCTTCTTTTTCTAGGCTCTGGTAACCACTGGAGCTGCCAACTGTTTTGTTGGGACAATCGGTTGTACCACTTCTTGGTGAGCACTATTATATTGAGGTAATCTAGATAAAGCATCCTCCATGAAGTTCTTCTCCCCTGGAATGTACTTCAATGAAAAATTAAAGCGCTTAAAGTACTGCGCCCAGCGAACTTGCTTGGGAGACAGCTTCCAAGGTGTTTTCAAAGCTTCCAAATTTTTATGATCCGTCCACATCTCAAATGGATGTTTTGCCCCTTCTAAGAAATGCCTCCAGGTTAACAAAGCCCAACGAACTGCAAAAGCTTCTTTTCCCCAGATGGCCCATCTCCTTTCAGTTTCAGTTAGTTTACGGGAAGTATATGCACACAGTTGCAGAGTTCCCGTCTCGTTTGCTTGTAGTAACACCGCCCTGACTGCTGCGTCACTTGCATCGGCTTGGATTACAAAAGGAGCATCCATGCCCAGCTTGAGTACTGGTTCAGCAGCAAACAGTCGTTTCAGCTTTTCAAAAGCGGCTTGACATTCCATGGACCACTCCAGGGGTTTCCTTGGCTGCGGTTTCACCTCCCCTTTGGTTTTTAGGAGATTTGTGATAGGCATTGCAATCTTAGCAAAAGCAGGGATAAATTGACGGTAAAAATTAGCGAATCCCAAGAAATGTTGAAGTTGTTTTCTGGTGCGGGGAGGGCCCCATTCCAAAATGGCACGAACCTTCCCCAGATCCATTTCTATGCCATCATGTGAGATGCGATAACCTAAATAGTCACTTTTTTCCAGGTGGAATTCACACTTGGACAACTTTGCATACAGCTCAGCAGCTCAAAGTTTTTCCAGAACTGACCGCACTAGTTTCACAAGTTAATCACGAGTCTCTGTGTAGATAAGAATATCATCAAGATAAACCAACACCCTTTTGTATATATATTCATGCAACACCTGATTGATCATTTGCATGAATACTGCAGGGGCCCCCTGTAGACCAAATGGAAGAACGTTGAATTGGAAACAACCCATTGGGCAGTTAAAAGCAGTTTTCCATTCATCCCCTTCCTTAATTCAAACCTGGTAGTATGTTTCTCTCAAGTAGAGTTTTGTAAAAATTTTCCCTTTGGCCAAATGGGCCAACCTATCCTTCATCAAGGGGAGGGGGTACACATTCTCCACTGAAATAGCGTTCAGGTTTCTGTAGTCAACACATAAATGAAGGGAGTCATCTTTCTTTTCACGGAACAATACTGAGGCTGCTACCCGGGGTCTAGCGGGTTGGATGAAACCACGTTCCAAATTCTTATCGATAAATGACCACAGCTCTTCTAGCTCCTGACGTGGGTACCCTTAATCTCACTGGAATGGTCATAGGGCCCTTATTTGGACTTACCAGTGAGTCGACTTCCGATTTGGATTCACTCTCTTCAGAAGAGGTTGGACTTCCCCACTCCTCTCCTTTCAGAGGGGCGATCTCTACAACCTCCTCTGCTTTAAGCGCCGTTTTGCGAGGCTTTGCTGGGTTTTTTTTCAGGTTTTCTCCCTCCTCCTGGTGCCCCCTTTGGTTCTAGCTTGGCACAGCAATCTGCAGGCCAGTGACCTTCCTTCCCACATCAGAAGCAAGCAGTAGTCTTGCGTTTTGCCGCCATTCCTCCCTTTTGAGGTTTTAAGGCTTCTCGAGGGCTGCTGGGGGAGGACTTGCTCCAACCAACCCCCCCCCGGTGTCTGTTTCGGGTCACATCAATTTCAACCTCTGCTGCCAGCACGTACCACAGCTGCAACTCACTGGGGTCTCTTCTGACAATACAGCTTTGATATACATCTTCATTCAACCCATCTTTAAAAGCTTCTATCAGGGATCCCTGGGACCAGCCTCGAATATGACATGCCAGCTCTCTAAATTCCTGGGTGTAGTCGGCCACTGATCTCCACCCCTGATTTATGGTCTTCATCCTAATTCTGGCCTTACGTTCAGCAAGAGGGTCTTCAAACCTGGTCCGCAGCGCAGTCATGAACAGGTCATAATTCATCAGCTGAGGGCATTATCATTATGCAAAGTCACCATCCACTTTGCAGATGTTCCCTCCAGAGCCCTGGTAACACATCTAACTTTAGCTGCTTCTGAGGAAAAATCCCCTCCATATTCCTCCATATGGCTCCAGACTTGTGCCAGGAAGAATCCTAACTCCTTGGGATTCCCCCCATATTTTACTTCCAATGGAGGCACCTTTGGAGTTCTATTTCTTCTGGCAATTACTCCTCCCGCTGGGGGCCCCTGGGCTGCTATTGCCTGTTGCGCTAGCCCAGGTTGATTTATGGGGGTGGCTGCTCTTATTCTTTTGGCTGGGGCTGCCTCCCCCTCCTCTCCCTCATACCTTTGATCAGTTTGAGGTTGTCCAATAGCTTCATTTAGAAGATGCATGGCTTGAGTTAGTAAAAAATTCTTTCTTTCCTTCTCTTGCCATGGCTCCTCTCTTCCACGCCGACGAGTAATGATCACTCCTGGAGAAGGCTTTTCTTCAGGATCCTTCCAACCGACTCCCAGGGACCATTTGGGTTTTACAGCTGGTTTTCCCCCAAGATTTAGTTCTGCTAACAAGTTGGCTTCCCCTGCTTCCTCTAGCAGCAGAGAATCTTGTCCTCCAGTTGCTCCCAGATCTTCTTGGTCGCTGGCTGGATTTGACATTGTGTTCAGACCCCCTCGGAAGAAAATTTATTAATTCTCTGGGTGGGATGGTAATGTGGAGATTCAGAATAATGTCAGCTGGTGCTCCATTCAAAATCCAAGAAAGAAATACTTAGACTCCATTAAACTGAGAAAAGATATCTTTTACTGGAAATCAAGTGGTAGCAACAAAAGAATTCTGAATCTGAGAAAATGGGCGCGTAAATCACCCATACAAAGTAATGGCAACGTTCCCACCCCCAATAGTTCAATTGGCTCATCCAATTAAAAGTGGTGTATATCATCATGTGGGCATCTCCAGGTGGTGATGAGGCTTCTGTCTGTTGACCTTGACATAGTTTGATAAAGGGTTGCAGCTGCGCATAGCATAGGATAGAAACCTAAGCAAGAATGTATCCCCACCCAGTTTATACAGTTCTGCTTTGTAACACCTCCAGCTCAATTCCCACAACCATCCCCCCATTACTTATGACAGCTGAAAGATGAAAAGCAAAGGGAGAAAATCTTGAAGGCTGACATTTGGCACCTGTCAGAGTTTTTTGTTCATCTACATTCTTAACAAATCTTTTTCAACTTTTCTCTTTTTTATAAATACTAAAACTTTTTTTTAGATAGCTGGAAAATAATGCCAAAGCTTTCCCATTCCCTTCCCTGGAATATTCTTAGAAATGAGAGGCTGTGGCCAGCAGAGATGATGATTTCATGAATTTCCAGTGAGATAAAATTGAAACAAAATATTGAGAGGGCTCACAGGTCCCAAGGAATTAGATGGGCTACAGGCAAATCAGATTTAAGGGAAGAGTGGAGAGAAATAACAACATTAAGGGTATAGATAGGCCATTAGGAAAAGGCAAAAATTCAAAAGAAAGATTAAGGATAAGAGATCCTGTAGAGCTAACACATCTAAGAGAAGTTCTCTCAGACATTTGCTTACCCATTTAATAGATCATCCTTACAATCATATTTGTATGCATATGCCACTATCCAGTGGGCATCCTACTTGCAAATAAATAAAGACACCGCCAGCTGTCATGTAGCCCTCCACAACACACCTTAAGCAAATTTAATTTTCCAGATTATCTTCCATACTACAGATTTATTTGAACATTAAAATACTCTTAGCATATGTATTAAAATACTCTTAGCATTTTTGAGTTTACAGCTTTCACAAAACACTGTCAGCCAATAAGGGCTTTTATAAGACTGGACAATAGGGGTGTGCACTGCCCCTGAGTAGCTACCAGTCAAAATAATAACCAAAAACAAAACAAAAAAACCCCAAAATAGAAATAATAACACATTATACTTTTCATCCAAATAAAATGCATCGCTAGCTCCCTATAACCCATTTATTTTTGTATGGTGATTTACAAAACCCCGATATTATAAGGAAAAGCAACACAAACTCTAAAATATGTAAATAAATACCCTCAAAATCCTCAAAACATTTCCAATTAATATAGTGCTAGTTGCTAGTGGATTCTGAACTCTTCTGGTTTGTGAAGACTGTAGAACTCTAGCTGAAGCTGATAATGCTGGAAAATTTAAAATTCATGTAGAGAAGGGTTTATTTCATTTGTAAAAATGATGGGAGGGTGAGCCATATAAATTATATATGAGTCAGATCCCTCTCTTTGGCCATTTCTACACTGCTTGTCTAATGTGCATAAAGCCAGGTAGAAATATTGCCAATTTCAGAAACCCCTTTTCAGATTTGATCCCCTTACTCTATTTACGTCCTGGTAATGGCCTAGTATTCTATCTGGTGTTGTAATGGTTACAACAGTCATTGTGATTGGTGGATTCCTCTGTTTCTTTACCTATCCTGGAAAAGTTAAAGGACAAAAAAAGAAAAGAAAACATCACATCCGTTTTTTTCTGTCACTTGCATAGAAAGGGCAAGTGATAAAATTCTTAACACCAGAAACATTTTTGCTGGGAATTCTGCCTGAGGGTTATAACAAAGAGTTAACGTATTTGATTATTAATATATTAACAGCAGCTAGGATTGTATTTACACAAAATTGGAGAAATGAAAAAATTCCGACAGAGGAGGAAATAATTAAGAAAATAATGGGATGTGCAGAAATGAGTAGATTGACAATAGCGATTAGAGAACAAGAAGAAAAAGACTATTATAAAATTTGGAATTTATTTTATGAATGGCTGGATAGAAGAGTAAAGAATTGAATTATATAAGTATAGTATAATATATTGTTATTGATAAATAGATGAGTTAGAGTAAGAAAATGAATTTGAAATATATTATTGAAAGTCAATGATTATAAAGCTAAGGGTAATAGAATAAGTGATATATGCGATATAAAATGCTGATTAGAATGATTATAAACATATACAAGTTAAATCTGTATGATAATATTATTTTGTGCACAAAGAAATATGTACCCAATTGACACACTGTGAAACAGAAAGAAGGTTTTATATGTTTGTCTTTTGTTGTTATTATAAAAATAAAAAACTTTTATTAAAAAATTACCCAGGAAGATAGTAGAAAAGATAATTAAAAAAAAACCAGATCTGTCAACATCTAGAAACAAGTAAAATAATAACTAGCAGTCAGCACGGGTTTGCTAAAAATAGATGCCAACCCAATCTTATTTCATTTTTCAACATAGTGACTAAATCAGTAGACCAACGAAATACTGTGGACATAATATACTTAGACATTCGACAAGGCATTCGACAAAGTAGACCACAACCTACTTCTTGGGAAGCTAGAAAAAAGTGGGATAGATAGAATCACCTCCAGATGGATTCGCAACTGGCTGACAAACCATACTCAACGAGTAGTCCTTAGGGGATCTAAGTCTACATGGAGGGAAGTAAGCAGTGGGGTGCCACAAGGTTCCGTCTTAGGCCTAGTACTCTTCAACATCTACATTAACGACTTAGATGAGGGAATAGAAGGGGAACTTACCAAATTTGCAGATGATACTAAACTGGCAGGAATAGTTAACACCCTAGAAGATAGGCTCAAGATCCAGATGGACAGACTTGAACACTGGGCCATATCTAACAAAATGAAATTCAATGTAGAGAAAAGTAAAGTCCTACACTTAGGCAAGAAAAACCAAAAGTACAGATATAGACTGGGTGAAACCAGGCTCAATAGCAGTAACTGTGAGAGGGATCTTGGAGTCTTAGTGGACAACCAGCTAAATATGAGCCAGCAGTGTGCAGCAGCAGCCCAAAAAGCTAATGCAATCCTAAGTTGCATTTACAGAGGGATACAATCAAGATCAAGGGAAATACTAATACCACTCTATAAAACCTTAGTAAGACCACACCTAGAGTACTGCATCCAGTTTTGTTTACCACATTACAAAAAAGATGTTGAGACTCCAGAAAAAGTGTAGAGAAGAGCAATCAGGATGACGAGGGGACGATGAATGGTTGTAGGAATTGGGCATGGCTAATCTAGTGAAGAGAAGGACGAGGGGAGATGTGATAGCAGTCTTCCAATATTTGAGGGGCTGCCACAGAGAGAAAGGGGTCAAGCTATTTTCTAAAGCACCTGTAGGCCAGATGGAATGGATGGAATGGATGGAAACTGAACAAGGAGAGATTTAACCTGGAAACAAGGAGAAACTTTCTGACAGTGAGAACAATCAACCAATGGAACAGCTTGCCCTCGGAAGTTGTGAGAGCTTCATCACTTGAGACTTTCAAAAAGAGATTGGACTGCCATTTGTCAGAAATGGTGTAGGGTCTCCTGCTTGGGCGGGGGGTTGGACTAGATGATCTACAAGGTCCCTTCCAATTCTGTTAATCTAATCTAATAGCCCCCTCCCCCAAATCCCACATTGTTATAGCAAAAGCAAAGCATGCCGATAATGCAATCCCAGTAGCCTCCTCCCTACTCCTAGCATTAATATATGTGGAAACCAGAGGTGGTATTCAGCAGGTTCTGACCAGTTCTAGAGAACCGGTAGTGGAAATTTTGAGTAGTCCGGAGAACTAGCAAATACCACCTCTAACTGGAGATTTTACAGTATCCTTCCCCTGCCACACGCACCAAGCCATGCCCACAGAACCAGTAGTAAAAAAAATTCAATCCCACCACTGGTGGAAACCAGTAACTTTTTAAAACTTAGAATACTATGAAAGTTTCCTCACCAGTTGATTTTGTTTTGGGCTGTATGCTTCTACGTGTTGTTGAAAGTCGTGCTCCGTGACGGCTGTGAGATTCAGTCTGGGTTTTCTGGCGTGATAACAGAGGCCTCCTTAGCTAGAAAGCATGGGTGCAATTGAATTAGATAAGGAAATTCTGAGATTTGCAAATACTTACATCAGTATTTATCTCCCATCTATTCATATCATGCCCTAATTCAGAAATCATTATTGTTTCAGAAAGTCCACAAAATTCCTTAATATAAAATCTCTTAACAAATTCCCTTAACAAGTTATATAGATTTTTTTCATCCAATTGAGTACAACCTTGTTCTGAACTCACCTGTCTTAGACCTCTTTTTCTCCCTAATGGTTGCTGAAGAAGGAGATTGTGGTGTCCAGGTTCACTCTGCACACTCGCTACCCTGTGTAAATGTCAAGAATGTGAGCATGACTACAGAATAGTACAGACTAGAGAAAGAATTCTTTGCAAATGCTGTTAAACAATAATGACACAGTCACTTCAAAGATACAGTACCATCTTTGAAGGTTATGAGACACTATTTAAGTTATATAGGAAGAGTAATGGCACTGAAGATCCTATCGTTGTCTGAAGTTTATTTTTAGCCAAGGAATGATGACTTCCATTCCACAATTTTCTCCCTTCTTTGACATAACAGATCAAGGGAGGACAATAATGAGGATGCCATTTTAAAGCCTTAGCTTTAAACACTGTATTGCAGATGTTAAATATTAATTTTTTTCTTTGTAATTAGATTTGATAGGTATGCCATAGTTTTAAATAATTGGAGTTCAATACACAACAAAATGAATGATGAACACAGTTGACAAAGGTTTAACTCACAGGATTGGCACAGGACTTAGGGAAAAAGTTACCACACTAAACATATCTTTGCACTTTCAAGTCATATTAAATAAGCACACCTCAGAAAAAAATAATTGGGATTTATTTATTTATCATCTTATTTATACCCCACTTTTAAACTCTGTGAAGGAATTAAAGAGCTAATAGAGTTTCCAAAAATGTCCCCTAAATAGTAAGGTCTTATACAGAGCTTTCACAATCAATACTAGGCACAAAATTAGGCACAAAAAGCAATTGCATATTTTGATTCTTTAAAAAACCGATGTAACAAATGATAAAAGGAGTTCATATACTTTCATAATGAAAAAGTCAGGAATATCTTACTACAGCAATTATTTTTAAACTTTGTGTATATTAAAAACTAGATCCCAAAACTGGATATTTACATTAAAAAAAAAAACTAGATCAATCTATTTGCTTTCTTGCCAGCATTTTAATGAAAGAAAATGATATTAGGAAGACAATCAATTCCTATCCTAATTGCAAACCAGAAGATTGCTTTTTAATGGATAAATGCATATCATTCAACCTTTACCTATGCCATTAGTAAGCCTATATACAATTTAATATTCAAAACAAATTCTTATGATAGCATGCATTATTTTTATGCTTTTGGCCTCTTTAGTTAGTCTCCCTACTATATCTCCCTATTTGTAATGTAACCATTTAATAAGCAATAGAAGTATGAATGTCATGTGAGGTGAGCTGGACTGAGAGAGAATGACTGGCATAAAGTTGCCCAGCTATCTTTCATGCCTAAAGTGGGACTAGCATTCACAGTCTCCTGGTTTCTAGCTTGATAGCTCAGTAACTAGAACAATCTGGCTGTTTATTATCAGATTTATTATCAGATGTTTTATTATATTTATTGGTTTTTAGAAAATAAAAAAATATATAAAATGCCATCATTTTGCAATACTTTGGCAGCATCTGTTCCATAAACATGCCGTGGTGAGTCAATGCATAAGGCACATGAAGAATTCTACATCTATTTCTCCTAGCTTTAAGGTAGGCCTCCTCTCCACTCCAGGTGGATACTAATTAATAATAAGTGATAATCAAGCCTAAGAGAAATCTGGGCTGAATGTGACAAATAGTCTTGGAACAAAATTAATCAGCCAGGCCATATTTCTTCAATTAAGAAAATAGCAATATGAAAACTTGAAACCAGACTATTATGAAAGACAATACAAACTGATACAAATTTTTCCAAGATTTTAAAGTTCTCTAATAGTAGCCAGCAACCTGAAAATAATACCTATTGTAGTATATTCAAATAGAGACTTCTAAGACTACATTCCTATTGGTTAGTTAATGCAACATAACGATTGGTTAATGACGACAGTTTCGGATTGGCCGCCTAAGCGGCGGGAAGTTTAAATAAATGCCATTGGTTGCGAGCCGCTAGCAGCTGCTATAAAAAGGGCTGCCGTGGCTCAACTTTAGTTGAAGTTACTGGTTCAGGGCTGAATAATAAAGAGCTGAATTCAACTCCGGACTTCGAGTCTCTTTTGTCTGGCGACAGAACACTGGCGACGAAGGTGGGATTGAAGAGACAAAGACCGTAAGCACGTGGCAATGATAGCTGAAGGACCAACGAGATGGCCGGCAACAATTTACCACCCGCACCGTTCAACCCAGCCGAAGAAGACTGGGAGTCATACATTAACAGATTCCTGAGAAAGCAACGAACTGCAAGGAATCACTGACCAGAGAAAGAGAGCCGTATTCCTAATGCATTGTGGCCCGACTATCTTCAAAATGGCCAAGGCATTAGCAAGACCAAACGACGTTAAACAGATTGCCTGGCCAGACCTAAATCGGATGTTGAGAAACCATTACACGCCAGCTGTATCCAATCTCATTAGAAGGCATGAGTTCTACAAGCACGACCAACTAGAAGGTGAGAGTATTGGAGACTTCGTAGCAGCATTAAGAGACATTGGGGGAGCATGCAAGTTCCTCAACATGGATGAAGCCATGAGGGATTGCATAGTCCTTGGACTAAGAGACGCAACCCTACAGAGCAAACTGCTAAACCGACCCAACATCACCATGAACGAAGCCATTGCTGAAGCAACTGCCGCTGAAGCCGCAAAGAAATCTGCAGTAAAAATGAAACAGATGATTACAACGAACAGTCTGTGCATGAATAAAGAAAAGAAAATAGAAGGAGCCCAAAAGCACGCTGCCACAACCTCTCACCATGAGGACATCGAATCATCAACCGATTCAGAAGACGAAGACGAGGAGGTAAACAGGCTCTACTCTACAGAAAGGAACCGGAGAGAGAGATGAAGTAGAAAACCCAAGTTCCAGTGTGCGGGTTGCGGCGTAAACCACCCGAGGTCTGAATGTCGATTCTTAGATGCCACATGCCAGCATTGTGAGAAATGGTGGCACATTGCGAGGGTCTGCTGAAACAAAAAGAGCTATAGTCCTAAGGGACAGGGCTGTAGCCCCCTCCAGAAACAAAGAAAGGCCAACCGGAAGCTGCTGGAGCTGAGACGGTAAAAATCAATGGCTTGACGAAAAGGAAGAAACGCATCAAACAATCACTATTGGGACGGCCAGAACAACAAACACCAAGAAGGTTCGAATCAACGTTCTGACAGAATGTGAGCCATGTGAAATGGAAGTAGACTCCGGTTCGTATTTATCAATGGTATCATGGAACACAATAAAAAGTTTGATACCAGACATAAAATGTAGAGAACTTGAAGAACAGAGCCTGATCATCAAAGACTACCAGGGTAACAAGATACCAGTAGTGGGATTGGGACATTTCAAAGTGGAATTTAAAAGACACACCGAGATTCTTCCACTAACCATCATTGACAGAGATCGCCCCAGCCTGCTCGGGTTAGAATGGTTCGAACCGCTCAGAATCGAAGTGACAGGAATCAACAGCATCATCATGACGGACTGGGAAAAAGACCTGATGGAAGAATTCCATGACGTATTCGACAGGACTTTAGACAAGTACCGTGGGACCCCTATATCATTTAGCTTAAACCCGAATGTAGCACCCATCAGACTTAAAGCCAGACAGGTACCATTTGCACTAAGACCAAAAATTGATGAGCAACTAAACAAGCTAATTGCTCAGGGGGTGCTAGAGCCAACCGACCATGCCAGATGGGAAACCCCAATTGTGACTCCTATAAAACCTGACAGGTCCGTGTGCATCTGTGGTGACTATAAGGCCACCCTGAACCATGCATTGCAACAGAGCACATATCCCGTTCCGGTAGTCCAACACCTGTTGCATTGATTAGGGAGAGGAAGGATTTTTGCGAAGCTCGACCTAGCGCAGGCATATCAACAATTACCCATTCATCCTGAGATAGCAGAGGCGCAAACCATCGTAACGCATAGAGGAGCTTTTAAATGTAATAGATTACAATTCGGTGTAAGCGTGGCCCCTGGCGTTTTCCAGAGCCTAATGGAACGCCTCCTACAAGGACTAAAAGGGGTGGTACCCTATTTTGATGATGTACTAATATCAGCCGAAAACAAAAAACAACTAAAAGACCGTTTAAGGGCAGTTTTGGCAAAATTCAGAGAAGCAGGACTCAAAGTTAAAAAAGAAAAATGCCAACTTGCCACAAACCAGGTCGAGTTCCTAGGATACTTTATTGATGAAGCAGGAATTCACCCCACGAAAAAAAAAATACGAGCAATAAAGGAAGCTCCCAGACCCAAAAACAAAACAGACCTACAAGCATTTTTGGGACTCATTAATTTTTATCATGTCTTTCTGCCACAGAAGGCAACAGTAGCGGAACCACTGCATAGACTTCTCGATAAAAAAGCCAACTGGAAATGGGGCCACCAAGAGGAAACAGCGTTCCAAAAAATTAAAGACTTACATCAAAATCTGTATTGATCCAATACAGTGACACACTACCTCTAACTGTCACCTGCAACGCTTCACCTTTCAGCATAGGCACAATACACACTACCAGACAGCAGAGAAGCACCGATCGCCTACTATTCCAAGATGCTGTCCAAGACCGAAAGGAACTACAGCCAATTGGACAGGGAAGCCATGGCAGCTATCTTGGGGGTGAAACGTTTCCACGAATACCTATACGGTAGGACATTTTCTTTGATTACCGACCACAAACCGCTATTGGGAATCCTAGCCGGAGACAGGGCCACCCCCAATATCCTGTCCCCAAGAATGACTAGATGGTCAAAATTTCTGGCAGCCTACAATTACAAACTCATTTATCGCCCAGGGAAAGCCATATCCCACGCAGACGCTTTAAGCCACTCACCATTACCAGTTCACGATGACGATCCAGTTCCCACCACACAGACCCTACAAATTGAAACGATTCCAATTGGCCCATCACCGCATTGGACATCGCAAGGGAAACAGCTAAAGATGCACTGATGGCCCGAATATTGAACTGGGTGGAACGGGGTTGGCCGGAGAACATAAAAACTGAGACTTTTAAACCTTTTAAAAACCGGCAAACTGAATTATCAATTGAAAAAGGGTGCATTTTGTGGGGAGACCAGGTGGTTGTCCATCAAAAATTACAAGAAGATGTGCTAAACATGTTACACGAAGGACACCCTGGCATGGTAAAGATGAAGTCCCTGGCCCGAAGCTACGTTTGGTGGCCAGGAATAGATAAAGACATTGAAACCTGGGTTAAGACATGTAACAAATGCCAATCATCCAGACCCCCCCCCCTTCAGCACCGGTTCTTGACTGGGAGACACCCAGAGGCCCCTGGTCAAGAATCCATATGGATTTCACAGGCCCTACAAAAGGATATACTTACCTAATCATTGTGGATGCCTATTCCAACTGGTTGGAAGTCGTCATCATGAATTCAACAACAACAGAAGCTGTCACCAAACAACTTTTAAAACTTTTCACCACCCACGGTCTACCAGATGTAGTAGTATTGGACAATGGGCCACAGTTTACAGCCTTGGCTTTTGAACAATTCCTAGCAGAACATGGAATACGACACACTTTGACAGTCCCAGCTCATCCGGCGGCGAACGGAAGAGCGGGATGCATGGTTTGTTGCACGAAAGAAGCATTGGAAAAGCTTGACGGAAATGATATGCAAGAAAAAATCAACACCATGCTCACCATCCAACATATAACACCATGCACGGCCACAAACAAGAGCCCGGCTGAACTATTGATGGGAAGAAAGTTGCATTCCTACTTGGATAGGCTGCACCCCACTTACAACCCCGAAAAGCCACCAGACTCATCCAGTAAGTACCGTTCTTTCTTACCAGGCGACTTAGTATATGCAAAAAATCTTACCGGAGAACCATTGTGGTTACCGGCAACAATCACACAAATCACTGGCCCTCGTTCCTACCGACTAGAAACAGCTGACAGTAGATCATGGAAATGACACATCGATCAACTACGGTCGTGACACATCGAACGAGACCCCGATGATCCCTGAAACGCGGAACAAACATTTTCCCAAACACCCCCAGATAATAATAAAAAATCCAGAGTGGGGGGGAACCCTTTAATAATAAAGAAAATGAAAATCATCCAGTTACAAAACACCAACCGGAAACAGCAAACCCAGAAAAGAAATAAAAATCACTTACCATTAGAAGACTTTGAAAAAAAAGAACTGAAGGAACCTCAGGAAAGAAGCAGTCAAGCCGACTCTACCTGCCTGCACACAATGCGAGGAGACCACACCGTCCGTCCAACCAACCAAGTGCGCAGCGAGAACCCAATCAACCCAACAAGGCACGGAGGGAGCGGCATGGCTGAGGCACCCTTCCAGGAGGTTCCAAGGAGAAGAACGGGAAGGACAGCAGGCCTGTCCAAACCGGTGGAGACCAACATAGGGACTAAACTGCGCAGGTCAACTAGGACTCACAAGAGCCCTGCCTACCTGCGCAATTATGTCACGTAACATTGGAGCAAACCAAGAGGGGAGGGGTGTAGTGTATTCAAATAGAGACTTCTAAGACTACATTCCTATTAGTTAGTTAATGCAACATAACGATTGGTTAATGATGACAGTTTCGAATTGGCTGCCTAAGCGGTGGGAAGTTTAAATAAATGCCATTGGTTGCGAGCCGCTAGCAGCCGCTATAAAAAGGGCTGCCGCGGCTCGACTTTAGTTGAAGTTACTGGTTACTAATAAAGAGCTGAATTCAACTCCGGTCTTCGAGTCTCTTTTGTCTGGCGACAGAACACCTTTGATGAAAATGCACAGTAGTAATACCGCACTCACTGTATGGAAAATTGAATTGATGCACATGTATTAGATACCTGGCCAGAGCTGCAGAATTCTGATACTAAAGCTGTTATAATAAAAGTAATAAAGCAGTAATAAAAATATCTTAGATCTGCAAAGTGTTTCTTAGTCTGGTATATCTGATATGGCTGCCACCAATCCTGCAAGTCTGAATACTACCTTTCCTCCCTCTTTTACTTTCAGGAGAATTGGGGGGACTGTTTGTGTCTGAGGTGTTCTCCCAAATTACTTTCTTGGCCTGGGTTCAAGTATTGTTTATCTGATCATTGCCTTGATATCAGATCCTTCTGATGATCAAGGCCATACTCTTTGTCACATTAACAACATCTATAGACTAGGCAAAGGAGACAATCAACCAGCCCTAAAGAGAAAAAGACTCCAGCACCTCTTCACCAGTAATCAGCACTCAGATCAGCATAGATTAACTCCAAGGTCAACTTCAGACCAACAATCAAGTAAGCAATGTCTACAGATAATCACCCAGTGACCCTCTTTAAGGTGAGCCGTCTCCTCCTAGGGAAGGAAGAGATTGTCCACCTGAAGGGGTGCGTTGAGGAATTTGCGGATTTTCTGGAAGACAAAATCACTCCACTTCGTTCCCAGTTAGATGCCGGCGCGGTTGCTGGTCTGGTGGAAGCTCCTGAGGCAAGTTCTTGCCCTGTTATCTGGGAACGGTTTGACCCTGTTCCTCCTGAGGAAGTGGACAGGATCCTAGGAAGTATGCGCACAAGCACCTATGTTTTAGACCCATGTCCCTCCTGGCTTGTGAAAGCTTCTCAGGAGATGACAGGTGGGTGGATTCTGGTGGTGATTAATGCTTCTCTACAGGAGGGGACGGTGCCCCAGCACTTTAAGGAGACTGTGGTCTGCCCTCTTCTTAAGAAACCATCGCTGGACTCTACCCAGTTGGATAATTTCCGACCTGTCTCCAATCTTTCCTTTTTGAGGAAGGTTGTTGAGAAGGTGGTCATGCAGAGCTCCAGTGGTTTCTGGATGAAATGGATTATCTCAACCCCTACCAGTCAGGATTCAGGCCTGGATTTGGGACAGAAACGGCATTGGTCGCACTTTTGGATGATCTCTGGAGGGAGCGGGATGGGGATAGTGCATCCAACCTTGCTCTACTTGACCTCTTGGTGGCTTTTGATACCATTGACCATGGGATTCTCTTGGGGTGTCTTCAGGGGATGGGAGTGAGAGGCCTTGTGCTGTCTTGGTTCATTTCCTTCCTCTGCAGCCACTCTCAGTCAGTGTTGACAGGAGGGGAGAGATCCAGCCCCCACCCACTGCTTTACAGGGTTCCACAGGGCTCGGTACTCTCTCTGCTCCTGTTCAACATTTATATGAAACCGCTGGGTGAGATCATCTGTCACCATGTACTGAAGTATCACCAATATGCTGATGATATTCAGCTGTATGTCTCGGCCCTTGGTGAGTTAAGTGTTGCTGTGTCCTCTTTCTTGCAGTGCCTGGATGCTGTTAGGGGCTGGATGGGGAGCAATGGATTGAAATTAAGCTCTTGCAAGACCAAGTGGCTCTGGGTTTGGGGTTCGTTGGCTCAGGGAGAATTGTCACCTTTGGTCTTGGATGGGGTGGCACTACCCCAGCAGACCCTGTGCATAATCTAGGGGTTTTCCTGAACTTGAAGAGCAGGTGGCGGTCATGGCCAGGAGGGCCTTTGTACAACTGTGGGTTGTGCATCAGTTACGCTCTTTCCTGGACCAATGGTCCCTACACACAATCACTCATGCCCTAGTCACTTCCCACCTTGATTATTGCAACGTGCTCTACATGGGGCTGTCCTTGAAAAGCATCCAGAAGCTCCAATTGGTGCAAAATGCAGCAGCCCACATGGCTTTGTGCAGACCCTGGTATGCACATGTGTCACCTCTCCTGCAGGAGCTAAATTGGTTGCCGATTTGCTTCCGGGTGCAATTCAAGGTGCTGGTTGTCACCTTTAAAGCCCTTCATGGCTTGGGACTGGGTCATCTGAGGGAATGTCTTTTGCTGGTCACATCTATCCGACCCATTAGAGCGGGAAGGCAGGGAATGTTGCAGGTCCCATCCCTGAGGGAGATATACCTGGTGGAACCTAGAAGAAGGGCCTTCTCCATGGTGGCTCCCTCTTTCTGGAATATCATTCCCCCAGAGATTAGAATGCCCCCCCCCCACTCTAGCACTCTTTCAGAAGGCACTGAAGACCTGGTTCTGCCAGCCGGCCTGGGGAACCCAGAGCGGGATGGAACCCATCAAATGGCTAGTGTGATCTGCTTTTGTTGGGGTGGGGGGTGAGAGTTGGGGGGTGGGGATTATTTATTTATTTTATTATTATTATTATTTTTCCAAGATTTTATTAATTTATTTGATTCTTTTTGTTATTTTATTGTTTTTTATTTTTTGTTTTAAATAAGGTTTTACATTGTGTAAGCCACCTCAAGTTGCCACGGGCAAATAGGCGGCAATATAAATTAAATAAATAAATAAATAGTTTGCTCTCCTGACTAATACCAGTACTGCCTGCAATTCCAAAGGTGGTGGAAATGGGAAAAAGATGGGGCACATATTGATATTGTTATGTCTGATTAATTGTCCGGATTTAAATAAACTTGAAATGCAAAGAATTTAATACATAAACTAGCTAAGTGGTATGGTCCTTTTTCTACACCAGTGCTGAACCTGAAAACCAGCTATGAATAGTGGAAAATTGCTCCTGTTTCACTCTATTAACATCTTAACTGAACTAACAACTCCTTAATATTTATGATTACACAGTGCAAATGACTGTCATTTAGTATTTTCCCCAGCTTAAGTTTCTGAGGAAGACAACTTCTTTGTAAGAGAGCAGTTACAACTATACTTATAGAGGATTATCGAGCTAGCTAGTGTTATATAGTAGAATCATACCTTCAGATACTTATTCAGGTTTAGTCACTGTGGTCTTTGCAAGCCATTACTTTGTTTTGTTTTGAAATTGAATTTAAGCAGATAATGGTATAATAAATGATGCTAAGAATAACAATAAAACAAAGATGCTGAGTTGAATATATCCTTAGGGGCTGCTCCATACATAAGCCAATCCAATATAGGGCCCTCTATATTGTCTTTTAAATTTTACTAGTATTATCAACTTTCAAACAAGTTTGGAGAAAATAGATTTTTGTCTAGAAAAAAATTCCCACAGCTAATTCTACCCAAATTCAGGTGACAATTTTTAATACTTTTTGTCATCTGTTGCTCTCTTTCATTTAATATTTCAATATTAATGTTTTAAAATTCTCATCAGGTTGTTTATTTCATTTTAAAAATTTAAAGATGGAATGTAAACATAAGCATCCTAGTAGTTACCTTCCATATAAGTGGGGGTACTATTCCTAAGCATACTGATTTAATAACACAATGAAATATTACTAATTTATAAGTTCTAAGTACTTTTTATTAATTGATCATCTATACAATGCCAACTATTGCTTGATGGTTAAAAAAAAATCCATTCTAATTAATCCTATGCATGTTGTTCACCATATAGAAAATGTGGTTTATATTTATTTTGAGTTAAGTTGCCTTTGGAAAAAAATCCTTCAAATGCAATCCTATCCATTGGATTTCACAGAAATAATATAGTAGTTACAGAGTAAATAAATTCATTATCATAATCTCCTGCACAAAGTTACTAATTTAAAAAAATATTCAGATTTATTCCCAAATTTTGACAGCTGTATTATTTCTGGAACACCCTATATATCTGTCCAGAAAGTTATGCTACTGAAGTCAATGAGGCTTCAGATAAGTTTATTTTATTTCATTTTTTTCATTTAATACATGTTCAGACACATCAGGATGTTTGATTCATGTTTTAAATTCCTACTTTCTATACATAAAAGTATATTTTTTCTCCAACATATGTTTTCACATCATGACCATAAGATTGATTCATGTGGCTAGGGCAAATTAACATAAATACATTGATCTTTGTGAATTATGAGAATAATTGATGTGGCAAACCCAATGATATGTAATCTCCTGTTTTTAATATCTGAAAACAATGATAAATTAAAGCAAAGAAGTAATTTACTTTATTTAATTTATTTAATTTATTTATTTAATTTATTGCCTGACTGACCAAGTATTAAAGAAGGAGCAGTCTTCACACAACAGATACAATTTTTTATAATGGGTTTTTAATTTTAAGAAAAACATTGCCAGATGTCAGATTTCAAGAGAACATGTTCTTTTTTTTTGCTGGGGAAATGGGTTAAGGTTTGATTAATGCTTGAAGCTGTAATCACAATAAGGATATTACACTAACCAATTACATCCACTTATTTCTGCAATCTCTCTTTAGTAACCAGAAGCATTACATTTATAACTATTACAGGCATACACAAAAAGGAACAAGAGCTGAAAACAAGGTTCTTCTTGGGTTTTTTTCCCCCCTTCACTTTCTTGAGAATAAATAGTTGCCTGCTTTAGAAGGTGAAAGTAAAATCCAGATAATCCACTTTCATACAGGTAGTCCTCAATTTACGACTATGATGGAGTCTGCCTGTCATGGTCGTAAGTCATGACAGTCATTAAGTGAACACCACAGTTAAGCAAACAGTATGGTTGTTAAGTGAAACAATGGTTTGCTATGGGTGTGATTTTGTTGAAAACTGGAAGTAAATGGCAGTTTTTGGCAGAATTGTCCTAACATTGGTTATGGGTCCGTGGGACTTTGCAAATGGCTGTAAATGGGCCACATTGCCAAATGTCTGAAGCTTAATCATGTTACTGTGGGTGGCCAACTGTTAGAACTTTGAATCTGGGTTGTAAGTAAGTAAACCCAAAATAGGACTGGTGGAATTGGTGGTGGGTTGAGGACTAGCTGTAGTATAAAACAGCATTGTAATCAAGCCATTTACAAAAAGAGCTAATGTAATTCTGACAAGCACAAGCTGCTAACTCTGCACAGCCATATTGTTATGATTAATCTATATGGACACTAACCTAATGCGTATACAAGATTAACATACTAGTTAATAGTATGAACAAATTGAAAGCATCTTTATTTTTAAAAGTCTCCACCATGTACCTGAAATATATTTGTTAGTAATGGGTGATAAATGTTTCATATATTCCTATGGTCAAAAATACAATGGGAATGAGACAAGAAAAGAACTGCTCCAACAGATAAACTAGATGGTTTGGCAGCTTTGCTCCACACCGCTTTTTGAATTCTATTTTGCCAATAGAGGTTGATGGAGCCAGAGCTTACAGCTTGCTCAGGTTGCTACACCTTTGTCTTGCAGGCCTAACCATCCGTGAAGAACAAGAAACTGAAATGGAGGAAAAGAGAATCGGGATGGAAGAAAGACAGTGAAGATAGGGAGCAGACTGTTCCCAGCACAGACACTGACATACAGTAGGGTAAACACGGTACCTAGAGAGGCTGCCCTCAGCGGCCAGGCCCTGGGAGTCATCGAGGACATTGGGTTCACTGCAGGATGGGCAAGGAGGTGAAGCATTTAAGGAAGAAAATATGTTTTTAAAGCATGCAATTGTCTCTGTGTTCAAAGAAAATAAGTATCAGAAGGATAGCAGAGAAAATAAAGGAGAGCAAATTGGCCTCAACACTAATTCACTGAAGAGAAGCAAATAAAAAACTGAAAGACGAATTTTCCTCCAGTCTAAAGAGCTTCCTGCATAGAGAAGATGTGATGCAATGAATCTCCACATTTATACAATATATTTGGAGACTAACTTCCATCTAGTCTCAGTGAAAAATACAATTCATAGTAGTAAACCATCTTTCTTTTCGTAGCCATAAACAGGCATTTTGAGCTTTCCAATTTCCTCTACTTCCCAGCCATTGAACTTAATTATTGAGGTGGGAGATGCCAAAAAGCCTTATTTGGAGAGGATATATGGAGTATGACATTTATCCAACCCTAGGACGTAGAAGAACTTCCAATCCTCTGATCTCCCAACTGTATATTTGGAAAGATAATTAAAATATCCTCAGCAAGTCTATGCTTTCTTGTGATGATGGGATCTTCGAGACATCCAGCTATATAAACAGGACTTCACTCAAAAAATGTTCAAACCTTATCTGTTTCACTTCTCAGTTGTTGGGAATCAAAAATTAATTAAACTGATAAATCCTTGTAATTCTAATGATTCCCCCTCCCAAATACAATCAGAAAAATGTTTTTTCAGCTTATAAGTAGAATATATAGCAGAACTTTACTGATTTTTTAAAATATTAAAGGCAAGATAAACGTGATTTCTTTTGTATTAAAGCCAAAATTATTTGAAACAGACTGACAACTGCTAGCAGCGTAGTAGATTTGACCTGGAAGAGGGCCTGCAGAATGCAACGAGCAGCTTTCTGTGAGGAATTAAAACAGCCATATCTGTTTCCAAAGGAGATGAGCCACAGAAGATATTTGGCTCTTCTGTGATATTTTTAAAATTCTAATAAAATTGTTTTTAAGCAATGAGAAAAGCAATCATGAGAGCCTACAGAGTGAATTCAGACCAATTTGTTTTCCAATTGATAGCCTAGTTTTATAAAGTTTCATCTCCTGTATTGTGTTTTCACTGTTCAGAACTATCTAAGAAAAATCTACCCAAGCACTGTTAGGGATATATCACCAGTTTAAATCCATGTCAGTTAGTTATCTTAATTAAGTTGGGGGGGCGGGGTGTTACAGGGATCTCTAATACTTGCAAAATGATTGTGAATATAAATCATTGCAATCCAAAGCTGTTGCTTTACTAGTTTGTGAATAACTATTCCTGTATTCCTCCATTTCTGGGGGAATGATAACTAAATATATCTCTTTTGCAAACCCTCGTTAAAAGCCAGGACTGGGTCTGCTTTATTTTGTCTGGTCTTCACCCCAACATCTCTGACTTGCAAGCTATATTACACTTTTGTAATTTCTGTTCTTGGGAAAAATATCAGGAAATGAAAAGTAGGCCATTCCCACATTACCTTTGACTGGGTAACATCCCCACTTCAGGCTGAGGTGCAGATATGCTGGAGAGATGGCTGGAGAATCGCCTCCTCCCTATGGTACCCATAAGGTATGCTTCCTGTTCACTTACCACACTGGGCATGCTTACTGAATCATCTGAAAAGAATACAGAAGCAGAGCTGTCTTAACAGTATTATGGGCCCTGGGCAAAGCAGTGTATTGGGCCCCCTACAACAACTTCTCTCAGGAATAAAAATGTAAATGGTCCATAAAATTAAACATATATTTATTCTATTGGCACTTCTAACAAAATCTGTGTTGAAACATTAAAAACATGCTGTGCAGCAACAACTAATCAACATGATAAACATTTGAACAATACATGAGACTTGAAAAACACTATAAAATAATATTCAGTAAGCCATACAGTTGCTGTATTCATATGATACAAGGTGCATTGAAGGGTTAACATACAAAGATTAGTATGGGGCCCCTATGCTCGTGGGCCTCACAGGCAAGTGCCCATCAGGCCCGTGTGTTAAGACAGCCTGTACAGAAGGAAGAATGAAAGTCCTTCAAGGATCAGCCTGTCGGGATGAAAACTTCTTCTGTAGGTATTTCTTTGGCTAGCAATGCCAGGCCTGTCATGGCTGCCAAGACTCAAGAGGGACTCTCCATCTCTCTTGCCATTATAACCTGTCATTTATTTAGCATGTGGGCTTAGCTTGTTTGGTTGTTTGCAGGTGTTTTATTTTCCAACTAAGAAACATAATCAATGTAAGTGAGTGTAATGTCTGCACCCTGTTTATAGAGGCTTGCCCTGCCAGCTTTGGCAGATGTGTGTGTGATTTATGATCATTTTTCACACTTATAACTGTTGCGGCATCCTCATGGTCATGTGATCATAATTCAGATGCTTGGGAACTGACTCATATTTATGACCATTTCAATGTCCTGGGGTCGTGTGATCCCCTTTTGTGACCTTCCGACAAGCAAAATCAATGGGGAAGCCAGGTTCACTTAACAACCCTGTTACTAATTTAACACCTGCAATGATTCACTTAACAACTGTGGCCATAAAGGTCATAAAATGGGGCAAAATTTACATAACAAATGTCTCACTTTGGAACAGAAATGTTGGGCTCAATTGTGATCATAAGTCAAGGACTACTTGTATGTGGATAAACACTTACTTGGGCTAGTCACCTAAAGAATGAAGTGTCGGGGTTTGATTTAAGGAAAAGAGGAGAACTCCTTTGATTTCTGCCATCCTGGGTCTTAATGTCCTGGCATCTTTTCTTTTAGCTAGATTCACAGGAGCCCAATGGTGAGAAAAGTTCTATCCAAAGAAAAATAAGCAGGAAGTCTGCTGCCAAGTCTGTTCCCCAGAGAGGAACACTCCAGCTACGCATAAAAATTCCTAACTGAGTAGGAGGCTGAATTGCAAGGCCAAATGTGCACTACAGGTAATCTTCAATTTAAGACCATAATTGAGAGCTTTCAGTTGACGTCGTGGTGAGAACGGCTGGAAAATAGTGGGCTCTGCTGAGCCCCACAAAATCCAGCTGGTAACCGCTGTCAGGAGACCATATGGGGTCATAGTCGTCGTGGGGGGGCAGTGAAGGAAGGAGAGCCACTTCGCTGACCACGAGGAACCTGTAATTTCCTCATTAGGTCCGAAGCAAGCTCTCCCTGAATGGCAGCAGGGACAACAGCCATTTTTTGGTAGTCATGAAGCTGGGACAACTGGGACCACAACATTTGTGCTGGAGCAGTGTATGGACATCGCATTGAAACTGGGTGAGATAATTACCAATTTCTACTCTAAAGATTTGAAATAACTATAAGAATATTAAAAGATCACTCCCAAGCTTAAGATAGCAGTGAATTGACACACGGAGAAAAAAAAATGAGAACAAAGAGGTGAAAGAAGCCCAAGAGAAGCTAATAAAATATAGAAAGCTTGGAAAAAGCTCAAATAATTTGAAAAGCAATTTCTGGGAGAAATTATCTGGTTTATTTGTATTTTTAAACCCCCTGGATTTAATCAGAAATCAACTATTTTTGACAGACTATTTAACATTGGATTTAGGATAAGAGAGCCATCTACTGGAAGAAGCTGCAACATACTTAATGAAAGTTATTTCAACACACACAAAGCCTAATACACAGAATAGAACCAATAACATCTGGAGGATGGCCTGACTTTGACTCTACTGTTGACAACTTGGATAATTTGAGAACATTTACTGAGCCTTTTTTTTCTTGCCCTTTGGAAGATTTATAAAAGGAACTAATTTGCAAATAACTAAACTTAATTAAATTTGGCTATTGGATTGTGGATTTGAAAGACTAGAGGAATCTAGTGGATTAATTTGGACTTGGACTATTGGGTTAATTTGGACTTGGACTTGGATTATTAATGTCATTCAACAGAATATCCTACGAGACAATTGTGTGGAATTTTGAGATACACTTCCAGGATTGATTAAATATTGTTAATATTTGAAGTTATGGTGGAAATATGAATAATTCTCAAAAATATTAAATAATAGTATTTAGGGACTATAAATACAGGGCACAAAGAAATGTTATTTATGTTTAAATGAATTAGTGGGGAAATGAGAAATGGATTATGAAAAGTGACTAGCATTGTTGAAGTTGTACAAGTTGGAAGATTAGAATTACACATAGCTATTTTATTGTTACTGTTGCTTAAAAAATATGTGACCCAGTCAATGCAATGTCCACAAAATACTGAAAAATAAAAAACTTATTGGGGGGGGGAACCATAATTGGGACAGGAATTTCTGTTGTAAGTTGAGTCTGACCCAATTTTAAAACAATTTTTATAATGGTTGTTTAACCATGGTTGTTAAAAAAATTACATGATCATTAAGGCTTCCCTAATGGGTATTTTTTGGTGGAAATTGGCACAAAAGGTCACAGATGACAATCATGTGGCTGCAGACATAGCAGCCAGCCATAAATGTGCCAATCATCACATGATTGCATGAGAGTGGTGGGATGATTGTAAGAGCGAGTATAGATCATAACTCTTACTTTTTTCAAGGCTATTGTAACTGAATTGTTGTTAAACAAATGATTGTAAGTTGATAACTACCTATCAGAGTCAACTGGACTGAAATGGGTAACTACAGAAATTAACTAAATAAATAAAATCATGCCTAAGTTAGCGAATACTTACTTTCCTCGTCTTCTTCATCTGTCCTGCTTAAAGTATCCTGAGAGGCTTGCTGAGAAGGCTCACTATCCTGTTCCCAAACAGTTCCAGTGCCAGTATTGGAGCGGGACATAGTGGCAAGACTCAGTCGATAAGCAGAGGTGGAGGTTCCCACGGTGCTGATGGAGGTCTTCCCTTGGTAAGCTAAAACATGAATGACGATCATGCTAGTGGAATAATGTTATCAAAGCAAAAGAAAAGGCATATGATTCCAACCCATCAATTGAAGAGTGTGAAGGAATAACAGTAATAAAGATAAAGAAAGGAGCAGCTTTCTTTTGAAATGTACTTAGTTTAATTTCATGCTCCTATGAGATAGCAAAAAAATCTCACCATCCTTAAGAATGCCTCATTGGAAATAATAACCACTAGTAACCATCACACATTTTTCTCCCAGGATCATAAATTAAACTCCACTTTTTAGTAAATAATCTTTCTTTTTTAAAAAATAAATTTTATTAAGTTTCCAAATTTTAAAAATATAAAATAAAACTTTATACATTGTTATCAACATCATGACATCTTTTGCATCTCCTCACATTTTTCAGTATATGTATTTACTTATTCCTTTACCATTACATCTTACTCTTACTATAAATCAATATCTTTTATCCTTACATCTCAATCTTCTCCATGGTATATTTACATATTCCCTCATTCTTTTCCTAAATGTCATTTTATTTTCTTTTTATTTCTAAACCATTCATACCAGGCATACCAGGCCCTACAATAAATTGAAACTTCTCTGTCTTTTATTTTCATCATTAGCCTGTCCATCTGTCCATTGTATAATCTATAATCTATCATCTGTCCATTGTATAATCTATAATCTATCATCTGTCCATTGTATAATCTATTATTTTTTTTATAACCATGCCTTCCAGTGGAACCCTTTTTTCCTTCCAGAGTTGTGTGTACGAAATCCTTGCAACTGTTAATATATGTAACATAATATATCTATTTTATTGCAATTTTGTGTTATTATACCTAATTTAATCCAGAATTTAATCCAGATTAAATTCAATTTTCTGATTCATGATTTATTCTATCCATTGCCTAATTGTATTCCAATATTTTTTCACTTCCTGGCATGTCCACCAGGTACGAAAATAAATGCCTTTTTCTTTTCCACATTTCCAACAATTTGGATCTGAGTTAAACACCTTCCTCCCGCCAATCTAGCAGGAGGAAGGTGCCATCTGTAGAACATTTTGTATTGATTTTCCTTGTATGCTGTGGATGTAATTAGTTTGTAATTTGCTACTACTTACTTTTTACTAAATAATCTTTCAATCACTATCACAATTCAAGTTTACAACTGCTTATAATTTTGAACGAGGATTCCTACATTATTTATCAAAATTCAGATTTCTCATTCTATAATATGAGTTTGATGAGAAGAAAAAACACTTAGGGTTTGGTGTGATGCTGGCATTGATGTTCTTTTCTGATCAAACCTTCCCTGTTCCCTCCCCTTTCAGCCTCCCTTTCCCACCAGTGTCCTCACCTGATCCACTATGCACAGCCTCCTTGAGGATCTTCAGTTCATTATTGAATTCTGCAATGAGAGAGCTCTTACAGAGAGGGCGGGGGATGAAGCGACGCTCCAGCTGGTCAGCAATGTGTTGTTGGGCAGTCAGCTCCTCATGATTCTCAGCTGGCTGGGCTAGCAACTGAGGATAACAATGACAGGAGACAGCCATGAAGACTGCGAAATTTTACTTGCTATTAATGCACATACAAAACAACTATTCTCAGCCATTATCATGAGGCCTATCTTTTATAAACCCAAAGTGAATCAGGCATACTAATTTGCAAACCAATACTTTTGAAACTGAATTTCTGGATTTGAGGGGTATTGCTCCTACTAGCAAAACCACCTTATTGCAAAGAAATGTCTTGTCCCTATCAGAACAATAATAAATCCTGTTTGCAATATCATTTCAAAAAGAAATTATGACTAATATCATAGTAAATTACCTTGCATTGGATAAAGGGTCGAAGAAGTACAAAAATAGGAATTCGAGTGCGTACAATAAAATCCAGAAAATCCCATAGGGCCAGCCCTCCAACTTTTCGTAAAGCCATTTCTTTGACTTGCAGACTCAGCCAATACCATTGGCTACCAAGCTGTCGCTCAAAACAAACAAGGATCACCTTCAAAGCTAAAAAAAAGGAGACAAATAAATCCGAAAAATTAAACAACAGTTTCGTAATAACAACCCATGCATACTTGCACATTCAAGATTTGGAAAATACTATTTTGGGGAGGAAAACATTGTCATCCGATCAGCTTGATCTCAATTTTCATTGCAGATAGAAATGCTCACTCACCCAAGTAGGCTGCTTGACTAGTGGATTCAGCTAGCCCTTCCTTACGCAGGTCCTTTCCTGCATCCCCTGGAGTGGAGCAGTGGGCAGGGGAGCTCTCCAGCATGAAGTTCTTACTACGTGAAGTGCTAATAATGCGAGGTGGCAGTAAAATGTTAATGACTGTCTGGAGCAGCAGGAGAACTTCAGGCTGCTCCAGCCAAGGGCTGTCTGCATGATATCAAAAGGAAAAGACAAAGAGCAGATCAGGCGTTGATTCCTATAAAAGATTCAAACACCACATGATGACACATAAATGTTCTGTAAATCACAATCAGTTTCCATACTGAGTGCCATCATGTGGTTTCACTACTGGGGCCCCTACTGGGGCCACAGTGGCTCACATGGTAAGATGCTGAGTCTGCGCACCACTGAGGTCGGCGGCTCGATTCCTGTGAGTGAATAAACTGCATAGGGACAAGAAGGGAGCCTCCCCCAAATGCCCACCGGCATTCAGGCATCCCACGGGTAAAGATAACACCGCCCAAAAAAATTCCTTTCACAGAGGCAGCCAGCCACCTCAGTGATCCCTGGTTAACACATACCATATGCTAAAAAAAAAAAGAAGTTTCTCTACCTTTTCCTTTTGTAAGCAAAAGACAAAGTTATTCAAGAACAAACACAACAAGACAGGACAAAGGAGTCATGCTCTTTCTTCTCATTCCTACACTATTCGGTTTTGATTCTTTAAGAATTGAGGCTCATGCTGGACTTTACCATATTCTCTCTGGGCTTGCTAACCAAAGAGATGTATACAGGCCTTAGCCCTAAGGACTAAGCTGTACCCTCTCACATAAACTGTCAGGTGGCAGATCAGAGCCCAGCCAGAAAATATGAATGAACCCTTTCGAACAAAATCAGGTGTACTGCAGACATTTTAAATAAGAGAGTTTAAACCATACAGGAAGAGTAGCTTATATAGAAGCTGTGTGTTTTTCTTGTATGTCCCCATTTTTTCTTACATATAGGTGAATTTTTGCTTTGTCCGGCCTGTTCTGTCATGTGGTGATTTCAAAAAGGGGAGTTCCTCTGTCAAAGATTTAATTCAGAAAACACAGCTGAAATGAGAGAAGGACACTACAACACACCAAGGTTCTCATCCAAGTCCTCAACGAACGCTACAGACAATACACCAGAAAGAATGCTTGTGCCCAAAAAAACATGAAGGTATAACAATGCACACAATTGCTGTTTCAGAGAGGCAGGCAGGAGGGGAAAACAAAATATTCTTTCTGTTAATCAGACCTTTGCTTCCTGATCCTACTGTGAGCACAAATGGAATCAGTAGATTTAAAAGCATTCCTTCCCTTCTCTCCTGATTGGTGAATGGGGAGATCACATGGCTTAAGGGAAAATCTTCTTTTAAAGCCTGTGCAGTGATAATAAAAATATTAAATATTAATTAAAACTGGTAGATTAAAACAGCATTTTTTTTAAAAAAAAATGGATCCACAGGTACTTGGTTCACCCAATATATTACAGGATAGGTTCACCACATTTGATTTTTAGCTTCAACATAATCAATTGATTAAACATTCAAGATTTGGGTCTCATTTGGGACCTATTTGTTTTAGTCTCAATGATGCAGATAGTATACTGATAATTACCTATGTCAACTCAAACCAAAAGTTCTGAAATAAAAAAAAATCTAGAAAAAATGCAAGGAAAAGTATTTTAGTCATTTTTAAGAATTCACTATATCTCTCTGAAAATGTACATTTGGAAGACCATACCTATCATTTTGTTTTGATCCTGATTCTGCCAAATGCCAAAGATTGGACAGATATGGAACCGGAACAGAAAGCCTACATCTGGAAAAAAATGTCACATCTTCTTCCTTCTCATTTTAGCATCAATGAAGAACTAACCCCTCCCCACAAACAAAGCACAAAATTTGCATTTTCCAAGTAGGAGCAATGCAGTGTAGCATCTCAGGTTACTCCACAAAGTTTAGGCTATTAAGAGTATACTTGATAATGAACCATTTTTAAAACCATTAACAGACGTAACTCCCAGATTATGTTCATCTGTATGACATAAATATTTAATATTTAAGTAATTGAAAGAGTAAAAGATGGAGGGAAGGAGAGAGAGAGAGAGAAACTGTCAATTAAGTTCTGGAAATCTGGGATAGTAAACTGATAAGCAATATCTTCTAGAATTAATAAATGGATATGCAAACTTGAAATTATATAGAATATTCAAAAGGCAGAATGTAAAAATACCTGATCTTCAGATTCATATAAAGCACTTCTATGAAATTATCTTTAGCCTTTCAAGTTCATAACCTACAAAAGACTTATTGCTTTAGCACTTTTGTAGCTCTTATTATTCATCTAAGAAGCAAAAATAAATAATGCTAGTCTATATTGTCAGGAAATATAGTTTTCACTCATGTGAAATCTTTGGTTGGCTTCAATCTGCACAATTCCAATGTGACTCAATGAAATTATGCTAAATTGACACCCACTAAAGACTTGGAGGGTTGCTAAATGCTATGTTACGAAATTTCAGCATTAAGTAAGGGGAAGTATGAACTATGCCTCACAGTTTTTGCCCAGCTTTCGCAGAAAACAAAAGAGCACCAGTGAACTGGTGTCTCGACCACATAAGAAGCAAAGCCTGTTTAACAGGCAAGGCAGTCACACCTGAATCTGCAATGCTACAAGCCGGACAACAGCTGTGCTGAAGGGTAGAGGTGGCGAGAGATAAGGGCTGAGATGAAGAAGGGGTAATCCATCAGCCACACTGGAAGGTCCTACTACTCCCATCACCTGCAATACAAACACAGCACATCACCTTGACCAACTATTTCAATTCCATCCATGCCATACCCTCCAATGTTAATGAGGTACATACTTCAGATAGCGCAAGACTGGGATGCTCAGGGCCCTCCACATGCCTTGCGGTAGCTGGGGTCATAAAGGGAATGGAGTGGTTCTAGCAGGAGATGGATGGGAAGGAAAAGGCACTACTACAGGATTAGCAGGAGGACTGGACGGAAGGCACAAGGAAAATCAGCATAGTTAAGAATGTATCCAGTACTAGCCCTGAATAACCAGCACTGTACTGGTAGAATAGGTGAAGATGGAGGGTATGCCATGTAGTTACTGTACTCAATGGAAACATGTACTTGAAATCATCAATATTGTACTAGTTGACTTGAGTTACTATCTCCTTATATCAGGGTAATGTCCTGAGTCTGATCCAGATTGAGTTTAACACAATATTCAGACTCACTTGTATGATTGTTCATATAATGTTCAGATTCTTCTTTTGAATAAGGATTAAAGTTGCACGGGGATAGAGGAAGGATTTCAATGCATGTCCTGTATCTAAGATTTTAACATAGAATTTATGCCAAGTATAATTTCAGGCCATGACCAAAGCCTTCTCGAAACAAAAACAAATGGTGAAACGGTTACTCAAAGCAATTGAAACTTATACTGTGACCTAACTGCTTGCTGTAAGTATAGGATTTTTTTTCAGGAATTTGATAGTGACAAATTATATAATTTGTTACAGATTTCTTAAGTTTTTGGCTTGAACATGTAGAAGGAGAATTCAAAAAGTTGTAAAGGCAGCATAAAGGGTTCTGATTTTTTTTTTTTACATGAATCACATGCATATGACATATGATAAAAATGGGCACCACTTCAGTTACATGATCATCTTGGCACAACTACACGATCCTGGGCACTTTTTGACACCTCCCCCACCCGAGACCTCAGCTACACAAACATCTTGTTCTGGTCAATTTTAAATGCTGGATTAATTATTAATATTTGTTTGGAGGTGCTCATTTGTATTGAAGCACTAATTTCTTCCACAACTGCTAAATTGCACAAGATGCTCTCCCATCAGTGCGGAGAGAAGCAGTCGCTGCCCTGGAGAGCAGAGATGGAGGGGACCAGGGTGGGCCCTGAAAGTCTGTTTAGTTAAACCTCGCTGTGTGGTGGAAGCCACGTGCGCATGCGCAGAAGCCGGGCACACGCACGCTCACATTTTCAGTGAACTGGTGGTGAAATTATTTGAAACCCACCACTGGCCCAACCCCCTAACAATTCTGGGCAAAGAATAACAATAAGTAACAATATAAGAAGAAATGAAACAATACAATAATAAACAAGAATAGGGATAAAAGATGGCCAGGTAGACAGGAGAAATAACAAGCCCACACAAAGAGGTCTTTAATCACACTCTCTAAAGGCCTGGACAAAGAATCAGGTCTTCAAAACACTAACAGGGATATGGGCAATCATATTTGAAGGAGAATCTTATTTCAGTGGGCAGATAAGTTGTGATAACTTTCAAGCTATTTACAGTAGATAGATATGTGCTTATGAGCATCTCCTTTTGCAGATCTCAAAATGGGTGGGTTTGGAAAGGCTGACCTGATTTATTTAGAAGCTTGGACGAATTAAGGCTGAAAATGGGAAACAACACTTGTACCTTTTAACATCATTTCATCCCTAAGACTCCCCAACTTGGATCTTGGGACATTCCGTTCTTGAATTTAATTACTGACATGTGCCACAAATCTCAGTATGGTCCTTCAGCTGATGAAAGTTGTATACTCTTGACCCAGAGTATAATAAAGCTCCTGGTGTACCAGACCAAAAGTCAGTATAATTCAACATCTTGTTTTTATTGTTTGTTTGACTTCAGCTGAGTTTCCTAAATTTCCTGCATTCTACGATCCTCCAGACTGTAATCAAAATCATTTCAAAAGATAAATGAAAATGCCAAGTAGTTAAACCAGCATGGTATATAGGGAACTTATTCTAATTTATTAGCTTTCATTTTAACCTTATAAAAACTCAATTATTTTTCTCCATTGAGTTCCTATTTAATTGGCATTTTTGTTACATTAAGTATTCTAGCTTCTTTCATTTTTTTTCAATTGAAGAGGTATCACACCTGTGAAGGATTTATCAATTGTTGAATTGTCTTTCAAGTCAGCTGTAATTATAGCAGCTTTATGTATGTCAAGGGCATACCAGGTCAAACTGAGGCTCCTTAATGCAATCTAGAAACATCCATGTTAAAGAGACAGAAGGATCTGAACATCGTACAAAGACATCCCAAACTTTCTTTAAACTATGAATGTTACAAATGGCAAAACAATTTTGTTGAGTTAATAGTTAATGTTCTTTTGCATTAGTTTTACAAGGTGAGGCTGAATAATGTCTCCATGGTCCCACACTTCTTTCCAATTCCTCTGCTAGGTATATGCAGGCGTGTGCAGTATCCACCACCCCACTCTTCAACTTGCAGCCCTCAACTCTCAGCGCAACATGCCGAAGTGGATTTTCAGAGTGGTGCGTGGAAAGTAGCCAAAACCAGTCATTGGACTATGGGTTTCTTTTTCATTCTCTCCCCATGCACCACTTTGAAAATGTACTTCATTATGTCTAATGTTATTCAAGGATGTTTTCTAGCAGTGCTGAACAGGGAGTTTGTAGAAGGGAGCTTGGCAATTGGGAAGGAGTTTGCCATTTTATTTACTCACCAGATTGACACAGACATTGATCAGTGACCTAAGATGAGGCAGGAAGGATATGATTGGCTGCCTCTGAAGTGTCAAACAAACCCCTTCAATCAAATTGCTGGCAGGCTCCCATTCAACCTGTCTCCTAGAATACAACAGTAAGCGGCTTTAAATGGTTAACTCACAAAAAGGCGACTTGAGAAATAGGAACACCAAGGAAAATTCAAGATAAAGATCTCAGATGGCAATAACCTGTACCTCAGTGTGATCATTTTACCTGCTATTCTGAAGGATAATGGAATAAAAAAAAAACATTGTAGAAAAAAGTGACCCTGTAACAGCAAAACATAAATGAGTGAGGGAAAAATGAGCATGGGCGTATTACACTCCTTACTTTTATAAAGATGTAACCTTGCAAATGAAGCAAATTTCTAATGTCTAGGAGATAGGTGTTTATAATCAGCCTTTCTGTACTGAGAAAAGCTCTGAATATTCTGAGAAATTCAGTTCAAGGTGTACAGGTTTTATTCTCTCAACAATATCACTGTTTATAATAAATAATTGAACTCCAGTGTTTGCTTAAATAAAGCTCTTTGAGACTCGAAACAGATTTTCTCATTTGTCCATACTGGGATATTTTTTGTTTTGTTGAATTACTTACATGCTACCAAAGACCCATGGGTTCAGTGGTTGCATGTCGTTGTGTAGCTGATCTTTCGCTTCCATCTCTTTGGGTCAGTTCTTCATAAAATACTGACAGACACCCTGGCTGAATGATCCATGATTTACTTCTGCTTTATTGAATTCAACTTTTTAAACATTAGCAGAAAATTTGCAGAGAAGTATTTGAAAATGAATTTAGAATAATTGGTCCAGCTCTTAAATGCTTTACTTCTATTTGATTTCTGGAAAAATAGATCTAAATTCTTTTCTCTTTGGGAAAAAAATGATGAATTTGGCTATCCAGAAAAAGATAACAGATATCCTTTGGAATTTTGAAATATTTATCTTAAAATTCAGCAAATTCTTTACCACTTGTACACATGTTGGGTACAGATATTCAACAGGCTAGATTAGACAAGAGTATGGGATTATCACTGGATGAAGAATCATAAAATGCATTCACCTTACAGGGTAGCTTTAAAATGGGAAGTAGACTGAGAACACTATAATTGTGATGCGAAATATTTTTCTTCAGGGATGATAATGTGGTAAACTGCATAGAACATTTCTGGGAACATTCTTAAATTTTAGAGATCAATGTAGTATTTGTGATATTCTACAAATAAACTAATACCCCACTATTTCATGAATGTCAAGACAATATTAGTGTTTCATATCCAGTGATATGAAGAGAAAACAGAATTACACTTGCTTTTATATTGCAATTCTAGCCCTTGTTTACCAGTAGTTGAATTCCTTCTCATATCAATGCTTAAAAAGAAGTCAGGAAATTTGAAGTACCAAAAATCTGTTTATTTCTTACAGAATTCATTCATGTAGCTACCATTCTGAGATCAAGCTGATCATAGGAAAAAGCCAAAGGTTTGCTAATAGACTTGGAAATATAGACAAATCTAAAATTCTCCAAGGAACTTTCATAGAGACAATAATGTGTTTCATAGAGACAACCATGAAAAGCAATAATGATAAGATATTGCAAACAAGATTATCCTGGGCAAAGCATAGGGAGCTCAGACTTCATACATATTCAGGTTTGTGTGGGCTGGAGAGAAGGAAGACTCAGCCCCTGCTGCTTATTTTTAAGCCATGTTTTGTGAAGCCAGGAATGATTACTTGCACCAAGCCAATATCTGTATATCTCAGTCCTTTCCTATGATAAAAAAAATCATTATAGTGAGCAGATTTGCTGAATTGGCAATTAGAAATTATGTTTGTCCTGTTAATGAGACAGCACTTTCTAAAAGTAGTGAGGAAATGAACAATTAAAAAATTTCAAGGGTTGGAAAATTGATTTAAAATTAGACAGACAGCAAGCAAGAATATACAACTATTTCTGTTGACAATTTATTTTGACCTATGAAAAGGTTTTCAGGAAATAAAATGAGAAAAAAGAGTGTTGTTTATTTTACTTAATATGCAAAGACCGAAGAATGCATTCTCTTAATTAAAATACCTAGAGAGTATCAAACAAGATTCTAAACCTTTAAAGTCTAAAAAATAGGTACTGATGCACATTTCTATGGGCCTAGTTCAATCTGATCAAATAAACTTCAAAGGCTACCTTAAATTTTACATAGCCTGTTCCAAGTTCTTTGTTATTCTAGTATGTATCTGTTGTATATTTTTGTAGGAGCTATCTAAAGAACTTGCTGGTATTTTTACAGAATCAAGTTATTAAACTGAGGTGAAAGTAAGCTAATATAGCTCAAATATGCTAGGAATTTGGATCACACAATTAACTACAAGGAAGGCTGTTGATTGTGCTGCTCATGGATACTGGCCTCAATTAAGCAAAATGGTATAAAAACATCTATTCAAAATGTCTTTTAGGAATTATTTTTGGAAGGAAAAGAATGTTCTTTGATTCATTTAAAGCTAGTTTAATGGAGACAGAAGTATACTACAGAAAACATCATTACAAATAACCATTTCCTAGCTGTCATCGTTACACATATATGTCTTTATAAAAAATGTTTCATGACATGAGATATAGAACTTACTGATGTATATTTTTAATTAAAATCACAGTGGATCATTTGATACAATTTTAGAATTTACCAAAGCAGAAAAGATATATCAGACTCTTGCAACCTTTTACAAAAGGTTGCATTTCTGCTGACATCGTTTCCGAATATGATCACAGGGCTATATGCCAATAGAAGAAATATACTTTTAAATATTTACTATAAGAATTCAGTGTAGCGAACATTATCAACAACAACAACAATAATAATACCTTATAATAATAGTAATAGTTATAATAGTAATAACAATAACATCCTTCCTTCATGGCTTGCAAATTCAGAAACTGATCCTATAGTTTTCTGACAAACACACTTACCTCAAAGTAGGCATCTTGTGAATTTTATTGAACATACGATCCAGTCTTTTCAAGATGAGGATAAGGGCAGGTCTCACTGCCTCAGCAGTCCAGTCAGTGATGGGCAGCATTTCCATGATGTACCGGCGGAGCCCTCGGCTCTCCATGGTTTGGGTATCATAAGGTGCCAGCTTCAAAAGGGAATGTGCAATCTCTGCCAATCTAAAACCATTGCTCATTAAGAGAAAAATCTGGATTTTGTCACTTTTGAGAAAGTGATGAAATATTGTTTAATGGAAAAACTCACTCTCAATAAATAAATGCTACATAGTCCCCAAAGATAACTGATCATCACACTGGTGATTCTCACTGTCTGATGCAGCCTTTTCATTCTGATGCACTCTAGAGACATGGCAACCTAAAGACTATGATAGCAAAATAATATAGGAATTTGATATCCAACATATCAGGAAGACACAATGGGCTAAGGACGTCTGACCTTAAATATTTAACATTATGAAATATTTTTCTGTATTAAACATTTTTCTGAAATGTAAAAATATTTATTTAAATAAGTCATGCATATATGTACCTATATAATATAATGGCTTAAATAAATAATAGTATTTCTTATATCCATACTGCATTCTTAATATTTTTGTTGCATAGTAGATTTATTAGATAGGGGAACCTTATTATTGGTAGCACTCCACTTACAACCACAAATGAGCCCAGAATTTCTAAGCAAGATAGTTGTTAAGTGAGTTTTGCCCCATTTTATGACCTTTTTTGCCACAGTTATTAAGTGAATCACTGCAGTTGTTAAATTAGTAACACAGTTGTTAAGTGAAACTGGCTTCTCCATTTACTTTGCTTGTCAGAAGGTGATTATATGATTCTGGCTGGGACAATGCAACTGTCATAAATGCATGTGGTTGCCAAGCATCCAAATTTTGACCACATGACCATGGGGATGCAGCAATGGTCATAAGTGGGAAAAACGTTCATAAATCACTTTTCCAATGTTGTTGTAAGTTCCAATAGTCACTAAGCGAATGGTTGGAAGTTGGACAACCTGTATTCATTTCTTAGTTTTATATATTATATGCAATACTATATAAAATTATTATCTAAAGGATGGGAAAAATACTAGAACAGTGTAATAGCACCAAATTTTAAAGCAGAATGTTAGTGTGTTGCCATAGTAGTGATCCCTACTTGCCTAGTTTTATCATATTGTGTTGTTTAATGATATACATGTGATTTAGTATTATTTTAAACATAATTAAATCTACCTGTCTATTTTTCAGACATTTCTGATATTTTGAATATTAGAAGACAAAATCAGTGTTATCCACTAATCCGTTAATAAAACAAAAGAATGTTTTCCCCTCAGGAAAACTGAATGAATCATGAAGTTAATTTTAATCAGAGCATATCTCTTGCAATATTTACTATTATCCAATTCAAGAAAGCTTATTCTAATAACAGAAATGCATATGCATTATAATTGCTATACAGTACAATCTTCTCAAGTATCAATGACCCTTGTTCCCAGGATCTTCAGTTCCCCTTTCTGGGAAGACAGAGGCAATGTCTCCTTTGGAATATGAAGAGGCAGTGGCAACTGTAGAGATAGATTCCCTGTAGACATTATTACCATAAGGAATAAGTTTTGGCTTTCTCTTTATCCTCATATATTTTTTGCCCTTTTGGCCATGGCACGATTTGCTAATCTCATCTCCCTGGCTGGAATCAAGAGTAGAAGGAAGAAGAGGATAAAGGGAAGGAGTAAAATATAGCAATGGGGAAGAACCTAAATTTCAGGCCTAACAATAGTTACTTCTCTTTATTTTCGAAATGTGTTTGGTCCAGAGGTGGTATTCAGCAGGTTCTGACCAGTTCTGGAGAACCGGTAGCCGAAATTTTGAGCAGAGAACTGGAAAATACCACATCGACTGGAGATTTTACAGTATCCTTCCCCAGCCATGCCCACAAAGCCACGCCCACAGAACCAGTAGTAAAAAATGTGAATCCCACCACTGGTTTGGTCCCTTATTGTATGTATTGTTGGACAGGAATTTGCTTAGCAGATTGAAAAAAAATATATTTGGGATTGCTCCCTCTTGTCTAAAAGAGAGGGAGAAAATTCTCATTTCGTTCAACTTCTATACTAGAGACTTAAACCCAAATAAAAGAATTCCTAAAAAAAAGACTCACCCAAATGTTAAGAAAGCGATTACATCGAGAAAGATTACAGACCTAAAGGTGAAATAAACTGTCAAGGGAAGACTGTGAAGCTTTAAAATAGAGAAGGACTAGACTGGAACTGTTAGTAGTGTGAAAAGTGATTTAATTTATGGATAATATTGCTTGATTATTGGAAGAGTTTGTACAAAGAAAGAGGAACTTTGCTTTTTATCCCCCTCCCCCCAGTTTTGCTTTGTTTAAAACTGAATTTTAGAGTCGGGGTGCCATTTACTGATCAAATATTATATTGATATTATTGGATAATACAAAAAAACCAAAGAGGAGAAAGAAGAAAATAGAGAAAGGCAAACCCGGAAGGCCTTTTTATGTTGGTTTCATATCTACTGGAGTTTTGGCTGCTTGGAAGTATTAGTGAACCGTTTGAAGACAACTAAAAAGAAACATCTCTGAATGTCTGAAACTGAATATTTGACTTTGTGGACTAAAGACACTTGGGGAAATTTGGTGGGCCAATCTGGATTATTAAGATAATCTGACAGCACATTCTATGAGGCAAAAGAAGAAAGAAGAAAAATTGAATAAGACTTAAAAATTTGGAAAACTTAGAGGGTGCAAATTTAGGGGATTTTGAGGAACAGTTCCATGACTGTGTAAATGTTATTAATACTGGTGTTTTTGATGTTTCTGGACAATTGGGATATTGAAATTTTGGTGGAATATTGAGCAGTGATCAATGTAGTATATCAGCACAAAATGTCTCAGCAGGGGAAAACAAATGCAGTCTATAAAGAAATATTATTGATGTTTCAATGTATTAAGGAAGATATAACAAGGAATCAGGGAGAAGATGGAATTGATGCAAGATACTGTAAGATTAGGAAAACCCCCACAAATGACAATAGTATTCCTCTAATTCTATAGTGTATCCAAAATTCTGTGCCCATGCAATCATTGTACTTTTGACTATTTCCTCTTCCATTTTGAAGTCTAATAAATATTTATATATTTTAGTTATAAGTTTTTGTTCCAGTCCCATTAATATTTTATCTAATTGGTTCTGCCCTTTGTCAAATCCAAAATCTTTTGAGTCTTTTTTATATTTATTTTGAATTTGCAAATATGGCCACCAATCGATTATAATTCCATTTTCCTTCAGTTCTTGGTTTGATTTTAATTTCCCTTGACTATCTAATAATTCTTCATAGCTTACCATTTTCCATAGGTCTAATCTATTTGGATGTATTATGGCTTCCATGGTTGACAGCCATTGTGGGATTTCCATATAGTGTTTACCTTTGATTTTTTCCCAAATTGTAATCAATGAGTCTCTTATTAGGTGTTGATTGAAATAGGTATGTATATTACTTTTGTTTTCCCACAAAAATGCATGCCAACCTATCAAGAGGACATGTCCTTCTAATGTTAAGATTCTCTTGTCTCGTAATTTAACCCAATCCTTAATCCAACTCAACACCGCTGCCTGGTAATAAAGCTCCCATTCTGGTAGTCCAAGACCGCCTCTGCTCCTATTATCTTGTAATCGTTTCATTTTAATACGTGGCCACTTGCCCAACTAGACAAACTTGGATGTCATTTTATTTAGTTCTGTAGAAAAAGATTTCTCTAATTTAATTGGAATCATTTGGAATAGATGTATTAGTTTTGGTAAAGTATTCATTTTCAACGCTGCTATTCTTCCTAATATAGACAGTTTCAATTTGGCCCATAATTCCAATTCTTTTCTGATTTGCTTAATCACTTTAACATAATTGTCCTCTTTTAATGATGAACATCTGGGTGATATCCAAATTCCCATTATGTTTTCTAATTCTACTTTCTGTTTTGTTGTACAGTTTTTGACTATCATCTTAGTTATATTTTTATTTATTTTAAATCCTGCCACTTCCCCAAATTTTTCTATTTGTTGCAACAATATTGGTCCCAAATTCATTGGATCTTCCACTATAAATACCAAATCATCGGCAAATGCTTGAACTTTATATTCCTCATTTCTAATTTTAATTCTATGAATCTCTGGGTTTTGCCTGGTTGCTAGCCACACTTCTAAAGACAAGATAAATAACAGAGGTGATAATGGACACCCTTGTCTCACTCCTTTTGCAATTTCAAAATCTTCAGTGCGATCTCCATTTAATAATACTTTTTGATTTGAGTATATTTCTTGTAAAGTTTTTTCTATATTAGTGCCACAGTTCAGCTTTTAAATTTGATAGCATGAATTTCCAATTGAAATTATCGAATGCTTCTTGTGCATCTAAAAAAATTAAAGCTGCCTGTTTTTCTGGGTGAGCTTCATAGTATTCAATCAAATTTAGTACTGTCCTAATATTGTTTTTAATTTGTCTATTTGGCAGGAAACCATTCTGGTCTGTATGTATAAGTTCACTCAAAATTGGTTTCATTCTTTCTGCTAATATTGTGGCCTCCTGGCTTTTTAAAGGATGCTGTAAATAAGATCTGTCACTAAGGCTCCACTCAGAGATGGAACTGATTGAAAATGCATAAACTGAAGATGGATTGAATCAAGGAAAGAAATAATCCCTTTTATTTTTAATCAGCACAAGAATTCTGAAACTGATAGCCTCAATTTTCCCAGAAGGCAGAATCAAGACTGATGGATCTTATTTTCTACAACTATGAAGGAAAGGGAAAGGATCATCACGGCTGAAATGAAAACCATATTCTTCAACAATCACCTCTATATCTAAATATATTTCTGCAAAAAAATATCTATATCTTAGAGTGGCAGGTTATATATTCCTGACAATCTTCCAAAAATCTGTCTTCAGGGATAAGAAAAGTCATAAACAGTGGAACCTCAAGTCGCAAACACTTCTGTTTGCGACCAAATCAGCTTCGACCAAAAAACTCCACCCAATTTTTGAATCAAGTCACAATTCAAAAATCAGGAGGCAAACAAACCTGGCCGCAGCAGATTCCCTTTCTGCACTGATTTCCCCTTCCATGCATGTGCAATCCGCGCAAACTTTTGTCCACACATGCGCCGTCGGTCATGCTTCTGATCACGACCAAATTGGGTTATGACCATAGTCCTGGAATGGATTACAGTCGCAACCTGAGGTTTCACTGAATATAAATGCCAACCAGGCTGATAATGCAATAATAAAAAATACATGCTGAATGGTTTCTGAAAATATACTTAGCTGAGTTTTACACACAGAAATGACAATATTTGTGATTATACATTTCAACTAATGGATGACACTGCAGATGTTTACACCTGAACAGCTTTTCCATTGTTGTGAATTTATTGTTAAGGGTTTAGATCAAATTTTCTTTTCCCCTTTTATGATATTACCTGAAATAATTTGGAAAAGAAAAAAATCTTATTCTACTTACAATTGAAAGAAACTTAAAATTCTGTTTTGTATATTACAGTGCATACTTGCCATACACACTTATTGCTAATGGACAGTCAAATATTTACAGACATTCAGAAATAATACCTCATATGAGACTTAACATCCAGCAGCTCTAAAGAAGTCACCCTGGGCTCTCCAGCCAGGTTCTGTAAAATCTTCAGTCGGGGGCCACAGTGTTTGTAGAACTCAGTGCATATATTCAATAGGGACTCACGAGGTCGTCGAAACTCTTCTCTAGCAATACGTTCATCTAGCTCCTCCCGCTGGATACCTTGGCCTTCCTCTAGCAAATGAAGGTTTTCTCTAAATATAACAAACAGGGGAAATGCAGAATATGTAAATCAAGAGACAAGAATGGGCTGATATGTGATATCGTTGACACGAATCCTGCCTGCGGATGGAATGTACCTTTGCAGGAAAGGCACCCTTTGCAGGAAAATAATTGCTCGATATTTCTCATGAGAGAAGCAGCCAGAAAAGGCACTTAAGGGACTTTTGGCTGTTTTCTCCTGACATGGAATCTCTGGTATAAAGTCATTCAAAACATAGCCCAGTTTGGAACAGAGAGTAGAAAGATTGTGTTAAAGGAATGTCTTACAAATTCTAAAGAAAGAGGCTGGTGGCAATATTACAGTACCTGATAAAATGCAGTTTGGCCCCTTGCTCTGGATACCTAGAATTTAAAAGACAAAAACAAGGACAGAGGAATTCAAACATCATAAGGCAAGGTACACTTTGATCTAGATCAAATACAATACATGCAGTAGCAATGGAAGAATGAGGGGATGCTTTCCTCTTCATGTCCACTCTCCTGATAACACCTGTTCTGTATATAAAGCAACTTCATCTTGCATAAGAGTCATATTTGGATGTGGTGCTGTATGTGCAGCAGAGGTGGCATTCAGCAGGTTCTGACCAGTTCTGGAGAACCGGTAGTGGAAATTTTGAGTAGTTTGGAGAACTGGCAAATACCACCTCTGACTGGAGATTTTACAGTATCCTTCCCCTGGCATGGCCACCAAGCCACCCACACAGAACCATTAGTAAAAAAAAACTGAATCCCACTACTGATGTGCATGAAAGCCAGTGAACCAACCCCAGGCTAGATTGGTGTTTTGCACATTTCTTTGAGATAGCAATAGCTCTGTTTAAACCTACATATTTTGGACTTAATACACACACAGCTCTATTTAGTATTATATTCACGGGTGGGATTCTGCCTAGTTGGACTGGTTCTATAGAACCAGTTGTTATGATTCTGTGCAGTTTGGAGAACTGGCAAATCATGCCACTGGCTGGTCTCTCCCCCCCACCTTTCCCACTCACTTCTTATCTGGCATGCACGCCTTCAAACTTGCCTGTATTTGGTAAGTTGCTAATTTCCCTTTTTTTCCCTCTGACCATCAGCTGTTCTGCTGTGCCGGAAGATTTAGATTAGCTAGAAAGCAGGAAATCGTTGGATTTCTTGCTTTCTAGCTAATCTAAAAGCAGAGCTGAACCTTCCTTAGGACTGAAGCTTCTATTTTTCAGTGCAGACTCAGGTAGCAGATTACAGAAAGATAGATCTCTGGTGTGTTGTGAGTTAGTTTTGTGAGTTTGCTTGCTAGCAAATTTTATGAATTTGCTTGCAAGAAAATTTTATGTGACAGACTTAGGTAGCAGATTGCAGAAAGATAGATCTCTGAGTGAATCTATGATTCTGTGAGCAACTCAATCTGCCTGCCTCTTTGCCTGATTTGGGGTAAAAGTTGCTCTTTTTTAATAAAAAATTCAATATTTACATACATATTTATAATATTTGCATACAAGCCACGCCTAGCCAGACACATGACCACCAAGCCATGCCCAGTCAGCAAGCCATGCCCAGCCAGTCACATGACCACCAAGCCACACCCACAAATTAGGTCACACCCACAGAACTGATTGCTAAGAAATTTGAATCCCACCCCTGATTATATTTGCCAATGTTTAGCTGTGAATATGGACGTATCTAGTGAGCACAGAGGAAAACAGTATCTTGGTCTGTTCACCAGAAGAAAAGAGCTTTGCTCTTTAATGGGGAAACATGTCTATACAAACAGTAGCATGTCACTGAAGCACACATACTTGGAAGAAAGTCCAAATAAAATTTCAGCAAAAGAAAAGGTGTGAGGGCTTTTCTCCAGGTATTACATTTAAGGTTACTATGCAGTAATCATTAAATTGATTGCCTCATATGCATAAATATTTATTAGCTACCAGGATAGGAATATGTTATTTAAAAGTCTAGACAAAATCATAAAGAAGTCTAGCAGTGGTTTTCCAACCATTGTAATTAACAACAGTATTTAAGTTCATGAGTGTTATCCAATTATGATATATTGTTTAAACTAATGTAAATTTCCATATATTTTCCAATGGGCAGATGGAAAAGAAGATGATTTTCACATATTTCTTCCTGAGCAACTCCATCATCTGTTTCAGCTTAGAGCAAAAGCTTAAGGTAGATTAATAAAAAAGAATGTTTCCCATATTTTACAAGATCAAACAACTTCCTCACCATGGAGAACTGCCCTATGTACAATTATTGACATGCTAGGGCAGACTTGGGGGGATGACCTGAAGTTTGGTATTGCCAGAATCCTACCCACTCTGTGAGAGAAGCCCTATGTCTCAAACACATCACAAGGTCAATTGAAAAGCTCCTACTGTAGAATTACTCAGAATTAGAGGAGTGAAGGCAAGATAAAATGGTTCCATCTTCATCCTGGACAGTGGAAGTGGACAGGAAGATGTAGAGAAAATGTATGCGTATTCTGCCATCACATTTAAAATTATTCAGAAGTTCCCCTACTTCTATCTTCTGCCCCAGCTTAGTATGCCATGAAGTGCATTGAGAAGGACTCAGACCATTTCTTTAGGCAGCTGCAGGTTACAACCTCAGTCCAGTTTCAGACTAACTTCATTTGTGAGTGAGCTAGGGATCAATATAACACGGTATTCACGAGTGCAGATACAGTCTAGATATGAGAAAGATGTCAAATCACAGGGTTTTTTTACAAAGAATTAACAGAGTTAGATAAAATGCTAACAGGAAAAAGAAGAAAGGCTAATAAAGAAACTGTATAGTTATTTACTAGGCATAAAATTGGAAGAGGAACAAGTAAAGAAGACAATGATAGCACGGGCGAAAATTTTTGGCTACATGATAGAATTAGATAAGTGGCAGAAACTGTGGGACAGGAATTATAGATTAATGATGTCAATGGCATATAAAGAGAATGTGTATAAGATGTTTTACAGATGGCATTTTGCACCAATGAGGTTGGCAAAGATGTTTAGAGACAAATCAGCTAAATGTTGGAAATGTCACTAGATACTTCGATCCAGCTATCATATGTGGTGGACGCATGGTAAAGCGAAGAAATATTGGATGAAAATAAAGACATGGTTGGAAGAGATGATAAAACAATGTACTGAGTTAAAACCAGAAATATTTCTGTTAGGGATTTTACCAGACATGCATAATAAAGAGGATGCATATTTAATTATGCATGTGCTAACTGCATCTAGAATTGTATTTGCACAACATTGGAAAGGTGAGGAGATCCCCACAGATGAGGAGGTAATTAGGAAAATATTAGACTATGCAGAGATGAACAGATTAACACCAGCAATCAAGGAGAAAGAGCAAATTGATAACAGATAACAGATAATCAGAGTTGGAAGGGACCTTGTAGGTCATCTAGTCCAACCCCCCACCCCAGCAGGAGACCCTACACCATTTCTGACAAATGGCAGTCCAATCTCTTCTTGAAAGTCTCAACTGATGGAGCTCCCACAACTTCCGAGGACAAGCTGTTCCATTGGTTGATTGTTCTCACTGTCAGACAGTTTCTCCTTGTTTCCAGGTTAAATCTCTCCTTGTTCAGTTTCCATCCATTATTCCTTGTCTGGCCTATAGGAGCTTTAGAAAATAGCTTGACCCCTTCCTCCCTGTGGCAGCCCCTCAAATATTGGAAGACCATTATCATGTCCCCCTGGTCCTTCTCTTCACTAGACTAGCCATCCCAGTTCCTGCAACTGTTCGTTGTATGTTTTAGCCTCCAGTCCCCTAATCATCCTGGTTGCTCTTCTCGGTACTTTTTCTAGAATCTCAACATCTTTTTTATAATGTGGTAAACAAAACTGAATGCAGTACTCTAGGTGTGGTCTTACTAAGGCTTTATAGAGTGGTATTAGTACTTCCCTTTATCTTGACTGTATCCCTCTGTTAATACAATTTAGGATTACATTATCTTTTTTGGCTGCTGCTGCACACTGCTGGCTCATATTTAGCTGGTTGTCCACTAAGACTCCAAGATCCCTCTCACAGTTACTGCTATTGAGCCTGGTTTCACCCAGTCTATATCTGTACTTTTGGGGGTTTTTTTTGCCTAAGTGTAGGACTTTACTTTTCTCTACGCTGAATTTCATTTTGTTAGATATGGCCCAGTGTTCTAATCTGTCAAGATCCATCTGGATCTTGAGCCTATCTTCTTGGGTGTTAGCTATTCCTGCCAGCTTAGTATCATCTGCAAATTTGGTAAGTTCCCCTTCTATTCCGTCATCTAAGTCGTTAATGAAGATATTGAAGAGTACTGGGCCTAAGACGGAACCTTGTGGCACCCAGCAGCTTACTTCCCTCCATGTAGACTTAGACCCATTAAGGACTACTCGTTGAGTACGGTTTGCCAGCCAGTTGCGAGTCCATCTAGTAGTGGTGCTATCTATTCCACTTTGAATACTATATGATATGGGAAACATTTTATTAATGGTTAGAAAATAAAAAAGGAATTTGGAAATGAAGAAGAATAAAGGAGAATAGAAAATAAGATAAGCTAGAAATAGCCATAATATAATTGTTAATATACCTATGACAAGAATAATGGGATGTAATGTTAATACGGTACTATCATGAGAAGATTTGTATATTGTTTAGCTGTTTGATGTATCTCAATTCTAAGTTTAGAGAAATATGAATGCGAAGAAGTTGTAAATGGTGAAAAATGTAGCATAAAGGAGTTTGTGCCCGGATGACACACTGATTTAAAAAAATGGAATGTATGTATTTTTGAAACTGAAAAATAAAAAACTTATTATAAAAAAAGACTAACTTCATTTGTCATATTGCATAGTAATCTGATTCTTCTCACCCCAGGGCAGTGAGTTTACTAAACTCTGGATATAAGCATATTTTCATGGGGAGATTATATTTATAGGAATTGCACTTCAGGTTACTAAATGATAGAAATAAATTTTGACATATGGCTGTCATTTCTATCATGTGTCCTGTGTTAAATTCTTGTGAGTTTTGAGCTGGCTTCTGCTAAAAACAAAACCAATAATCATTGCTGGTTTGATCTAATAAGGTAAGTCTTACATTCTATCCCTATCTGTCCCAACATTCATTTTCTTTTGCAGTATTGTACAATATATAGACTATGGAAAAGCATTAGTATTACTAAGGTTTCAACAATAAGTTGTAGGGCAGCCTCTGTTAAATACCTGGTATTTGTTCCAGCTGACATAGTATGGTTAGCAGTAGTGGTTCCTTTATGGCCTTGATCACAGCGACTCATCTGAGGTGCAGTCATTGGCCTGTTAATGGCAGTAGTAGTAGCAGTACGGTAATTAGTAGAAGTAGCAGTAATAGAAGAATCTTAGTACTGGAAAAGCTATTTGGGTCTCTTCTGCTTAAATTAAAATTAAAGCTTCAACTTGTTGAGCCTCAACTTAACACATCCAGCAAAGAGGAGTTCACCACTTTACTCATCAACTGACCTCACTGCCAGATGATTCTTAGAGCTGGGAAATTATTCTAAGCTTCAACTGGAATTAGCCAACCTATTTCTTAAATCTATTATTCAATGTCCTGCCTTCAGAAACAACAGAAACTTTGACTTTTCAAATATAATCTTTTTTCAGGTATTTGAAGAGCACAGCCACGTCCTTACTCTCAATATTCTCAAGATGAACAGTCTCAGTTCCTTCAATCTCTCTTCATAGGCCTTAAGTATTAATTATCTCATTCCTTTTATGTAAGGACTCCAGAATCAATAAAGAACTCATGATACTGTCGAACCATATAAATAAAACAATAAAGTAGAACTGTTATTTCTTTTGATGTGGAAATTTTGTTTTTATTGATGCATCATCATTAGTCTTTTTGTGTTATAGTAGTCTTTTTGGCTGATCTTGAAAAATCTAAGAGGGACAGACTTGGAAACTGTGGAGATACAGGACATTGTTTGAATTAAATAAGTAAACAAACAAATGAATAATCATGCCACAAATAGGAAATTCCAAAATGAAAATCTCATACATGTCTCAAGAGTCAAGCTCAACCTAGGAAATTGTTTATGTGCATTTATCTTTATTAAATGTCATTGCATTACCTTCCGAAAAAGGAGGAAAATAAATTCTGGATGGCAGATGTTGAATCTGCATTTGTTAATCTGTGATTAAAATTCATCAGATAGATTCTACTTTGACACTCTCCCTCGCTCCCAGTCTAATTTTCAGTGAAATAGATTTAGTGAGCTTTTAATTTTGAAACAGATAAATGCAACCTTCTATATTTTATAATGCAGATGTGAATATTGCCCATTTTAATTCTTGTTGTTGTACATATATACATGCATTATACAAACATATAACAGCATTCAATTGTTTTCACCATCGACAGGAACATAAAATTCTCATCTTCCCCCCCCCCCCCTTGGATCCTGCAAGGTCATGGTAAGTAGGTGGTGTAGCTCACCGAGTAAGAACTTCCACACTGTACAAAAGTGCTTGCAAGGATGTCGCCAGAGCAGCTGTAGCAGCAATCTCTTCTCGAGCAGCCGTCACAGTTTCCACTTGGGAGGTTTGCCTCTTAAGTTTCTGCAAGTAACAGGGCACTAGAGCTTCAAGGACCATCAGCATCTGAAGACTGAAACAATGTACATCATGTAACTATCAATGCTATCAATGTGAGATTATATCCAGAAATACAATACCCCTCCAATCAGGAAAAACCCAGTTTTGTCTGCAGGAAAAGGGACTGTGCACAATACTTGGTGACTAGTTCTTGTGAATATTAGGACAGCATCAAAGCCAGAACAATTTTGGACCTGCAAAAAAAAAAATCTTAGTTTTTTGGTTAACAATAACAATTTCTTCCAAAAAATGTAATAAAACAAAACAGGAAATAACTGAAAAAAATGTTAAAGGGCAAGACAGTTTGAGAAGGCAAAAAGAGGGAGATGTTTGCTTCCAATGTGGGTGTGGTTGAAGCAACCAGCAATAAGTGATTTTTCTTTGTCAGTCAGAGAAGCCAAGCATCATCTAACTAGGTTCTATGGCTAAGCCTGAGAAAGGATAAGCACTGAGGAGACAATGACCATAGGTAGAAGTTGAAAGGCCAGATAGAATAAACTTTGCACCTGGAAACAGTAATGACATTCTTCTAATCATTAGACATAGAGAAAAACTTCATGAATTTCATGAAAGAATAAATAAAAGAAAAATCTTTGAATAACAGATTGTTTTCATACTTGTTTGAAAATGTAATTGGCAATTAACCAAGAAATAGTTGTTACCTTCTGAAAGACTCAGGTGCATATGCCACAACTGTTACACATAACTTGATGGCTTCACTGATTGAAAATGTCAGGTCCTCATTGCCGTAACAGAAATCTGAAATAGTTACAAAATAGAACATAACAGAGTATCAACAATATGGAAATATTGTGTCATGAGAGATAAAATCAATAAACATCTATGTTTTTTGCATTAGGCAACTAATTCGTGTTCAATCTCTATCTCTACATTTGTACAATGCCTATACATTGTATCAAAATAGAATGGATCATTAGTGATATTTCATAAATTCTATTAAGATTCATTTTACTTTAGAGTTTAAGACTGCATTTTGCATAGACATTCATCTAAAAAAAAGTTAACAGTGCTTCTAAATAAATATGGATGGGATTACCTAATCAGACTGGTCCTATTACCATTTATCTGGCACTTAACCCCACTGAAGACTGTGGTTTGAAGAAACATGTTTGAGCCAGTAGTGTGTAGCAGCAGCCAAAAAAGATAATGTAATCCTTAATTGTATTAACAGAGGGATACAATGGAGATCAAGTGAGGTATTAATAACACTCAATAAAGCCTTAGTAAGACCACACCTAGAGTACTGCATTCAGTTTTGGTTACCACACTATAAAAAAGATGTTAAGACTAGAAAAAGTACAGAGAAGAACAACCAGGATGATTAGGGGACTGGAGGCTAAAACATACAATGAACAGTTGCAGGAACTGGGGTTGGCTAGTCTAGTAAAGCAGAGGAGACATGATAGCGGTCTTCCAATATTTGAGGGGCTGCCACAGGGAGGAAGGGGTCAAGCTATTTTCTAAAGCACTTGTAGGCCAGACAAGGAATAATGGATGGAAACTGAACTAGGAGAGATTTAACCTGGAAATTAGGAGAAACTTTCTGACAGTGAGAACAATCAACCAGTGGAACAGCTTGCCCTCAGAAGTTGTGGGAGCACCAGACTTCCGGTTTGAAGGGCTTTGGCGACAGACATAAATCTGCAATCGTGTACAGTTTCTTTCTGGGCTCACCTCTGGAGCTCCCCGGGCCAGCTGGTTTCGGGGCTAAGCTACCCCGTAGAGGTGGTGAAGAGGGGGGAGACTGCCAGCAGGGTCGAGGAGAGCCGCATCTCTCCTCCTCAGCTGGCCATTACTCCCTTTCCTGAAGGCGGTTGCAGCAGTGGTCAGAAATGGCCACCACAAAGGAGAACTCAACCGGAAAAGAATGTGCAGGAGGAAGATAAGAAGTGAAAGTTTGGTTGACCGGGTTAAATTGTAAAAGCAACAACCAAGGTACCCTGGAATTTAAAATTACAAAAAATAACATTGCTCCCAAAGAATAGTCGGAAGCAGCAAAGGAAAGTGAAAAGGGAAAGGTTTGGCTTTTTTTTTCTTCTCTCTCCTTCCCTATACTGACAACTAAGAGACTTAAATAAGAAATCGGAAAAATCTGCTTTGACATCAATAGGCAATTAAGTTGAAAATAAAACAAAATGCCAAAAGGATAATAAAGATTTCTGGACATTAAAAACTTTCTTTTTCATAAGCAGGAAGGGAGAGAAAAAGAATAAGGGCAGGATCTGGAAGAGGGAGGAGACTGCCTGGAATTAAAAAGAATCTAAAGTAAAACTTCAACAAGACTTCTAAAAGATACATTTTAAATGAAACTTTGCAACTAAATAGTAACCCCAGGAAGAGAAAGTGGGGAAAAAAAGAGCAAAAAAGAAACAGCTTGAGTGTATTTGGATTATTTAGTGATCTTTGGATTTTTGGTTATTATATTTGAATGACTAAAATCAATTGGGTGGTTATTTAAAAATTTATACAATGGCACCACTTCTGGATGAATTGAAAATGGAACTTAAAAAGTACAAAGAAGATGCACAAGAAGGGAAGGGTTCTTTTGGCTTCGTCTTTCAATTCTTAGAAATGGAGATTTGGAACTATGAGAAACAACAAGAAAAGACTGCAAAACAAGAAGACTGGGACAAAGAAGAAGCCATCTTTAATAAACAAGTAATTCTACGTGGGGAAGAAAAAGGAAAGGGGGGAAAGAGAATGGAGAATTTAAGACTTAAAAAAACAACCAAAGAAAAGAAAAATAACTCGAAAAATAAGTATAATACTGGAAAGCAACAAAAAAGGGGAATACAGAAGAAAGAAATAGAGGTAGAGAGACAAGGGGGTAAAAAGGGTAGAGAGAAGAAGAGAGGGAAGAAGGAAAGGAAAAGAAGTTACAAAGGACCTGAGCAAGATATAGAGAAACAGGACCTATTTAGAGATAATGGGTGAAAATCTAACTGAAAAAGGGATTCTGTAAAGGTACATAAGATTGTATTGTTATATTAGTAATAGAAATAACTTTAGAAAATTGGAAACAACGTATGATTAAAATGAGGGATAAAATAGTGTAATTTAGTGAAATATTTGTGAATAAAATAAGTGAAATAAAATAAATGAGAAAATTGAATTAGGAAGGAACGGGAACATTTTAATTAGTTAATGTTTTATAAAATATAAGCGAAGAGGGGGGGAATTAACTATGGAAAGCTTATAATTGTTCCCATAGAAGTATGATATTTAATTGAAAAGTAATGTTAAAGATGTTAAGACTTTAATGAATATTAATATTAATGATAGAATTGAATTGGAATGGAATGTTTTAATTATATACATTTATTAAAAAAATTCTTTTTTTAAGAATACAATGTGTATTTTAAGAATGTACCAAGCAGAATCTGAATGGAAGTTATGTATTATATTGAATGTTACAATTTTAGGGAAAAGATACAAAGGCGTCATACTCCAATCAGTAACTACAGGAGAAATTTTTTTTAATGAGAAAAGATAATAGATAATTGAATCAGGACAGACAAAAAATATAAATACAATGATTTGAATTGAGATGAGATAATTAAAATAAAATTGAGAAAATTAAAAGAGGGGAGAAGCTATGCAGAAAATGTAAAATAGTAATAAGATATGGAATAGAATATAAAAATGAGCTTGAACCTGAATTTGTGTCTTTATGAAGAAATGTAACCTGGGATTATGCTGCTTTCAAAAAAGATGTTTTATTTGTATTTTTTTTTCTCTTTGTGAAAACTCAAATAAAATTTACAAAAAAAAAAGAAGTTGTGGGAGCGCCATCACTTGAGACTTTCAAGAAGAGATTGGACTGCCATTTGTCAGAAATGGTGTAGGGTCTCCCGCTTGGGCAGGGGGGTTGGACTAGATGACCTACAAGGTCCCTTCCAACTCTGATTATGTGACTCCACAGTAAAATTAACTAGGAAAATTCATTAAAACATAGTGAGAGTTACTTCCAAGAAAACTTTTAACATTAGAAAATATAGAGAGAAAACAAGATACAATACAAGAATATAAAGTAAAAAAATACAAAGGCCAAGAATATAGATAGAAATAATGATATAATACAATTGTAAGCCAGTTTGGACCTCTTTAGAATTTTGTTTCTTTAAAACTAAAATACAGGTAGCTCTCAGCTTATGACCACAATTGATCCCAGAATTTCTGTTGCTAAGTGAGACATTGGCCAAAGTTGTTAAGTGAATTACTGCAGTTGTTAAGTTAGTGACATAGCTATTAAGCGAATCTGGCTTGCCCATTGACTTTGTATATCAGAAGGTCACAAAACAGTGATCACATGACTTTGGGACACTGCCAACTCTCAGAAATATGAGCCAGCTGTCAAGTGTCTGAATTTTGATCACGTGAACATGGGGATGCTGCAATGGTTGCAAGTGTGGAAAAACGGTTATAAATCATTTTTTTTCAATGCTATTGTAACTTTGATCACTAAATAACTTTTGTAAGTTATGGACTACCTGTAAAAGGTGTTTCTTTGTGGAGGAAAATCATAGGGTTTAAATCAACGACTGGCTTCTCATTTATTGAATAGGGGCAGACAAGAAGATCCTGCATAGTGTAAGTAACATAGTATGAACAGAGGTGGGATTCAAATTTTGTAACAACCTGTTCTCTGGGTGTGGCCTGGTGGGTGTGGCTTGGTGGTCACATGACTGGGTAGGTCAAAAGAGAGAAACTCACTTTAACAATGCTCTTGGAGCAGGCGGTTGGCTAGATGTCCCTTCCAGCCCTCGATTGCTGTGCTGTTTTGCCTCCCTGGAGCCTCCTGGGAGCAAAAATGGGGCATGGTGGGGGGTGCCACGCCCACCATGCCCAGTGATGGAATTCAATTTTTTTTTACTACCGGTTTTGTGGGCGTGGCTTGGTGGGTGTGGTAGGGAAACGATACTGTAAAATCTCCAGTCAGAGGGGTATTTGCCAGTTCTCCAAACTACTCAAAATTTCCACGATCGGTTCTCCAGACCTGGTCAGAACCTGCTGAATACCACCTCTCCCCGTGCCCCATTTTGGGCCTAGGAAGCCTCCCTGGAACCTAAGGAGAGCCAAAATGGGGCATGGGGGGGCACACCACACACCCCCATGCCTCATTTTGGGCCTAAGAGGCCTCCCTGCACTTACCTGGGAGCCAGAATCAGGCACATGGGGATTCCTGGGAGGAGCGGGGCAGGGTGGGGTGGGGCCAGCTGGTCTTCAGAACTCCTGGTTCAGCAAACTGGATGTAAAATTAATATCCAGTTTGCCCGAACCAGCCCGAACCAGCTGAATCCCACCCCAAGTATGATCCTGACCATTAAAAAAAACTTTTAAAATTAGTTTTGTATTTAACTTTTTAGTTTATCAGAAAAATGAAAGCAGAAATACATTTATTTCACAAGAAAAATGGCAATTTTTTAAAAAATAAATTGAAAATACCTAGTGATTTCAGAGGCTTCTCTGCTTTTACCAATTCTAGAATATCTAGGTTGTCAGAAGTATCTCCTTCTAAGGACTGTAGGAGATCAAACAGGCACTGAGCAGACACTCCCTTGCTGGGTCCATTGTATGCAGCATCCTGCAGTGAAGAAAGCAATGTTGTTCTATTTACTTGTTTGTTGGATTTTAAGGCTGCCGTATTCCAAAAAGACCCTGGGAGGCTTACAATTTTTAAAAGGATGCACAATGTTTTTTAAAAAGGGATATCAATATCCAGTGAAAACCACTTATATCCCACTCAAACGTTTATGTCATCTGAAGTAAGCAACACCAGTTTTGGATATGTGAAAATTTTATACAAGAGTTGCAGATTTTAATCCCTATATACAGAGGGTTTTATTACAAAGTCTGAGAAATCCCAAAGTGGTCTGATTTTGTGAAATGAGCTGTTTAAAATCAAGGTGATGAGCGGGCAACCTTAATGGTGCATGGAACAAATTATTTCATTTGGTATTTTTAAAAAATATTATTTTATTTAATTGCCAGCCACAATCTTCCCAGATACTGTGCCCTGAAGATACTCTTTGCTATAAGAATGAAATTATTATTGGTGCCAAAGTCAGTTTACTTGCCATCGGGAGGATGCTTCCTCGTGATGGCTTTCATTAAGAATTTTAATGGATTCAGAAACATTATTAATGGTAATGTTTTAAGAAGGTCAGCAGGTAATTTCAGAAATTCTAAAACAGTATCTATATATTGCACAATCAAATGAACATCTTCTGAAGAATGTTCACAATTTAACTCCCATTTAACATGTACAACATAGTCTTCATGGCCCAAATATTTCTAAATGTCAAAAACTGAGATGTGAAGCTGAAGGTGACGGTTTATCATTCCCACTTACTCAGAACTATGCCTTTTCTGTCATGTCCAAATAATCACTTTAACTAGTGCATGCTTAGGAAAAAATGACAGCATTAGAAGATTTTTATTTATAAATGTATTTAACACCATTTAATGTATGCACAGACGTGTCTCTCCACAAAAAGCTGAATGTGCAGGGCAATATTAATGTTCTGTTAATGGGAGAATGTCAGCCTTGGAGGGGAGAATTTTCTAGACAGGAGACCAGAACTGCTGAAAATGTGAGCAAGCCTTCAAGGAATAAGTTAAGGTGGGTTCAGAAAAGGAAGCTAAAGCTTCTCTGCATAAGAGAGTTAGTGGGAAAAGAGCATGCAGGGTGGATGTAGGATAAACCAGTATAAACCATGTATCATTTCTCCAACCCACTGAAGGACTTTGTTGATGCTGGTGTTGTTGTTGTTGTTGTCTGGCTGTTCTCATGCTATGGCTTGTAGCTCCTTAGGAGGTTGCAAGTAAAGTTGACAGTAATCTTAGTGTGGTTGTCAAACTCAATAATCCTAAACTCATGAACTGATTTTCCAGCAGCTTCTTTTTCTGAGCAGAAACACAAGGGTCAATGAATTGCGCAGAACACTGCAATTCTTTAAATATATTATTATACCTCCATTGCATTTTCAGCATGGTCAGAAAATAATGAAAACAATTTTCATGCAGGAGTTGGTTGACACTCACGGGAAATTCCAGAAGTGGAGCAACACTAGCAAACAATTGCAGCACAAAAGGCTTACGATGTAGAATGTAAAACTGACGGCAGGCAAACTCAATTGCTTGGCGGAGCTGTGGATTACTCTCATAGTCAGCATATACCTGGGAAATAAGAAACAAGAAAATCCTTAGGAGTTTTCATCTGTTACCAAGAGGCTGAAGGGTCATCTTCAAAAGCTGCACTGTGACTCAGAGCAGCCATAATAAAGAATTAAAGGGATGCAATGAATGATAAGATCAATGGATCCTTTGGAAAGTTTGATCTGGCAGGATAGCCTAATGACTACTGTACAGCTTTTAGTTTTCTTTTTTTAAGCTTACCTGCAGCATAGTGGGAAGGATCCACTGGTAACCACTGAGAGAGAAGAGGTGGTTGAAATGTACAGCTGTGTTGATTACTGTAGCAGCATACTGCCTCAACAGTGCGCTGTCCTCTGGGTGTAGGATCAGGGCTCCATTAAATACATTCAGGAACAGCATAATTTCATCCCCCCAGGGAAATTCACTGGGCATTCCCAGAAACATCTCTTCTAGCAATTTAATCCATAGGCTTTTCTGAAGTGTATCTAGACCAAAGAGTTCCTTGCCAGCTAAGAGAACAAAGAGAGCAATGTCATAATAAAATGCAGCAGCTTATTTTAAAGAGAAATATCAGAGCTTCCTTTAAAAAAAAAATCTCCTGAGGTATCTATACACTAAAGTATTAAAATAGGGCTTGCTGCATTAATTAACTTTGGTTATTCAAAGAGATAATAGATTCTTGTTCTATTTTGCTGATCACATATTAAACCCATTCAGTACCATTAAACAATTATGGCGATTCTATCTATGGACATTTAATTATATCTAAGCAACCAGTCTCATTTTGGTGGTTCAGTAGAGTATTGGTAAAATGTTTTCCATATAGTTAGACCTGGTTGGTACTTGTAGGGGATGAAGACAGGAAATCCTACAGCCTATATTGGAAAGTAAAACAATCTTAGAAGAGGATGATGGTAAACCAGTTCCTTACTGCTGTCAAAAAAATGTCTATTTAGTCACCTGGAGTCAAGCTCAGCTTGAGGGAGACATAGCAGTACCTTGTGGATCATTGAAGAGTGAGAATTCTGCATCAATGGCACTACGGGGAAATGAAGGCAAGCGAAGAAGGTCTTCTTGCAACAAAGACACGTGGGACTGCTTGTGAGCCACAGGAATCTTCTGAGTCAGAGAAATGAGAAACAACACTCGACCCACTTCTTCTAATTTACGGGTAAATACCTAAAAAAAAAAACCAGCCAGACAATGATTACAACAATTGTTGATCCAAATCCAAAAAAATAATTGTTATCAAGTGATCATACATTGTGCTCCACAGTTGTTTATGAGGAGAATGTTCATAGTACAAAGATATCTGAGAGGCACAAACTAGAGCAATAAGGAATTATTCTTATTAGCGTATGGTGTTGCTAAAGTAGCCAGGAGACTACATTGCAATTGCATAGTAGTAGTTTGGGCTGTCAAAGTACCATGTTAATGTAATTTCATTAATTTAATTTACAGTGTCATGTTTTAATTAATTTAACTTATTTATATTTTGAAAAATAGACTATATGAATATGAATATATGCATCAAATGTGTATATTTCAGCAATAGGATTGTAAGCTACTACATCTCACAAACAGCTTTGGGTTAGCACAAAACGTATATCCAAGCAATACTTCGACATAGTAATGGGAATGACTCATCAGGCACAAGTTTATCCATCCTAACTCTAAGCATATTTTTGAATGAAATAAGTGGAAATTAAGAGATAAATGGACCAGTACATCCCAAAACTGCTTTGAACTACCATAATTTATGCACCCACAAATTCAAGAGAATGTCCCAGGAAGCTACGTCTAGGAATCCCAGTTTCATGATAAGACAATACCCTATTCAATTCAAATATTTTTGTCATAGCTATAGTATATTTACAATATCTTGCGCCAAAAGTATAGAAATGAACAAGCTTGTGGCTTCTGCACCATAAAATATCTTTTAGACCATTCCAAATCATACACCAATGTGATAATCTAGTGAGGATGCATCATTGTGATGTTTACTATAAACATACCTGTTTTTGAATGAGTTCTTGCCCCCTTTCTGGATGCATGTGTACCAGATTCAGTTGTGGAGATACTGATCTACGAAATGGGTAAATATCACGGACATAGGTCTGTGGGATAATTTTAAAAAGCCTTTATTTTATAAATGAATTATAGCACATTAGCAATTGCATTTTCAGAAATAGTCATACTTTTCAGTCATAATGATATAGTAGAGGAGAAAAATTTCTCTGTTCTGGGTTTCTCTTTTACATAGGTTGATAATTGGTTAAGAAACAGGAAAGAGAAAAAAAGAAGAAATTGTCAGCTTTCATACTGGTGATATATGCATTGTGTGAACTCCCAAGGATCAATATTGTGATGGGATTAAACTGGCAGGAATAGCCAAACCCTAGAACAGTGGTCCCCAACCTTTTTTGTACCAGGGACCAGTTTCACGCAGAAACACTTTTTCAAGGAGGGGGGGGAGACACTTTTTCAAGGAGGGGGGGAGGGGGAGGAGTCCGAGTTTGGTGGTTTGCTTGCAGACGTTTCATTACCTGACAAGATAACATCTGATGTTGTTACCTAGTCAGGTAATAAAACGTCTGCCAGCAAACCACCAAGTTGAGGGAGCGCCAATGCCTCCTCATTGCAACCCTGAGCGACAGATATTCTCTTCTATTGGGACATTTAAAACGGAGGGTTTCAGCTGCAGATTCAGGAACTGCGCCGGGCTGAGGAGCGCCTTCAAAACTGAGCGCTGGGCGGCGGCGGCGGCCCGTGGCTGTCTCTGCGGCTCAGGACAAGTCCCTGCAGGATGGCTGAGAAGCCCCGCCTCTCAGCCCTGCCTCCCTCAGCCTCATCCCTCAGGTGTCTCCCTCCCTCCCTCCGCCTTATCCCTCAGGTGTCTGCCTCGTTCCTCTCTCAGTCGCTCTTTCTCGCTCCTCCACCAGCCCAGGAAGAAACTGCTTCAAAGAAGCCGGCAGGGTGGCTTTTCCTGTCGGCGCAGCTCCTCCGAAGCACCCGTTCACCCCCACCCCGCCGCCCGCGGTTCAATCCAGTGCTCCGTTCTGCCTGCCTGCCTGCCTGCCTTCGTTTCTGGTTGTTTCGGAGCAGCTTCGGCTGAGTAAAAGAGGCGAATAGTTATTATTCTCAGCCAAAGCTACTCCTAAACAACCAGAAACGAAGGCAGGCAGGCAGGCAGAACGGAGCACTGGATTGAACCGCGGGCGGCGGGGTGGGGGTGAACGGGCGCTTCGGAGGAGCTGCGCCGACAGGAAAAGCCACCCTGCCAGCTTCTTTGAAGCAGTTTCTTCCTGGGCTGGTGGAGGAGCGAGAGAGCGACTGAGAGAGGAACGAGGCGGGAGGAAACCGAAGCCGCTGAGCCGGAGAGCAGGAGAGGCTTTGGTTGCTTCCTCCCTCCCCTTCTTTCATTTGTGTCCTTGATCCCTGATCCCAGCAGCATTCACCTAAGGCGAAGAAAGCCGCCATTTTTATTTTATTTTTATTTTCTTTGCGGCCCGGTACCAAATGATCCATGGACCGGGACCGGTCCTGGTCCGCGGCCCGGTGGTTGGGGACCCCTGCCCTAGAAGACAGGCTCAAAATCCAGATGGATCTTGACAGACTTGAACATTGAGCCCTATCTAACAAAATGAAATTCAATGTAGAGAAAAGTACTTTGGCAAGAAAAGAAAAGAAAAGAAAAGAAAAGAAAAGAAAAGGAAAAAAAGAAAAGAAAAGAAAAGAAAAAAAGGGGGGTGTCAACCAACTGTATAAGATTAGGTGAAACCTGGCTCAATAGCAGTAACTACAAGAGAGATCTTGGACTCCTAGTGGACAATCCCTTAAATATGAGCCAGCCGTGTGCAACAGCTACCAAAAAGGTCAATACAATCCTAGGCTGCATTAATAGAAGGATAGAATCGAGATCATGCCAAGTATTAGTACTGCTTTATAATGCCTTAGTAAGATCACACTTGGGATACTGTATCCAGTTTTGGTCACCATAATATAAAAAAGATGTTGAGATTCTGGAAAGAGTGCAGAGAAGAGCGACAAAGATAATTGGGGCCCTGGAGTCTAAAACATATGAAGAATAGTTGCAAGAATTGGGTATGTCTACCCTAGTGAAAAGAAAAACTGGTGGAGACATGATAGAAGTGTTTCAATATTTGAGGGGCTGCCACAAAGAAGAGGGGGTCAGCCTGTTTTTCAAAGCACCAAAAGGCAAGACAATGGGTGGAAACTAAACAAGGAGAGAAGCAACTTAGAATTAAGGAGAAATTTCCTAACAGTGAGAACAATCAACCAGTAAAATGGTTTAGCCTTCAGAAGTTATGGGTGCTTCAACACTGGAGTCTTTTAAGAAGAGACTGGACAGCAGTGGCGGGCTTCAAATAATTTAACAACCAGTTCTCTGCCTGGTTGCTGGGTGGGTATGGCTATGGTGGGTGTGGCCTAGTCGGCCTCCTCCACCATCCTGGGAGTAAAAATGGGCTGTGGGGGGCCCATTTTCCACCTCCCCAGGCTCCGGAGGCCCGAAATAGGCCCATTTTCGCCCTTCACAGGCCTCTGGGGGGGGGCTGTTTTCCACCTCCCCAGGCTCCATGCACCCCCTGCACTTACCTGGGATCCAAAACGATCTGCGTGGAGACTCCTGGGAGGATGGGGTGGGGTGACGAGGGCCAGTCGGTTGTCGGAACTACCGATTCACAGAACTGGTTGTAAAATTAACATCTGGTTCGCTCGAACTGGTGCGAACTGGCTGATACCCACCCCTGCGGGACAGCAATTTGTCTGAAATGGTATAGGGACTCCTGCTAAAGCAAGGGATTGGACTAGAAGTCTTCCAAGGTCCCTTCCAAATCTGTTATTCTATAGTTTAATCTATGGGTTCCCCCTCCCCCAATATAGAAATGGTATAAAAAGTGAGACCTGAGTAGCGTACTGCATTTGTTGATAATACCATAGTATTTATAGTGGTGAAATACAAAAGAGACCGTGAGAACCCTCTCAAGAACTTCTCCAGAGTGAAGCAATGACAGACAATTCATTGTAGAATTATGCATATTAGCAAAAATATCCAAGCTTCATTGAAATAGGAATGGGGTCTGAATTACTAGTGATTGATCAAGAAAGGGTGTTTAAAAAAGACAGTTTTATGCTTGGAACCATTGGGAAAGCAGCTGAAAATAGAACTGCAAATATAATAACGCTCTTATTATCTGTGGTGAAATTATATTTGGAATATTGTATATGGTTTTGGTCATCATATCCTAAAGATATAAAGATATAAAAGATCAAAATAATTAGATGTCTGAAACAACTTTCTTACCAACAAAGAATGTAGTAATTTGAGCTTTTTAAAGTTTGGAATAAGAGAGTAAGTAGAAACATAATAGGAATATATAAAATCTGCTCTGCCATCCAACCCAGATGACCAGAGATAAGCAATTTAGAGTTGAACTAGAATTTCATAGCTGCCATGACAGTCATAGGCTTACTCTCAGATCATCAAAGGCTCTACTCCATGGACCCAGCATTTATTTTCAAACAATTAGTATTAGATGTGGTGGAGCAAGGAATTCCTAGCAATCCTTTGTCACTGGGAGATCAGTTTCTAGTAACCAATTCTATACACAACACAGACCTATTAAAATTTCCCAGAAGCCTTCTGGGGCCATCATGGTCCCTGCTATGAGATGGGAGATTATATTAATTATTTAAACAAACAAACAAAAATCTGCTGATTATTACCTATAAAGCTAGATATGGTTTGGGCTTGGGTACTTTCAAAATCCAATAGAGAATATGCTCATTCAATGCAAACCAAATGATATGATGTTGCAAGTCAGTATACATTTCTGTGGTAATCCTTCTCTAGCCCCATTTTTGAAATTGGGGGAGTTCATTCCCTTATAATATTTGGGAGGACAACTGAAACACTGCTATTCCACAAGTATTTTGGGAAATAAGTGTTATTTCCAACATATAAGAAGATTACCCAGTAAGTTTTTATCAGAGGGTTTTACCTTTTCTAATATTAATCACTAATCTGCTAGTTTCGTCATCGTTTCCTATTCTTGCATTATTGTTGCCCTGTAAGCCACTTAGAGTCTATGACTGAAACAACACACAAATTTTGAAAATACATGAAAATAAATAAATAAATAAATAAAATAAGTATATTTTCAGAGTGTTTTATGCATTGTCAGACATAACCACCCATGAGTCCAATGGAGCTTACTTCCAGTAGACAGAACAGAACAGAACAAGAATCGGGAAGAATTTTGGAGGTCTTCTAGCCCAATCCCCCGCTGAGGTTGGAAACTGTATACCATTTCAGACAAATGGTTGTCCAGTCTCTTCTTAAAAACTCCCAGTATTGGAGCACCCACACTTTCAGGACCCATACAAATTATTATTAGATTATATTAAACTTTCATATTAGTGTATCCAAAATGTCACTTGTTGATAAGATTTTCAATTACAATTAATAAGTAACATGAGAATATAAAACTATCTCACCTTATTATAATGAATAAGATTCCACCGCTTATCCATTAAAAAGTAGTTGGAAGACTGGGATTCAGGTATGTTAAAAAATTCCAGACACTCCTAACACATAAAGACATAAACAAAAGGTAATATTGGTTGATTGGTTGATCACATGTTCTTCAATTTAAAAAGATATTTATTTTAAAAGTATTTTCCTGGGGTAATTGTGGCTATATCTCTGTTCCCTGCCTATAAAGATGAAAAATAATAAAAATAAGCTGTCAAGCCTTGCACTGCTACTAAGGCATTTTTTAGCTGATTAGTGATACCACTTATGATTGTAACAGGATTTTTTAAATCCACTGTCATCTTGAATTAGGGTAATCACAACTGAAAGTGATATAATATGCTTATTTCATATAGTAGTCCTATGGAAATGAGCCTGTTGGGTAATTGAAAGTCCAGTAACTAATTAACTGTTAAATGTTCAGCAAAGTCACTGATGACAGGTCACCCATATAATTGCCTTGTTTACTGTGTATCTGAGGTAATTTGTAAGATGAATATTATAGGAGAAATACATGTATGACCTTTTCACATATTAAGATGTAAAAAAGCTGCTAAATGAGGCTTTCAATAGATAATTCTGTAAAGACATAATTCATAAATAGGTACTGGACCTCAGGACTGCATATTATTCCAGATCAATTTTTCTCCCACAATCTAAGGAGGTTACTGAAGGAGCTTTAATACTGGAAGACTGGAAAATGCAGCCAACACAACTTTTTTTGTCAAAATTATTTTAATAATTTGCCAACCTTTAAAAGAGCTTCAAACTGGGTGTCTTCATGGACTGGAAGCTGGGTTGGGATATCACATTCATTCTGGCCATGAACTACTAGAGTCTTGGTACCTTTAAAAGTATTGATACAATAAAATGTTTGTTTACAAAAAAAACCACCATCCTTTTGGAATCCTGGATAAATAAAAATAAATTGCTTTATGTCTTAGCCTTCCTCTGAGTTGCTCAAAACATTTTAGATGTTTCTTATTCTATTATCATTTTTGCTTCTGTACAGTATAATTCAGCTGAAAAGGAGTGACTATATTGTACAGGGATATTTAGGCAAGCCTCATGCCTCACTGAAAATTTCTCCCTCTCTCTTACCATGTCCAGTATTATAATATTATGCAATGCTGGCTTTCATGCATGTACAGACCTCTTTCTTCAAGCATGTGGATATAGCTAGGAAGAGACGGTAATCCAATTCAGGCTGTAATTGCTAAATGTATAACATTCTTTATTGCTATTAAAATCGAGGGGATTTTAAAAAACAACCATGGGGACTTAATGCAGAATATAATTTTCAAGAACATGGGTTGTTTGTTTGGCTTGCTCCTTCAAATCAAAGGGAAGACTTTCTATCTGTTTTTTCTTGTTCATGCTAAGGAGCCTATGCAAGATATGTATTGCAACTCATGGAGCTTTTTATGTGAAACTCTTGGAGATAATCCAGCACTTACTGTGTAGTCTGGCCAATGACAAAATTATATCAATTAACACAAATCATTTTCTTAGACTATTTGTGTCTCATTAAGGCTCAAAGACTATCACACAGGATGGTGAACTATAATATCAATTCCATATATAAGCATAGATCACAGCATATTACAGCTGATACAGTCAATTTGCCCAATAGACTTGGAGGAGTAAAGAACAGCTGAAGAAGTTGACCATCACTTTCTCACCAAATATTTCATGAATATTTTAGTTACTAGGGTGTATTTCTTAAAGGTAATGCTGATGTGAAGCCAAAAATAAAACAAATCTTTTACACATCTTTAAAAATCTCTTTCAGACTTTCCCTTTTATATAGAATGTCAATGACAGACAAAAATCCCTATACTGAGTCTAAGATTTACATCCCCTCTCCCCTTTTACTCAGGCTATGTTGGTGAATTTAGAAAATGACTGGGCAGAAATATATTATTATTATTATTATTATTATTATTATTATTATTATTATTATTATTATTATTATTATTACATAATAAAGATCAAATGCCAGAAAAAAACCCCTAGGCAAATAAAAATAATGCCTTCCATACCTGGCATTGAAGCAGTAACCAGAAGCTTCACCTCACATTGTTCCTTCTTCATAGTTTGTTTGAGATCTTTGAAGAACAGTCCTTCTACATAGCCCACCACTTCCCAAAGGAAGGTCAGAGTGGCTGAAATGGCATCCATGCCCCATTCACATGGTGTGCGCACAAAATACATGATCAGTCCCACCTATGAATCATAAAGTACACAATTTTTATTCCAATCTACAGAAGAAGCTAAGTAGATAGCTAGTGATAAATATGAATATGTATAAGATAGAGCCAGTCTTTCTCAGTCAGTAATTTTATTTTGTGCATTGAAAATCTGGGTGGCCATTCATATCAAAGGAAAATATGGAATAATTTACAAACTTAATTAAAATGCCATGATGGAGTTTTTAAAAAAATTAGAAGACACCTATAATATCAATCTCACTTTTACCTTCTCCATAAAGTTCAAATGAAGAAAGCCCACTGCAAAAAAAATGCTAGAAAATGTTATGGCAAGGTTAACATTAAAGCTTTGAAAGAGATGCTCTGCAGTACATGGGAACAAAGCACCAAATGACTGACACAACCACATCTTTTTCTAGTTTAATTAAGTTGCTTCAAAGCCTCCTCTCAGTAGTCTCTGCACGTACAATTGTGAAAAACCATTTTATTTGGTTCCCAGCAGAATGAAAAAAATAATATTTTTATCAATCAAATCCAACTTTATGAAAAGTAGAAACTTTCCCCAGTTTCACAGTGTGTACTGCTAATTTTTCAAAGAAGAGTGAAGAAAACATGATAGGCAATCTGATCATATGACAATTGTGAAACTATTAAATTCTACTAAAAATGGTGTATATAACTGTGCCAATATCAAAAATTACAGCTATTTTTATTTATTTGATTTATTAATTAAATGTTATATACTGCCCATCTCATTGTTTCAAAGAAGAGATGAACAGATACTGCTGAAGGTAGATTCATTGGTTTTCCTGTGCATGGCAGAGAGCTGGATCTTTATGTTACTTTCCCACTCCCCAATTCTATTATTCTGTGAGACAAATAGAGGCAGTAAACCAGAAAAAGGAGGTAGTATGCTTTATACAGATTTCAAAGCTTTCTGTACATCTAATTTGTGCTCCAAATTCTTGAAGAAGTTAGGATAAAAATATTATCCACTTCTGAGCATTTCAGATTTGATCTTAACTTTAAGAATGAAATAGGAGTGGCAGCACACACAAATAATATTTTTTGGAAAGGTACATGCTAACTCTGAAATACACATCATAGATTGATTACCACAAGGAGTAACTTCTTCAGCAAGAAGAAATGGCTGAATTAAAAAAACCCTTCCTTTTTACAACCCTGTAATCCTTATTCGAGGGACATGGTGGCTCAATGGCTAAAATGCTGAGCTTGTCAATCAGAAAGGTTGGCGGTTCAAATCTCTAGTGCTGCATAACAGAGTGTGCTCCTGTTACTTGTCCCAGCTTCTGCCAACCTAGCAGTTCAAAAGCATGTAAAAATGCAAATAGAAAAATAGGGACCACTTTGGTGGGAAGGTAACAGTGTTCTATGTGCCTTTGGCATTTAGTCATGCTGGCCACATGACCATGGAGATGTCTTTGGACAGCACTGGCTCTTCAGCTTTGTAATGGAGATGAGCAGCGCCCCCTAGAGTCAGAAACGACTAGCACATACGTGCGAAGGGAACCTTTACGTTTACCTAATCCCTATTTGGGATAGAGTCAGAGCAACTGGATGAAGCTGAGCATTAATGGTTCAAAATATAACTGCCCAAAGTTCAATGTATACACTAGAGAAATTTAGTTACATTTTTGATCTTCAGAAAATCAAAGCCAAATACCTAGAAAACGTATTGACTATAAGAAAAATTGTGCAGGAGGTATATTTCTTTCTCGAATGTGACACTAATTATGATTAATTCAAAATTCACAATTGCCTGTGCTTTGGATAAGGGCATCATTAATGCTTACAGTTTGGGTTCTGCCCAGGTTTCCGAAGAACCTACCAAGTAATTGAAGAGGATATGGGACGTTTGAGCAGGAAAGTCTCCAATGTTCAATAAAAGTTTCCTCAGCATATACATCAATTCATCCTGCAGTTAGAGCAGAAGCAGTCAATTTCACTACTTGCACAGGAATCAATTATTGTACTGTAAGGTAACATACAATTAAAATCCTTACAAGTTGCAGTATTATGAATGTTGCTCCATAAATAACACAGGAGAGCTTTTTCATACAGGAGAGATGTAAAACTTAATCAGAACATCTGAACAGAACCCTAGTCTGATAAAAGTCTAATCTTATCTTCAAATGTTGGAACTCCTTATGTTCTTTTATTGTATTAGATATTAACTAATTTGTCTCTAACTTGAATGAACCTTGAGCATCCTTCTCTGGCATTGGCAGGAGACCAGAGATGCTGCCTTCATTTTAAACTGAATGCAGTGAATTCTAATACAAGTCTCTCAGTTGTATCTGGTTAATGTGAAACATGGTTTATAATTACAAGTATAATTTACAAGTCATAAATTTAAAGCTGGATTGTTTCAATAAAACATAGTAAAGATTCACTGCTATTTATTTGGATTCAGTCAAGTTAATCTGAAGTGAATTTTAGACAGATATATTTTCCTCATCTTTTCCTTGCAACTATGCTGATGAAGCAAAAGGAGGGGGGGGGCAGTACAAATCTGAGACCTATTCATCCCTTAATAAATTATTCTTTATTGTTAGTTCCAACTAAGACAGGAACACATTGGGGTTTGGGGTTTTTTTGCCAAGGGCCAGATTTCATCTTTGCTCCACCTGTTAGAAGCCATGCTTCAATATGAACAGGGCCAGGATAAAATTTAATTTAAATGCAATTTATTTAGTACAGGATTACTTTTAATATTTTCCCCATTTGTTACATTAAACATTACAACTGGGTGACCTGAGAAGTCTCAATGACTTTGTAAAGATACACACACATAAACAATGGTGGTCTTTGCCCACCACCACTTTAACAACTATAATAGTTGCTATAATAACTTTATATTGCCACTGTGTTGCAAGAGAATTGTTCTCAATGTCATGCCTTGATGTCTAGAGGCTGTGAGGGTCTGGATGGAAAAGAACAGACTGTAGCTGTTTTCTTCCATCCAAATGAGATGAAGTTGCTATATGCACATTAGGGTTTTCTGTCAACACCAGGATTATCTCTATGGGCATTCACTAAGAAGCAGGTGAAGGAGCTGATTAATAATACAGGAATCCTTCTGGAATCCTTCTAGTACAGAATGACTCAACTTTACTACCCAGATGGAGTACTGCAATATGTAGTACTTTAAATGAGTTACCCTCAATTTCTGAATTACTCAGAAATTGCCAATTGGTGCTGCAAGTATATACTGTAATACTGATTCTGCAAACTCTGCATTGGTTGCCATTTGGTCTCTGGGTACAATTTAATATGCTGGTGTTGACTATTTAGCCCTTCGTGGCATGGCACCTGGGTATCATGAAGAGTGCCTACTCTTGCTATAATAAATCTAACTCATTAGTTCCTTTAGGAAGAAACTATTTTTGGTCCCACACTTCTGAGAGGTGAGGGAGGGTGAACTAACATAAAATAGTCTCCCTGTGGATATTTGGCTGAGACATTGCTGTTGACCATTAGGGAGATGTTGAAAAAAAAGTAAGCACTTTTTCTAAACTAAAAACTATGCCATCTTTTACTTGTTTTCATTTTTTTTATTTGTTGCTGTTACTTTTATTTTTCTGTTTTTTGTTATCTTTGAGATATATCATGGATGTTTTGATTGTTATATTATATACTATAGAAACAACTGATAGTCCTTAGATTGTGATTGGGATACATGTCAAACAAACAAACAAACAATATCCTGGGACTTTAAGTTACTCTCCCCTGGAAGAGGGTTTTGACTGAGTTCTTATACATGTGTTTATGGAAAGCGGAACCTTTACCTGCCGATTACTGATAGTGAGTTTCTCCAGGAAATGTCGAAGAACTGTGGATGGATCTTCAATGAGACAGTTCCACAAGACTTGTTGAGCCACTGCACTCACTATATGAGACAAAAGGAGAGAACTTGTCTGGATCTGACTGGATAAAAAGTGCCTTCTAATAGTAGTATTTAATATGGAAAGAAACTGTTTACCCATGACAGTGGATACTTAACCAAATACAAACATGCTATTTTATGGCTCAGAAAAGGGTATGACCTTGGTATATTTCTCTCAATAGAAATGGAAAGAGAGAACTCAGTTATATGGAAAGCATAACTGCCTATAAATTCACATTTATTATTGTGGGGGATATTTTTTTCTGCCCTTTTGTCTAAAACAGGAAAAGGGCACAAATGTCTTCAAAGAATATATCACTGGAACAAAAAACAAGACCGCACACCCCTTCTGTCCATTAAGATAATGTATCTGTGGTAATAAAGCAAAACTTGTCACTACATTTTCAGCAACATCATAACTTGGGAGCAATAAGTTAAATTTCCTCATTCAGTATCTGGGAAAGCGGTAAAATATGTAGAGTGTTACAGTAAAACTTACTATGCAGAATATTGAAGAAGATGGAAAACCGCACTAAAGATTATTAGAGAATATTAAATGATTTCAAATTTTACTAGACTATCAGGCAATGCAAACTTAAATAAAAAATTTTTAATAAAACTTTTGACTGAAGAGGGACGATGATAAAAAAAGAACCCACATAGAATTTTTGTTAACAATTTTATCAATCATATGTATTCTCTCACATAGACTGTATTATACTGACTGTGTATACAGTTGAAACTCAAAAAATTAGAATATCATGTAAAAGTTCATTTATTTCAGTAATGCAACTTAAAAGGTGAAACTAATATATGAGATAGACTCATTACATGCAAAACAAGATAGTTCAAGCTGTGATGGGTCATAATTGAGATCATTATGGCTTACAGCTCATGAAAACCCCAAATCCACAATCTCAGAAAATTAGAATATTGTGAACAGGTTCAATATTCTAGGCTCAAAGTGTCCCACTCTAATCAGCTAATTAAGCCATAACACCTGCAAAGGGTTCCTGAGCCTTTAAATGGTCTCTCAGTCTGGTTCAGTAAGAAGCACTATCATGGGAAAGACCGCTGACCTGACAGTTGTGCAGAAAACCATCATTGACACCCTCCATAAGGAGGGAAAGCCTCAAAAGGTTATTGCAAAAAAAGTTGGATGTTCCCAAAGTGCTGTATCAGAACACATTAATAGAAAGTTATGTGGAAAGGAAAAGTGTGGAAGAAAAAGGTGCACAAACAGCAGGGATGACCGCAGCCTGGAGAGGATTGTCAGGAAAAGGCCATTCAAAAGTGTTGGGGACTTTCACAAGGAGTGGACTGAGGCTGGAGTCAGTGCATCAAGAGCCACCACACACAGACGGATCCTGGACATGGGCTTCAAATGTCATATTCCTCTTCTCAAGACGCTCCTGAACAACAAACTATGTCAGAAGCGTCTTACCTGGGCTAAAGAAAAACAGAACTGGTCTGTTGCTCAGTGGTCCAAAGTGCTCTTTTCTCATGACAGCAACTTTTGCATCTCATTTGGAAACCAAGGACCCAGAGTCTGGAGGAAGAATGGAGACACACACACTGCAAGATGCTTGAAGTCCAGTGTGAAGTTTCCACAGTCTGTGTTGATTTGGGGAGCCATGTCATCTGCTGGTATTCGTCCACTGTGCTTGATTAAGTCCAGAGTCAACGCAGCCATCTACCAGGAGATTTTGGAGCACTTCATGCTTCCTTCCGCAGACGAGCTTTATGGGGATGCTGACTTCGTTTTCCAGCAGGACTTGGCACCTGCCCACACTGACAAAAGCACCAAAACCTGGTTCAATGACCATGGGATTACTGTGCTTGATTGGCCAGCAAACTCGCCTGACCTGAACCCCATAGAGAATCTATGGAGCATTGCCAAGATAAAGATGGAAGACATGAGACCGAACAATGCAGAAGAGCTGAAGGCTGCTATTGAAGCATCCTGGTCTTCCATAACACCTCAGCAGTTCCACAGGCTGATAGCTTCCATGCCACGCTGCATGGAGGCAGTAATTGCTGAAAAAGGGGCCCAAACCAAGTACTGAGTACATATGCATGCTTATACTTTTCAGAGGTCCGATATTGTTCTATGTACAATCCTTGTTTTATTGACTGCATGTAATATTCTAATTTTCTGAGATTGTGGATTTGGGGTTTTCATGAGCTATAAGCCATCATCATCACAATGACACACCACAGCTTGAACTATGTTGCTTTGCATGTAATGAGTCTATCTCATATATTAGTTTCACCTTTTAAGTTGCATTACTGAAATAAATGAACTTTTGCACGATATTCTAACTTTTTGAGTTTCACCTGTACTTCTGTGTACAGACATTGTCTATGTATATAAAGATTGTGCAGCATGTGAAGAATAATTTGGGAAAGATATTTCATTGAGCACAGTCATCTGAATGTTGCATCTCCTCTCTGCAGCTGCTATGTGATCCCAAGAAAAGACACAGTTGCTTCAAAGAATTGCTGAAAAGTGTTCTGAAGTAACATTTTCTAATGGAATCTGAAACTTAAGTAGTGTATGTGTATAAGACAAAGATTAGCTGACAATGCTTGCTGTTTAAAGAAGTAGAGATATTTTTAATTCCAAAACTTTAAACTAAAACTTTAAACTAAAAGAGTACCGGCTACTCCATCTTCCCGTACTTCTCCATCTTCCATCAAGTGAACAATTGGCAGTACAGCTGCACAAATGCATGCAGGGAACACTGCCTGTGGGGGCTGTGGCACGTGATGATTTGGTGTGTGCTCTGTTGTATGTTCTTCATCTAAAAATAGATGTGGAAGTAAAGTCCAAATTAATTTCTTACATTTCATCTATAGCTACTCCTGTTTATCTATATAACTACTGTTTGGTTCAGAGGTGGTATTCAGCAGGTTCCAACCAGTTCTGGAGAACCAGTACTGGAAATTTTGAATAGTTTGGAATATCACCTCTGACTGGCCCCGCCCCCATCTATTATCTGCCTCCCAAGTCCCAGCTGATTGGCTGGGTCTTCTTTTGTTGCCCTGCACAGGAGAACAGAACTGGAAAGCCAGTTAGTGGGGTGGGGTGGGAATGGAGATTTTGCAGTATCCTCCCCCTGTCACTCCCACCAAGCCAAACCATGCCCACCAAGCCAGGACACACCCACCAAGCCATGCCCACAGGACTTGTACTAAACAGGACTCATAATAAAAAAAATTGAAACCCATCACTGGTTTGGTTGTAAGAAACCCCATTCTGAATAAGAGACAGATTACCTCAAGTCCACTCATCAAATGAATATCAATTTTGCATCTACTGACAAAACTATTTAAACACTCATAAAGGGATAGAATTTTCAAAACAGAGTCACTATTTCTAATGTTTGATTCATATATCATCCTAAAGCTATGTTTGTACTCTTCTATATGATTAGCTGCTTATATAAGCTACATATATAGATTTTATCAAGTTTATTTCTGTGAAAGAAACCAACCAAAAATGAACAACATTAATCACGGGAACAGATCTGGCACAACAACATAGACATTGTTTTAATGTAAAGATCAACTGCCACATTAAATGGTACACAAAATAATAGGTTCTAAAATAATATCACAAATAATATCACAAATGAAGACAAATATATATGTCCATGATAATCTTGCAAGATCCGATTTAGATCAGTAATTTTTAACATGTGTCAGAGTATATTCATTAACTGGCAGAGACATGGTTAACAAAGTAAGCATGGCAACAGACCAGCCAATGAGAGCTGACAGCCTGGGTGTGGTGTGGCTCTGTGCGCTTTGCTAAGAATTGAAAGTGAAATTAACTTGCTTGTTTGCTAAAACTAGAGTTCTGCTCTGAGCTGCTACTGCTTGCTGTTTGTGTTGTGTTATACTGAAAGAATCTACAAATGGTATTGTAAACTTTACTCATGTTAATATGTTTATAAAGAAATTAATGATCCTGCTGAATCAGTCTGTGTGTTTTCTGGATGTGAATTTATGCTGTAAACTCTAAAAATTTGGATATTATTTTAAGATCCAATCTGGGTTAATCACTGGGACCAGAGGTTTAGTTTTCCGAGCTTTTGGACTTGCAGTGGTGCCCATCCTCAGGGAACTTCTCTCTCTAACAGAATGCTAGAGAGAACAGAATGTCTAACACATTCTGTTATAGACAGGTTTTCTGAGAATGAGTTCTAGGACTAGTCTGAAAGCTCAGAAGAGTAAACCTTGGACCAACCCAGACTGGAGCTTAAAATAATATCCACTATAAAAATTGTTGATTTAACTGGAGATGATTCCCTGAATAACAAAGTTCTCATCATAACGAGAATTAGGAATCCTCTCGTTGAAGATCAACATATTTTAAATATTGTAGGAAGACAGCTGTGTTAATCTATAGTGGCAAAAAAACAGGAGTCTAGTAGTATCTTTTCCAAGACATTTTAACACAGAAATAAAATTAAGGCAGAATTAATAAGAATCATAAGACAATTAACCTCCAATCTAAAGCCCCTTACCTTCAGCACTGACTGCTGAACGCACTGACCAAACTGACCCACGTCGAAAAGAATAGTTTCTATGTGATGTACTGGAAGTACATGATGGACTCACAGACAGACGGCGTGATGCCAAGTTGGTGACTTCTTCTACTGATAAAATCAATAGAAGATGTTTACATTTTTATTTATGTAGTCTGCTGATTTACAGCAACAATGAAAAGCATTTTATTATATAATAATGAATAAAACACTTAATTTTATTGTATTGTATCTATAAAAGTATATGAAATTATTTTGTATCAGTTCCTCCCACATATATTTTTAGAGGTCTTCCAACAGCAGAATCATGGTCATTGACAAAACAGTGACATTTGTCCTTCCCTAAAAAACCAAAAATCTGCAAGGATACTAACAAATTTGCAGAGGTCCTTGAAGCTCTTCCTAGACTTACATCTAACAATACAATATTATATGTCCTATGGTACTTCAATAGCAGAAACCAATTAAGGAAGTCTGAAGCAATCAGACCACCAATGATTTAAAATAGGGATAGGTATTTCCAGACCTGCAGTCTGCAGGTGCCTTATTTTGGTGCCTTAACCTCATTGCTCCCAAATTGCACTGTTAAATTTCAGTGGCATTATTTATTCTTTTTCAACCTAGAGAATAGGGATATTAAGTTGCTTCTTCAAAAACAAAAAAAAACCTAGGGAGAAAGATTGCAGCTCTGCATCTTCTGTTAACCAGTAATGGCTGATTGCAGCTCTAGGAAATAGAAATAACTGATAATATAAATATAAGAAAAAAAATTGCCCTTCTTATGTGGTGTATGTGTTCATGTGAAACTTGAAAAATTAGAATATCGTGCAAATGTTCATTTATTTCAGTAATGCAACTTAAAAGGTGAAACTAATATATGAGATAGACTCATTACATGCAAAACAAGATAGTTCAAGCTGTGATTTGTCATAATTGAGATCGTTATGACTTACAGCTCATGAAAACCCCAAATCCACAATCTCAGAAAATTAGAATATTGTGAACAGGTTCAATATTCTAAGCTCAAAGTGTCCCACTCTAATCAGCTAATTAAGCCATAACACCTGCAAAGGGTTCCTGAGCCTTTAAATGGTCTCTCAGTCTGGTTCAGTAAGAAGCACTATCATGGGAAAGACTGCTGACCTGACAGTTGTGCAGAAAACCATTATTGACACCCTCCATAAGGAGGGAAAGCCTCAAAAGGTAATTGTAAAAAAAGTTGGATGTTCCCAAAGTGCCGTATCAAAGCACATTAATAGAAAGTTATGTGGAAGGGGAAAGTGTGGAAGAAAAAGGTGCACAAACAGCAGGGATGACTGCAGCCTGGAGAGGATTGTCAGGAAAAGGCCATTCAAAAGTGTTGGGGACTTTCACAAGGAGTGGACTGAGGCTGGAGTCAGTGCATCAAGAGCCACCACACACAGACGGATCCTGGACATGGGCTTCAAATGTCATATTCCTCTTCTCAAGACGCTCCTGAACAACAACGTCAGAAGCATCTTACCTGGGCTAAAGAAAAACAGAACTGGTCTGTTGCTCAGTGGTCCAAAGTGCTCTTTTCTCATGACAGCAACTTTTGCATCTCATTTGGAAACCAAGGACCCAGAGTCTGGAGGAAGAATGGAGACACACACACTGCAAGATGCTTGAAGTCCAGTGTGAAGTTTCCACAGTCTGTGTTGATTTGGGGAGCCATGTCATCTGCTGGTATTCGTCCACTGTACTTGATTAAGTCCAGAGTCAACGCAGCCATCTACCAGGAGATTTTGGAGCACTTCATGCTTCCTTCCGCAGACGAGCTTTATGGGGATGCTGACTTCGTTTTCCAGCAGGACTTGGCACCTGCCCACACTGACAAAAGCACCAAAACCTGGTTCAATGACCATGGGATTACTGTGCTTGATTGGCGAGCAAACTTGCCTGACCTGAACCCCATAGAAAATCTATGGGGCATTGCCAAGATAAAGATGAGAGACATGAGACCAAACAATGAAGAAGAGCTGAAGGCCACTATTGAAGCCTCCTGGTCTTCCATAACACCTCAGTAGTGCCACAAGCTGATAGCTTCCATGCCACGCTGCATTGAGGCAGTAATTGCTGAAAAAGGGGCCCAAACCAAGTACTGAGTACATATGCATGCTTATACTTTTCAGAGGTCCGATATTGTTCTATTTACAATCCTTGTTTCATTGACTGCATGTAATATTCTAATTTTCTGAGATTGTGGATTTGGGGTTTTCATGAGCTATAAGCCATCATCATCACAATGACACACCACAGCTTGAACTATGTTGCTTTGCATGTAATGAGTCTATCTCATATATTAGTTTCACCTTTTAAGTTGCATTACTGAAATAAATGAACTTTTGCACGAAATTCTAATTTTTCGAGTTTCACCTATATATGAGAACTCTCTAGGCCAAAGAACACATTCCAGAGTACAAAGTGAGTGCACCTTCTTCCTCCTGCTCTGAGCTTGGAGAACAACTAGGTTCATAGCAAGCTTCCTGGGTGATAGGTATGGCAGTGATGAGACTAGCTTCTCGGCCCAGACGTTTCTTCTCCTCTTCCTGTTGCAGGTTCTTCAGAATGTGTTCTGCTCGTTGATGAGAACGTGATACTGCCCGGGCTGAAAATGATTTCTGCAATCAAACCATTAAAAAAGACATTGGAAAAAGTTGCTTTATTTTTTTTATAAAGACACTTGCTTACTTGAATACTACTTCATCAAACACAACTCAGGTTTATTTTTGTAAATAATATATCAACTATCAGAATTTATCATCCATCACACCAATGGAAAGAATGAAAACATACAAAGGGTGTGTGTGTGTGTGTGTGTGTAATATATATTGAGTGATCTTGAGATTTGCAGGTTATCTAATCCCATTTTGGGAAAAATAAGTGAAGAGCTGACAAAAATAATGAGAACTGAGTTTCACCAAATGTTGAATTGGGAATGACATGAGCGGGATATGGACAACTATTTGGGAAATTAAATAGAATATGTGCTATTGGAATGAAGCAGATAGAAAACTATTTACTGAAAGGTGAAATGATTGAAAAATATAACATGTCTGAAGCCGGAGGAATTTTTTTCTTTAAATATTATTTGATAATGATCATTTCAATGGGGATGACGAACCAACTTCTAAATTGTCTCAACCTTTGTTTCTCTTTTATTCCTCCCTTTTCTCTGCTCTCAAACCCTCCCTGGGCATAAATTAATTTGGTAAAAGAATAAAAGGGCTGTATGTATATCCGATTCTTAACAGTACAGTACACATCTCCTCAAAAGTAAGGCTTTAGAGATGCTCATCCCCAGGCAAGAGAGCACGATTATTTGGCCATTTGTCGCTCTGCAGCTGAAGGCAGTTGCTGGATGTCTGAAAGGCAGGAGAGAGACGGAGCTTCTGTGTTGTTGTCACCAACAGGCTGCCACCCATCAGGCAGGGTGACCTACTTGCGGATCTCCACTGTCTCATCCCTGGCCCGCATTGTGATAGCACCCTTTCCAAGGGTTTGGGGGCAAAGAGGCTGGTTTGCTTCTTGCTCTCTTAATGAATGGGTATTTTATGAAGTGGGCATACTTAAAAAGCAGTCTGGTTATTTTAGGTTGTGAATTTAAACATGTAAAATGTGTAGAAGTATGTGCATTGAAGGGGGAAGGTATGTACTTAGGCAGTTGCCCTGTCTCTGCAGCATCAGTCATGTGATTGAATGAGCGTGGCCAACTTGACGTCCCTCACAGCAAGTGCCGCCCCCCCATGCCATGAGTGATGTTGAGTTGGCATGCCCACCCAGTCACATGACCACCTAGCCACACCCACCAAGCCACGCCCACAGAATCGGTGGTGGTAAATTTTGAATCCCACCACTGCTTGGAAACAGTTGTGCGATTCAACCGGTGTAACAACCAGTTCGATGACCGTGTGGTTCACTCATGCACATGTGCTTCACTTGCCCGTGCTCCACATTTTTAAAAAGCCTCTAATTCTTACCTTCAACTGCAGCCTCTGTGAATAAAACAGCTGAGGCGCAGCAAGCTGCTCTGCCACGTGAATCAGCTGTGCTCTAAACAAAGGAAATAAAGCACAGGAAAGAGCAGGAGCAGGTGGGCGGGCCCACATGCTCATCACAGCGAACGGTTCAGAGCCAGCTGATCATTGGAACAAGGGGTTTACCTGAAGCAGTCCAAACTGGGAGAATCCCATCCCTGCTTGGAATACATTGAGTAACAAAACAAGGGCAGATGGCAATTATTTTCTCAGATGAAGTATTTGGAAGTGCAATTCACTGCAATATTTGAACAATATGCAAGCAATTGCTATCTTCTTTATAACATCCTGTGAAATCTCCCTTCATAAATTATTAGACTTTCAGTCTTCCTGAGCAGATAATAATGTTAGTGTAGTTTTGGGAGGGCGGAGCTGGCGTCGCGACAATATGGCATGCGATCTTGGAGGTCTGAGATCGCTGCCGATATCTTTGCTCCTGGATGGTCCAAATGGATCTAAACCGTCCCGAAGAGATGGTGCATGTAAAGAGTGCATCCTGTCAATCCCAGGGACACCGCAAAGTCCCTGGTAGATCCAGGAGAAGCTCTTTTTGCCAGAGGCAAAGAGGCAGCCATTAAAGCTGCTGAAGTTAGGACAGCTCCGAAACGAAAGAGAACCAAAAGAGAAAGTGTGCCGATTTGGAGAGAATTTTTTCTTTCCTTTAAGATTTGAAAGGACACCCTAAGGAAAAGAAAGAATCTGTAAAAGTTTTGACAGAAGTGATTAAGCGGCGATTTTAAACAGGAAGTCAAAGTAATATTTTTTTATTTTTTTTTCTCATTGCTGGATTTTTTACACATTTTTTACACAAGAGAAAAATTAAGATTAATATGAGAGTAATCTTGGACACTTTGGAATACTACTAGGCACCACCTGGAAAACAAATGGCTTTGATATTTCTAGATGCACAGAAGGCATTTGATAATGTGAATTGGCGATTCATGTTATTACAACTGGAACAGATGGGCTTTGCTAAAAAATTTATTCAAGCAATAGAAGTTATATATCATAAGCAAATGGTAAAGGTAATGATTGAGGGAGAACTGACAGACTCTATTGATATAATAAAAGGAACAAGACAAGGGTGCCCAATATCACCTCTGTTGTTTGTGTTAACCTTGGAAGTGCTAAACAGAAATATTAGAGATGAAAAGAATATAAAAGGGATGAAAATTTAAAAGGAAGAATTTAAGTTGCAAGCATTCGCAGATGATCTGGTTTTCATTCTAGAAGACCCACTAGAAACAGCTTCAAAATTGATAGAAAAGATAGAGACATATGGAAAAGTGGCTGGTTTGAAAATAAACAAAGATAAGACAAAGATCTTGACAAAGAATATGCTATCAAGACAAAAGGAAGAACTGGCAGATCTATTGAAAATTAAGGTCACGAATAAGATTAAGTACTTGGGGATACATTTGACAGCAAGATGCAGTACATTAAAAGAGAATAATTATATCAAAACTTAAGCAGCAGATAGCGTTAGATTTGGCGAAATGGAAAAATTTACAACTGTCATTAATAGGGAGAATATCAACAATAAAGATGAATATACTACCCAGAATTTTATATTTGTTTCAAACAATTCCAATTAGGCTTGGAAAAGATTACTTTGAAGATTTAAATAAAATTGTGTGGAAATATATATGGCAAGGAAAGAAAGCAAGAATAAAGATAAAGCTTTTGCAAGATGCTAGAATAAGAGGAGGATTTGGTTTGCCTAATTGGGAGTTGTATTACCAAGCTACAAATTTGATGTGGATTAAGGAATGTATAACATTAAGAAACACTAGATTGTTGACATTAGAAGGACATGATCTGTTGTTGGGGTGGCATGCTTTTCTATGGTATAAAGGAACTAAATCACAGGAGTATTTTACAAGACATTGTATACGGGAGTCTCTGTGGTTAAACTGGGAGAAGACTAAAAGACAATGCTATTTGAAAATTCCAGTCTGTTCCAGTCTGAAAAGGTGATTAAAAAATTGTATGGAAAGTTATTAGAAATTAAATTAGAAGAAGAACAAGTTAAAGAAACTATGATTGCTTGAGGGAAGAATTTTGGATATGGGATTGATCTAGAGAAATGGCAAAAATTGTGGTTTCAAAATTGTAAAATGACAATGTCAACAGCATATAAAGAAAATTTGTATAAGATGTTTTACAGGTGGCATTTTCCCCCAACAAGAATAGCAAGAATGTTCAAGAACAAATCGGAGAAATGTTGGAAATGTCATCAGACACCTGGCTCATATTACCATATGTGGTGGACTTGTGCGGATGCTAAAATATATTGGACTAAAATCCACACGTGGTTGGAAAAAATGACAAAAAAGCATATAGATTTGAAACCAGAGATATTTTTATTGGGAATTTTACCTGAAACATATAGTAAACAATTGAAATACCTGATTGTAAATGTATTAACAGTGGCTAGGATTGTATTTGCCAAAAATTGGAAAAATGAGAAAATACCATCACAGGAGGAAATCATTAAGAAAATATTGGAATGTGCTGAAATGAGTAGATTGACATTTGAAATTAGAGAACAAGAGGATAAACAATTTTATAAAATCTGGGATCTATTCTGTCAATGGTTAGAAAATAAAACATGGTAATGAAATATGTAGATTCTTAGAAAAAAATAAATATATAAAGATGTATTCTTTTCTTATTATATCTACAAAATGATTGTAGGATAGATTTGAGATGATAATATGAACTGTCATAAAACAATTTAAGTAAAATATGATTATTTCGTAAAACATGAATGAACAAAAGTATAGTCAAATGATTGATTAACAATGATATTAATATATTTAATACTTGATTGAAAATATGAGAATATATACAATGTAATTGTAATTGAAGACTACGAAATGGAAGGACAAAACAATTTGTAAACCAACCGACATACTGTATGTATATATATGGAAGAAGGCTTGATGTTTTTATGTTTTGTTTGTCTATGTTTGTCTTAAAAACCAATATTTTTTAAAAAAATAATGTTAGTGTAGTTTTGTTTCCAGATCCCACTTATCATACAGACATATGAGAAGGAGCCACAGATTCCTAAAGGTAAATTTTGGATTAGCTAGTTTTGGTTGATTTTGCAGCATTTTCTCTGTATGAGGAAAAGAATAAATTCTTGTAATGCTGTTCTAGATTGTTATGCCTAGACTCAATTAGACAAATGATCTGTGTATTCAAGAGCAGCTATAAAAAGCTGATAACCAAAACAGTTCCAGAAGCATTTATTAGAATTTATTAAATTGCATATTAAGAAACAAAAGACTAAGCATGTGACAGCCAATCTTATTTCTAAGAGATCCCTTGAGGATAGATGCCTCGAGGATTTATTAATCTGCCTTATATTTTTGTTTCTCTGTGATTTCACCCTCTACTACAGTTACTTACAGACTGATCTTCATTGATGGGGTCCTGCACACTCCCACTGCACTGGGGAACCCATGGAGGGTCAAACATGGGGACAGATGGCATTCCAAGCACTGGAGAGGGTAGGGTGAAGTTAATACTTGGTGGAGGAATCTGTAAAAATAAGTCCAAAAGATTCAATATGATAGAAATCACTCTTGTACATCTCTCCTGAAAATGCTTTTTTCCAGGAACAAGGAAATGTTAAAATATGAAATGAAATGTTAAAATATAAATATATATAAAAAATATATTATAAAATATAAAAAATGTTAAAATATAAAATATAAAGGAAATGTTAAAATATAAAAATGTTAAAATAAAAATGTTAAAATATTTAATTCTATCCTGAGATAAAGAAGAATTACAAAATACAATTTTTCCTCACATAATAAAATAGAAATTCAAGTAATTCCTTTTTTAGATGTTTTGGTAGTTGGGTTAGGATTACTTTATTTTTTAAAACTTAATTGTAATAAATAAATGAAATGCAGAGCAAACTATTTCTTATCTAAGCAAACTGTCCAAGCACTGTCAAACTGCTGGAAATAATAGAAAAATTAGCTTTGATAATTAGCTTTGTCAAGGAGGGATGACAATGTTTACAGGCCTTGGTATATATCCAGAAAGTTATGTACTGGTTTTCTTTTTTTCTCATTATAGAGCATCCAGAAAACGTATCAGTATTAGGAAATATAGCTTTGAAGGCCAAAGAATTTAGTCATTTTTCTTTCATTATATCATCTTACCATATGCCTTGACAAACATAGTGCTGATATATTATTTCCTCTCAGTTATAAATTATAGGGTTAAAATAGCCATTTGTATGGGAGAACAATAGATCTGCAAATTATGTGAAGGAATGTAGACTTGGCCTTGGGGAGGGGGAGGGAATGAGCGAGGTGTTTAACAAGGGAAATTTAGAGCCCAGAAAAAGAGGAAAGGGTGAAAAAGAAACTCAAATTACTCCCACCTTGATTTTCCTTGATATAAGAGTAGCATAGAGAATATTGTAGAGAGAAACTCTGACAGAATTTCAAGATTGTGTTACTTCATCCCACAAAAATAAAAAGCATTCTTGAAATCTGTATTGTGCCTGCCTTTTTCTTTTTACTTTGCCTACTTTCAAAGGGATATGATAAGAAGCCTTTAAATGGCTTCATTTACACTTCAACAACTATAAGGAATCAGGCTATTTTTTTGGATTACAATGTGCAATTTACTTCATAACATTCTTCAAAAATGATATACCAGAATTTCACTCTCAGTGCTTCTAAAAACTAGAATTTGCCTATCAGTTCCAACTAGTTTAAATCTTCTCAGAAATTCATTATAGCATAGAAAATAGAGAATTTCTATGATTCACTATGACAGAAACTGCTTTAAACAATCAACTTTATTTTGCTAGACAACAAAAACACAAGTTAGAAAGAAAGGGACATAAAAAGGATAAATGTTAAAATGAAAATTTGTTAACATGGACAAACAAAATATTATTGTTACTACAGTATTAATGTTATTGTGATATATGTTATTGATTATGATTGCCTAAAATAATTGTACACAGACAGCACGCTGACTGAAATCATTTTTATATATTATACTAATAAAACAAAACTTTTTAAAAATTGACTTGTTTAAAGTCAATTGTTAAGGCTTCTGATATATATTCAATAATGCAATATTTTTTCTAGTGCTTTCTACAGCTTACAAAACACTGCTTTATCTTTCCCAACAATTGAGCAAGATCATAACTGATTATTTATAATTTTCGCACTACTGTCCAGGAAAAGTTTAGTTCCCCATGCATTTCTACAAAGGAAAAAGAAGAGTGAAATCAGTCACCAGAAAAAATCAAGAAGGAGAACAGAGAATCTAGAAGAACTTTATGACAGGTGTGGTGTACTCAACTAGATTAAATTCTATTCAGAGTTGACGGCAAAATTGGTGGCACAGTGGTTAGAATGCAGTATTCTGATACTTGTTGTTGGGGTGGCTAAAAGAGTGGGTGAACCTTCAGAACAAGAGGCTACTTGTTTTAGAAGGCCATGAATTAAGGTTTGGATGGCCCAGTTATTTATGGTACGACAAAGTTAAAAGGTAAATGTTAATTTTAACAACCATTTTGCTAGATATGCCATTCTAAGAGATCATCTCAGAAACCACCAACAGGCTATTACAACTACATGGCATCATCCTAGCACACAAACCGACTAAAGCCCTCCAAAACATTCTAAGTAAACCCAAAGACCCAGCAGCCCCGGAAGCAAAAAAGGACTCATCTATGATATACAGTGTAAGGACTGTAACAGTCACTATGTAGGTCAAACAGACAGAAGACTAGCAGAGTGCATCCATGAACACTAACTGGCAGTCAGAAAACATGATGAAATCTTTAATTTCACAGAATATGAACAGTTTCAGCTGGTAAGCATCCTAGACTAAGACAAATTAAAAAATACTAGAGAATTCCTGGAAGCCTGGCATTCAGACCAATCAATCATCAACAGGCATATAGAGATAAATAACATCTACCAGAGGGGTGGTATTCAGCAGGTTCTGACCAGTTCTGGAGAACCGGTAGCGGAAATTTTGAGTAGTTTGGAGAACCGGCAAATACTACCTCTGATTGGAGATTTTACAGTATCCGCCCTCTGCCACGCCCACCAAAAGCCATGCCCACAGAACTGGTAGTAAAAAAAATTGAATCCCACCACTGACATCTACCTACCATTCAAAAGAGACAATAACAAAGGTAAAGACCAAAACACCTCCTCACCAGCAATCAGCCCCCAAATAAGCAGACATTAATGCCAAGATTAATATTAGACCAGCAATCAAGAAGGAACTACAAACTCAGACAGACAAGTTAACAGTAAACAATAGCCTATCCAAGAACCATCAGGAACACTCCCACCAACACTGACAGGGCAAGCATCTAGTATATAAGCAGAGAACAAACCTTATTCCCTTCTAGCATTGATGATGTTACCCAGTTTATTACAAAGCTCAGACAGTATCAAGAACCTCACAGTTCAACCCTGAACTACAAATGTTTCCATCTATTGATAATAACTTGACTGCAGATTTTGAATTACATAGTTTGGGATTAAATCATAAAGATTTTGCATACGGATTTTAATCTAGGGAGATAGAACATCAGACCATTTATTTATATTTGGCCAGGAAATAATTAAGAGCATTGTTATGTGATACAGGCTAATATCATGTCTATATCTTGAGGGATCTGGTTTGCAATCAAGCTATTCCCTCATTCTGTGGAAGTTGATTCAAGACACCAGAGCTCAAATTTTCATCTCTAGTCCTTTTGATTCTATTCATAATTATTGAGCGGGTTTTTGTTATTGTTCACCTTAAAGATTTGTTGAGCTCCTTCTTCCATGCGAGGCCATACTTGATATCTAAATCTCCAGAGGGTGTGGAACTTCAGAATGGCATTCAGTCTCTGCACTGCCTCCGAGTGATGAAATTCAGACATCAGCATATCTGAAACTGCCTCTGGTACTTTCACAGCACACAGAAGGAACATGGCAGCTGTAGGAAGCAAATATTCCATGAAACATCTCCCCCGCTCTTACAGTCTGGAAGCATTATTATTTACTGATGTACTTGAAGCTGAGAAGTGGAAGGCACTAGTGGGATTGAACCAGTATAACAATTGGTTGGGTGAGCGCGTGCAGCGTTTGAAAACTGCCCATTTTCAGCTCTAATACTTACCTTCTACTGCAGCCCTGGTGAGTAAAACAGCTGAGGCGCGGCAATCCACTGTGCCGCGCAAATCAGCTGAGCTGCAAAACACGGAAATAAAGGACAGACTAAGGCAGGGGTGGGTGGGCAGGGCCAAATGATCACCAGAACTACCAGTTTGCCTGAACCGGTCTGAACCGGTAGAATCCCACCCCTGGGTGAAAGCACATATTAAGCTTATGAGCAGACTTGATAACAAAAGGAGCAGGAAATTGTCTTTGAATTTCAAGCGGGGAAATATCATGAAGAGAAGACAAGGTGGCAGCGCATATAAACATGGGCTGCATAGGCAAGGTTCTCAAAATCAGAGGAAGATTTCTGTAGCATTAGATCAAAAATCCTCAGAAGCCAATGCTGGGTGAAACTACTATGATAGTTCCAAATCCTTAAGATTGGATTTTTTGCACTCTTGAGGGCATTCTTAGAATGTGAAAGGTGCCTCTTACCTGCTGCACCAGCCATATGTTCATCCATACTGAGCAACAATTCCCATGCTGCAGGCTGGATGTCCCCATACATCTCTTCTGTGAGGATGGGAGCTGCCTTGATTAACAGTGAAAGTGGTGCTGGAGACAGGCTCATCACCTGCAAAAGAAAACCATACACTCAATAGTATAAAATAGGGCCCTCACAAACATATTCCCCTGTTGAGGGGAATGTAGCACACACAGTAAGAGTGCTGAAGTCTGCAGCTTCTTCACAGAGACCAGGTGATGCCAGATAATCTATTATTTAAAAAGATTATAGAAAACTGATCCAAGAAGACAATGCAAGTAAAAATTGGGGAACACCTATCTAGATAGCTTCTACAGTACAGGTAGTCCTCACTTAGTGACTCTTCAAAGTTATGATGGACCTCCACAGAATTATTTTCAACCAGGTTCTGGAGTTCTGATGGCAATATATACATATACTCTGAGGGCATTTGATCACATTTTTGGTTCCTGGCCATTGCACTGTGTTTATGGCCATTTGCAGTCATGTGACTGTGTTTTTTGGTGGTTTTTGCTGATTTTTGGTGCTTACTTCCAATTCTAACAAAAATGGCTATTGAAGAAAATGGGTCGGCTTAACAATTATAGCATTCTTTTCACAACTGCAGTTTTTGCTTAATGACCAATACAAAAAAGGTTATAAAATTGGGCACAGTCAAGTGGTAACCAACTTAAGAACAGCCATGACTTAATGGCAATTCTGGGATAAATTATAGTAGTAAATTGAGGACTACCAATAGATACATTAGATCATCTGAATTATCAACAGTGAATTCATTTAAATCAAGGTAAAATGTGACATTCCCATAGTGCTGAGATAGACTTCATAGAGACCTATGTTACTAGGCACTATGTGCCTCAGTGTAAGGCAGTAAGGCAGGTGAACCATGTTTCCATCATATGTTTCATGCGATGCAAACTGTGCATTGGCAACATTCTACCACATGTACAGTATTAACAGACACCATGGATAATTAAACAGAAGTCAAAGGAGCAATTCACAGGCTTAAGATTCCCTAGAGTTTCTCTACCTGGCACCATGGCTGGGATTCTACCAATACCGGATTGGTTTGGTAGAACCAGTTATTACAATTCTGCGCAGTTTGGAGAACTGGCAAATCACACCACTGGCTCCCACTCAACCCTGATCTAGTGAGTGACATTTAGGGTATATTATTTTCTTCTACTTAGCCAATCCTGACTTTAATGAAGAAAATGCTGAAGCAGAAGTGAACTAATCAATAAGTATGATGTTCAGGGATTGGGATATTTATTCTAGGTGAATATATATTATATAATCCCTTTGAATGATCTGGAAATACTTCTTACTTTTCAATAATGTTTGGATTCTCAAGTGACAGTGCTGGAAAAGAATGCAACTACACAATTACACCTAGTGGCAACTACTTCTAAGCTAGAAGATTTAGCAGGAGTCACCTACTCCTTAATTACATATTAACTGACTATGCAATGTGTTATATGCAGTGCTGCATTTGAATCTCCAGAAATTTAATTAAATTACAGCAGTTAAATTGCTAGATGTGTTATAAAATTTACAGTGATTGCCAAAAACAATTTAAGATGTTAAACTTTAAATGATTTCAAGGCTATCTGAAGAACTATCTCAATGATAGCCAGTCTGAAGGCTAAGATCAGGAGACGCCCTAAAGATACCTTCCCTTTATGGGATTCATTTGTTCAAAATACAAAACAAGTTTTGGGAGAATTTCTGAAAAGGAAAACCACTTTGGAATCTAAGAATGAGGATGTGTCAGAAGACAGATGGAATTAAAAATAGACCAAAAGTTTATGTCTGATGATTATAAAGTAGTTCCACACTAATTCATTGCCTGTGAGATATAGAAAATTGCCACTAACTTAATGTAAGTGCTTTTCTTAAATCTAATGAAATAGAGAATTACTAGTGCTTAAAAACATAGAGGGGTATAAATATGTTAACATATCACATATGTTAAGCAGAGACTTGAACCTGGGAAAGTGAAACAGAAATTGCTTTTTAATGTCTGTTAAATTATTTTTTTTAAAGTGTAAGTAAATAAGCTTTTAACTCCTTTGTTTTCTTGGGAGGGTACTCCCTTTTCAGAGCAGGATTTCCTTTTTCTTTTCTTTTTAAAAAACTAACCTCCCTCCCCCACCCTCTCTCTCTCACACATACCCAAATGCACAGGTTGGATCTTTCTTTCCTCCTGGCCCATACAGGCAACACCCACGCAAATGACTTAGAGTTGGCCATGCCCACCGAGTCACCTGACCACCAAGCCTTGCCTACCCAGTCACATGACCAACAAGCCATGCCCACAGAACTGTTGTTAAAAATTTGAATCCCAGCCCTGCCTGGCACATATATACTGTATATCAAAGGCTAAACATAGTGTTCCACTAGTACATTATTCCTGTAGGTAATGGAAATTCACATTACCTGATGCCTTATGTATTTCAACATCCCAGAGTCTTTTTTTCCTTCAAGATTAGAATCCATCACTCTTTTCTTCAGGGATGGTGTTCTGAGGCATGACTTGTCTGAACACTGAAAAACAATTGACCTAAATAAATCTGAGCGCTTTCAAAAGTTAGCTCATTAGTGGAAACTGGGGATACCATGATGTTTCTGACAATAATACACGTAACTAATGCAGCTTTCCTTGTTGACCAGAAGCCACTGATAATGAGAGAAGCTGACATTTCCTTCTTTGCCTATTTCCAAAATGATGCAGGTTTCACAGGGTTTAACAACCTCAACAGAATGTTGAAACAAATATTTGAAGCCAGCTTCATTCGTCACAACATTTATAAAACATTGTGATATATGCCCAAAAAGAATGAAGCTTGCTGTGTCATGAAGCTTGCTTCCTCATTCATTTGCCCCTTTGCTCCCAGTATCAAAAAACTGTGGCAGCATGGGCAGCAAACAAATTAAATAAATAAATAAATAAAAATACATTGTTTCACTAAGGAAGGATCCTATATTAAACACAGTTCTTAGAAACGCCTCCCGCTTCTATTCACCTGAGAGAGTGTAGCAATCAGGTTTGACAGTGTAAAATAAATGTCTAGGCAGCTGAAAAATGAGTAATTAATGTATTTATTCATTACCTCTTACCTCTTTTTGTTTTTTGCCTCTGGCCACACCATTTAGTAAGTTATTTTCTTTAAGTGAATCCACAGTGTCTCCGTATAAAAGTTTGATCGCCCGGACAAGGCGTGCACACGAACGACTGTGGTGGAGGTAGCAGTGAGGGTGGCAGTAATCAATATGGGTACAAATGAAACTCTGCTGGTTGCACAGAAGTATCATCACCTGGAAACACAAAGTATGAACATTTATAGAATTGCAGTCCTGTCTTTGTGCCAAGAGAAGAATATGTGAACAACCTTTTTTAAATATCAGAAACCATAGACAGCAAAATCTTTGAAATATTTTCAAACTATTTGTCTCCTTTCCCATCCTCTTCAAATTAATATTTCATAACTCTGACAATTAACTCATGAATGAGAGATCTAGCAAATATCTCATACTCATTAATCTTAATTCTTAAACATATTTGTTCAGTTTCATTGTTCAATGAAATGTTCCAGGGCAAAGTGAGAACAAACAATAACTTTTTCCTTTGTTCCAAAGGCCATGACAGAGTTTGAATATAAACTTGCACTTTACTCAGAGTTGCCTAGTTTAAGCACAGGAATTTTATCCCTGCCAGTTGTCTATATCAAATTTCATTTCTGGAAATAATATTTACTCCAGGATTCTCCTCCTACACCCAATTTTTCTTGGCTGAGCAGCTGTGATTGCTTCTTCTTGGTTGGTGTGATGACCCAGGGCATGGCACAAAGACAACACAGTCAAATAAGCAAGAAGAGTCCCTTTATTATCTCCAACTTTGCCCCCAATGTCCAGGTTATCTTCAGCTGGAGAAAAACTCTCCCAGGAACTGCCTTTAACTGTAGAAAATTCAGTCCAAAACAAGGTACACACAGACTGTAACTAAAAATCCAAACAAACAAAGCTGCGGTAATTAACTTGACAGGGCAGGAGAAAGACTTTCAGACCTGAAAGCATGGCAACGGTCACACAGTTGGGAAGATGCAGGAACACAAATAAGCCACAACAATCCCAGATAAATTCACGATTTGCTCCCAACAACTTACTGTGTGCAGCTTCCCTTTTTAAACACTGTTCGCAGCTGCAGCTAATGAAGGGAATCAGGGCCCTTTCCTCCCCCGTAAGCCACACAACTCATTTTGCTCCCTTCTCCCTGCATGCCCTAGGATGAAAAGGGCTTGGGTCTTCCTCTTCCTTGCTCTACCTCTTCCCTGCTCTGCCCAGCCAGACTGTGCCCTTCCCCAGTTTCTTCCACAGCCAATGGAGCCACACTCCCACTCCTTGTCAGCTGTTCAACCTCTCGCTCCAAATCAGATTCCGACAGGGGTATGACAGTTGGTTTTATGAATCCTGGACATGTAAGACAAATTAATTACTTTGAAGATTCAGGAAGCATAATATGAGAGTAGTGGAGAGGGAAAACTTTATCTACATTTCCTCTCCCTCTTCTTTCCATTTTCTTGCTCACTTGTTTATTCATTTTTGCAGTTCCCTATTTATATCATCTAGTTGATAGGGATCTTAGAGCTAAGTAACTAAAGAGTACTAATATAACATTATAATTATAAATATATTGATGTCATTGTCCTCCAAGGAAAATCTTTGGGTTGTCCTATAGTAAGCTAAAGTTTAATCATGTGTGCTGGTATTTTGAAAAATGATATTCTGTTTGATCCTAGTATCTAATTGCAGAGGGCATCAAATGGCAACTGTAGGAAAACTATAAGTAACTAGTTTTCCATATTTTATTTTGTACTAAATTTGATTGTATTCTTTACTAATATATCAACTCACTATTTAAATGGCAAAAGTTTAATTTTATATTTGATTAGTTCTATTTGCTTGATCACAAAATACACCTTGAATTTAAGGAATTCTGAATTCTCCTTCCCCCTCCCTGCCATCAGATGATCCAAGAAACAACTTTAATAAAAACAGCCATTACAGATCAGGGCCAGAGCACTATGGAGATTTGTAAATATAGCTAGATTGGACCACTTGTGCTTTGCCTCAGGAGTTCAATAATCTGTCTAAATTATTCCCTTGACTTCTGGATTTATGTTTGGAAAAACTGTGTGGTATGCTGTTATTACTAAGCCAGGAAACAAGTACAAGAGCTTGAAAGATTTTAGATTACATCAGAGGAAAACTACTTTTAACTTGGGACATCTGAATCCCTCTAAATCATCTTAATTTGGCTCAGGGTCAGTGGTGGGATTCAATTTTTTTTACTACCAGTTCTGTGGGTGTGGCTTGGTAGGTGTGGCAGGGGAAGGATACTGTGAAATCTCCAGTCAGGGGTGGTATTTGCCGGTTCTCTGAACTACTCAAAATTTCCACTACCGGTTCTCCAGAACTGGTCAGAACCTGCTGAATACCACCTCTGCTCAGGGTATAAGATTTAGACACATTGGAAATGCATTGTTTTAATCACATTATTTATCTATTCATCTATCCATTCTGATTGAACTTCGAAGTCCACCAAACATTATCCTGGTTAAAGATCCAACAAATGCACTGCAATTAACAAAATACTATGTTTTGTGTTCATATACATTGTGTGCACAATTATTAGGTAAGTTGTATTTGGAGGATAATTTTATTATTGAACAACTGCAGTATTCTCAGTCAATCGAAAATGTTAACAAACCTCAACCCTGAATATTTAAGAAAGTAAAAATGAGGTTTTGGCCTAGGAGAATATCTACTGTACAGCACTTTCTATTCCTACTTTTGTTTAATGCTGCTTCTGAATGTTTCTTTCAAGATTAAATAACTTTGCTTCTTTCAAACCCTAATGCTTTTCAACTTGCCAATGAACTGTGGGGAGGAAAGGGGGAAATGGAATGCAGAGAATGTATATGGAAATCATGAGAGTATGGAAACCATCAAGGTCACCACTGCAGGGGCTTGAGAAAGAGATGGACTGTTCCCATAACAAGAGGATGTCTCATAATTGGACAGTGTGGTCACCCGGGATGGGGGGGAGAGAGAATAGAAAGCTATTGTTTAACTAGGCAAGTATTTAAGTGGGAACACCAGAACTAGTTTTGTTTCTTCAATACTAATATAGTATATCTAATAAAGTTTTACTTTTGGGAATTCAACTCTCCAGAGTGTTTCCTTGTTTTAGGTTCACTAACTGGACAACTGACATTTTCTGGATTAAATTAAATTCTTGAGCAGTTGAAACCTTGTTATTCATAAAAAAGAACAACTTTAATTTCCCTCTGTTCTGATGACAAACTCTGAATATTATATAATTCCAGGGAAACAATAATAATATCTACTTACATGTAGCCACGTCATATTCCGGTGATAGTTATCTTCTGTTCCAGTGCTGCTGAGCACTTCAGGTTCTATACTAGGTTCACTTGCACTCCAAGGGCTTCCTTCTTAAAAAAAAAAACACACACACATCCAAAAATAGTTGCCTTCTGATGCTAACTCCAAATTTTGAATCTAATATATATGCTTGTAAACCAGACCAGGGGTTTGGAACAATTGATTTTATTCCCCTATATTTTTTAGAGAGAACAGAATAATATGCCAGAAGCATAACAATTCCTAATAGGCCAAGCCCTTCAGGAAGGAATTTGAGTTATAAAATATCACCTCCAACCTTTCTTCATGTCCCAATTATTAGCTAGATTGATCATTACAAGCATAATTTATAGTCACCATGGAAATGACCACTAATCAGGGATAAACCTTGTTCCCTTTTCTGGAAGAGGGGAGGGAGAGTAAGTAGAAACAAAATTCTTGCATAATCATGCTGCTGGCTATTGTTGGTTTCAGTGATTTGCATTGACTGGGCTCCATATTAAAGAAAGATAATACACATATTTCTGCAATGGCAGCAATTTGTTACAATTACTGCCTTGTTAGATCCCATCAAGGGGTTATAGAACACTGGGGTGAGAAAGAGAAATCCTGATGGACATTTGAGAACAAAGGCAGAGGAATGCTCTCTTAGACCCCAGAGTTTCCTGCGTGCACTTATGGTCAATGGGCCTTCCAATCAGACAGAAGTTTAGCACACAATTTGTTGACTGTACTGTAACATTATGGCTGCAATCCTATATCCACTTGCTTGGGAGTTAGCACCACTGAATTCAATGGGAGAGATTTCTCAGAAGATATGCATAGGATTGAACTGAGGCTATAAAAAAGACAGTATTTCAATTACATCCTTCCCCCACCCTTACAGCAAATATGCATTGACTTGGATGTCTACCAGAAGAGAAAGAGCACGGGCAATACCACTGAGACCCACAAAGGGAAAAGAGGTTCAGGTCTAGGATGTATCTGTCTCTGAGTTCTTCTCTAAAATAAATCTCTGGAAACAAATATTTTGGAGATTGACAAGTACACATATATTTATCTCATAGAAAGCAAAATATATGCATATTGTATATATAAGTATATGCATAGTACATACTATTGCAATGAGATGTGTATGTGTGTGAGAGAAAGAAAAAGTGAGTGTATATATACAATACCATATATATTATATATGCTACGATATATAATATATGTTGTTTTTATATATACCTTCCTATTCACAGCATGCATTTGTTTGGCAGTCAAGAAAATGCCTGTACAGAGTCCACACATCAAACATTTCTATTTTTAAAATTTGGCATTCTTTGAGTGGAGCAGCACTGACTATTTCAAAAGGTATCGGCAGGGTTCAAGCTCTGTCCTTGCCGAATGTGAAGTCCATGCAAGAAAGGAAACTCTTGAGTCAAGCCTGGGCCATGGGAGGTCTGCCTAGCCTCCAAGCCCCTTTCCTAGATCTCCTAAGCTAAGGATGCTGCTACCTCAGGATCCCTCTCCCTTTTTTTTTTAACCAAGCTCATCTGTGTTACCTATGTCAGTGACAGTGTCCCTGCTGTGGGACAGCTGCAGCTCCTCATTCTCAGACTCTGAGTCCTGACGGGATAACTTGGTGCTCTTTAGGCTGCCGGCCCGGCGAATGCTGGACAGGGAACCCCCTCTCTTCACCCGGAAACTGCGGGTTCCTTTAATCTGGAGCAAGCGGGAGCCTCCTATCCTGATCTTCCTGCTGGGAACTGTATTAAAAGAATAAAAGAGGACTTTTTCCCCCTTATTTCCCCCCATTTTAAAGTATAATGATGTATATTTTATATAAAGTTATATTTTTCACCCTCCCACCCCTTCCGTCTGCATTTCAATGCCTTTTATTTTTTTAAAGGAAGACCAGTAAGAGGCTCCCTCCAAAGCAACACCAAGATGGCTCTAGAAATTATCCCATATGGGATGCTTTAGTGAAAGGTAAGACAAATCTATTACTCATATTATATTAGACCTCAATCCAGTCATTAGTGTAATTCAAATACTTTACAATCAGCATTATTGGAAACACCACAGCTAAACCACAAATCTATATTTAGTGCCAAACAATTTGCTCGTGTTTACATAGAGAAACAGTTATCTTTCCATGTTTGCTATTAAGACTTTTGCTGTTCAATCGACACTCATCACTGGCTATTGATGACCGAACTGATTGATGACCGAACTGTTCTCCAGATAGCCCAAGGCTGACCACGTTTTGTGATAGAATCATAACTTTCAACCATGTAGCAAGCATATAGTAGGTAGCCTGCTTGCTTAAACTAGGCACGTCATTTGCTTATCCACTCTGAATGTTACCTTGTATAAATCGTCGTCTTTGCACATTAAACTTCAACAGAATTCTACAGAAAAAGCAACAACATGTGGTCCCACTCTTCAGACAGTTCAGAAGTTTTCAGGCATTAAAGACATCTGTGTACGTGTGTGTGTGTGTTTGTGTGTTTGTGTGTGTGTGTGTAATGAGCACGAATATATGGAATGATTTGAAGCACCAGTCACTGGCATGTTGTTCTCCACTCAGCTCTAAGGCAGTACATGGGCATATGCATGTCCAAATGTTGCAACACTCAGCTGTACATCTATTTAAAAGTGAACACACAGCACAAGTCACAATACAAATAAATGATAGTTGTCTCTTGGGGCCAGAAGAAAGGGCAATGATGAAATAGGAAAGATCTAAACTTGTTAAGATCTAGGTTCTTGTTAAGATCTAGGTTTTTAAACAGCTGGGGAGGGAGGAAATCCTGATTTTTATACATTTGCACTCTGCCATGGTGAATGCACAATTTTCTTTGCAAGTGATCACTTTTAACATATGATTAACTGGAAATTTTATTTGTATTTGCATGGGGAGGTAATTTTATTGACTAGCACATTGTGTAAAAAACTATCAGAGAAATATCATATTATTCCTCTGGCAAGATCAATGAATGATTTTGCACAGTGGATTAAAGGATAAGAGATAAATTGTGGAATAAGCTTCTGGGGACTAGACTATTGAATGCATGAATTAAGAATAATTTTTTAAAGATCTACTTGGTATTAAAAAACTTACACCTCAATGCATCTTGTAATTTTTTTTGTGCTACAAGCATGTTGTTGTTGTTTCTATGATTAAATTATAACCAAAATGCAGGCAAAGGATTCCTGTAATAGAAAACTACTTCTAAAATACATATTAGAATCAGTAATACGTATTAGAATCAGTTACAGAAGCTGGAAGGAGAGGAAGGAGCAAAAAGAATAGAGGAAGAATGAAAAGAAGGAGAATAATTTATTATGTAAAACAGCAACAGTATCATTTAGGCTGCATTTCATAGAAATTTCACTGAAGTGTACAAATATTTTGGATAGGAGTGTATAGATTTGTATTTCATCCATTCTAAAAATTCTTTAAAATACATTGTTGTTGTTGTTCCTGACCCCCCTCCTGAAAAGAGAGAGAATGAAAACTTTGTTTTAAACAATGCCAAACACAACAATTCCATTGGCACATTTCTAGTAACATATAATTATTGAAGTTTGTTCTTTATATACTGGTTCTTTTTATGCATATATTTGTAACTTGCTTTATACTGTTGAGCTTAATTATATATTGGTTTTTTACAACAAAGAAGATTTCTTTTGTCAATAATAGGTATTTGGGCATTCTTAAGGAACATTCATTGCTCTATTTTAAATGCAGGTGCCATATCAATTATAGTTTCCAATAAAGAGGAGTTCATTATTTAACTTATTTAAATCTGTCTTCTGAATACAGGATTTTAGTTCCATGATCTGTTAAAAATCAGCACAGCAGTTTAATCTGTACTTAGCTACAATAGTCAATAGATGCAATCAATAACAGATTTTAATTCTGATCAATTGTTTCAGCCTAATGTTCAGTTAATAAAGAAATAAAAGGGGGCAATGTTTATTGTTTTCAAATCGATTTTCTAATTTTTGTGGAAGCTACAAATAAAACCTTTGCTCCTGTATGATATTTGCATCCATATCTGTAGTTTTAATACTAATATATCCCACCCAAAATGACCTCGATCAAATGGGAATATATCATTTAAAAAGTCTACTTGGTCACATTCCATTGCCTTTAAGACATATAGCAACCCAACATTTACAATCTGTTCTTGATTAGAAAATTCACCTATGCCATACGTAATATAGAATTAACTTTTGAGCAAAGTTTTTATAAGGGAAAATGTGTTAACCCTTTTTTTCCCAAAATCATTAACACTACTTTTACTGTGCTTTTAATATATTTAATATGCTTTTAATATATTTGTATTATGTTTTCACTGCCTGATTTATTTTATTATATTGCATTATTTAAAGTTTAATTGTTGTTATTTCTGTTTTTAAGGTTGTACATCTTCTTGGATGCTTGTAGTTAATTAGTGTAATAAGCCATAATCAATAATTAAATGTTGGGAGTTATATATATATAAACATCCAGGTTTGCTTTAATTTCTGTTAGTGCTTTAACTAAGGATATCACTAATATCTATGAAAATGGAAGACATAGATAAAACATATACAATTCTGTTAACACTTCACAGAGATCAAGAAATATATTTTTTAATTATGAGCCAATTTTACGCAACATACTTTTAAACCACTAACAAATGTGAACAGAATAACATAAAACAATAAATTAAAATGAAATGAATTTATATTCTACTTCAAAAAATATTCCTTCGTCAGTTTCAATAAGTTTTCTGTGCAAACCATATCTTATTTAAATTTATGCTTGAGAATGGGCAACAAGAGATACATTCATATGGGCACAGTTAAATGGAGGAAGTAATATTTGGTGCAGCTTTATCATATTTGTCAGACATTGCTAATGCACAGGTACCTAGAGCCAGTAAAAAAGGGCTGCCATATACATACACATCACCAGAGGCACTTCTCTCATATGGACGTACCAAGTCACATGTTATAGGCAGTCCTTGACTTACAATCATTCATTAAGCATCTGTTTGACTGGCACTTCTTGCACACCCTCACTTAACCACATCACTTAGCAATGGAAATTCCAGTCCCAACTGATGTTGTAAGTTTAGGACTACCTGTACAGCAACTTCCAGGAAGGACATGGATTGTATGCCACCTAGAGACACTCTAATGGTGAGATGCATGGAGTATAAATTTAATAAATAAAATGAATAAACATTCAATATGAAGAGTTTTAGATTATTCTTACCTGTTCTGTTGATGAAATTAGTACCTTCCTAAAAAATATCTCCAGTCTTTCCCTCCCAACCACTTTCATGTACCACTGATTCCTATTTTCGCATAACTGTATTGAGAATTGTGCTGCTATGGCAGGTTTATGCAACTTAAATGTCCAAATATAACTGAATATATCCCATTACTATTTTGTCTTCTCAATATATATATTGAGAAAGAGAATGGTGTACTTTATGAGATACTCTGTCATACTGATAGGTTGGGCTGTTATTTACAATATACATTAAGTAGCTACTGACTCTATTTTGGATTGAAACTCTTAAATATTAAAATAGTTTTGTAGCGGTTGTTTTTATGCATGAGATGGCATTACAATGATAAATATTCTACTGCCTGTAGTAAACATGGAAATGTAAGCTTTGAAATTACACATCACATTTTGGTGTTAGCAAACAAGAGCCACAGGGCAGATGAGTTTTAAGCATATTGTAATTTTGGTTCAAGTTAGCAAGATACTGAATTATTTTTAAATGTATATACATGAGCCTCTGGCTATTTCATATACATATACATATACATGTGTGTGTGTGTGTGTGTGTGTGTGCAGGTCTTGGCATGTTCGGGTCTTTTCCCATGTAAGATTGCGAGCATCTTGGCCAAGATGCTCTCAATCTTACAGGGGAAAAGACCCGAAAACGCCAAGACCTACATACCTGTACCCGTGAAAATCTACGAATAGATAGATAGATAGATAGATAGATAGATAGATAGATATTTGTTTTCTGAGGTTTTTGCGGGTATTTGTATGTGGATCTTTGGTTATTCGGTAAAATTGGAAGTAACTTGGCGATGTTTCGACGAAGTCTCATTCGTCATCTTCAGGCTTGTGTCTTCGGCTTTGTGCTTCTCAGAGTAATGTGAGCTTGCAGCTGCTGCTTCTTTTTAACTGTTAGTGGGGGTGTGACTTGATTGGGTGGGGTGTGTTCTGATTGGTTGGGGGTTTGGATGTGTTCTGATTGGTTGGGGGGTTGGCTGTGTTCTGATTGGCTGGGGGTGTGTTCTGTTCAGGTGGGGGCTTGGTTGTGCTCAGGTTAGTCTTAGTTGCTGGGGATTTGAGCTGGTGAGATGTGGTCCTGTTTTTGGCTTCGCGTTCGTGGGCATGCCACATCTTCATGGTGGGCGTCCATTCGCTTCATGTATGGGTTGGAGGGGTTTGAAGTGGGCAGTGATGCAGCTGCGGTACGGCTTCTGGTCCGTGGTCGTGTCTCATCATCTGTGTGGGTGTGAGTCTGCTTTCTACATGGAAGTGTGGTGGTAGCATCTTGTGTGGCTCTCGTGGGTGTGGGTCTGGTGTCATTCTTCATGTTAGGTACTCGTTTGTTAATGAGGGCGGGTTTCCTAGCCAAATTTCTCACCAAACAACTACAGCCCTATGCAGAATCCATCAACTCACACATAAGAAACTCATTCCAGTTCATTGAGATCATAAAGAAACAAAACTTACAGCCCAGCGACCTACTAGTGAGCTTCGATGTCATATCCCTCTTCACTCAAGTGCCTATAAAAGAAGACTTGACAGCCATCCAAAACAAATACACCCCCCAAGCCATTGGATCTTTTGTATACCAAGACATCTAGGAAGGGAAGTTGACTGTTGGCTTCTGTTTCCATGGTGAATTGTATTTTGGGGTGTAGGCTGTTGAGGTGTGTGAGGAAGTTGTTCAGTTTTTCTTTCCCGTGTGGCCAGATTATGAAGGTGTCATCTACGTATCTGAGCCAGAGTTTGGGTTTGTGGTCGTATTTTTCTAGAGCTTGTGTTTCAAAGTGTTCCATGTAGAGGTTTGCGATGACAGGTGAGAGGGGTGATCCCATGGGTGCTCCTTCTATTTGTTTGTATTTTTGTCCATTGTAGGTGAAGTATGTATTGGATAGGCAGTGGTTGGTCAGATCTAGGATGTGCTTGGGGGGGGGTTATTTGTTTTGGATGGCTCTCAAGGCTTCTTTTATTGGCACTTGGGTGAAGAGGGATATGACATCGAAGCTTACTAGTAGGTCGCTGGGTTGTAAGTTTTGTTTCTTTATGATCTCGATGAACTGGAATGAGTTTCTTACATGTGAGTTGATGGATTCTGCATAGGGTTGTAGTTGTTTGGCGAGAAATTTGGCCAGGTTTTGTAGAGGTGAGCCTATGGAGCTGACTATTGGTCTGAGTGGGGTTCCTTCTTTGTGTATCTTGGGGAGACCATAAAGCTTAGGGCATCTGGATGATTTCTCTCTGGGTATGATTCTTTGCTGGATTTCTTCACTGATGGGGGAGGCTTTTATTTTGGATTTGGTAGTTTTTTCTAGGTAGGTGGTGGGGTCTGTCTTTAGGGGTTTGTATGTGGGGTCTTGGAGTAGGTTGGTTAACTTGGTTTGGTAGTCAGATGTGTTCATAACCACTGTCGCGTTGCCCTTGTCTGCTGGTAGGATTATTATGCTGGTGTCTTCTTTCAGGTTAAGTAGTGCAGTTTGTTCTTCTTTGGATAAGTTGCTTTTGGGTGGTTTGCTAGTGCAGAGGATGTTGGTGATTTCGTGTCTGATTTTGTTAGCATCGTCAGGGTTGGTTTTGGTCAGGCTGGTTTCAACTCCACATATGATGGTTTCTGTGGGGATGTGTTTGGGAGCGACAGCAAAGTTGAATCCTTTTGAAAGGACCTTGGTTTCAGCTTCAGTGAGGATCTTGTCTGAGATGTTGTGCACTGTTTGTTTCATGTGTGGCTGTGGGGGGGGAGGAGTTGGTATCTGGCGTTGTTGTAGTTTCCTGAGTTTGTTGGTGTGTGTGTCTGTCTTGAGGGTGGTCTGTGTTTCGGCTCTCCAGACAGCGAGTTGTTTGGATTTGTCCCAAAGTAGGGGGTGAATCTTGTTGCTGAGTCTGAGGTGGAGTGTGAGGAGATCTTTGTTGATTTGGTCTAGGAGAAACCTTTTTGTGTGAAGTTCATTTCTGATTAGGGCCAATTCTGTTCTTTTTAGGATGCGTTTGGTGGCTGCTGTGTTGGTGTGGAATTTCAATTGGAAGCTTGTGGGAATTAAATTTTGATCTCGGCAGTTGCATAGGAATGCAAGGTCACATAAAATGGAAGCTCTTTGGACTTCAAGTTTTTTGTAAGTCCTGGTCAGATGGTGGGTTTCCTCCCCGTAGAGGTGCAATATTTGTTTTCTGAGGTTCTCGCGGGTATTTGTATGTGGATCTTTGGTTGTTCGGGTTTTCTCCCGCGTAAGATTCGAAGTATCTAGGCAACGTTTCGATGAAGTCTCATTCATCATCTTCAGTCAAGCCCCCACCCAATCAAGTCCCACCCCCACTAGCAGTTAAAAGGAAGAAGCAGCTGCAATCTCACATCACTCTGAGAAGCAAGAGCCGAAGACAGAAGCCTGAAGATGATGAATGAGACTTCATCGAAACGTTGCCTAGATACTTGAATCTTACGCGGGAGAAAACCCGAACAACCAAAGATCCACATACAAATACCCCGAGAACCTCAGAAATATATATATATATATATATATATATATATATATATATATATATATATATATATATATAATAAAATGATTAAAGTACTTAATTAAAGGACTTTATAATTAATATATTGATGCAATGTCTACTTACTACTTATTTAGTTTGTCTATAATCCAGCACAGACAAATATGATTTTAAGTACTCTAAAAACTGACAGAGGTAATTAATTTATTTAATTGATCAATCTCATGGCAAGGACTCTTTTACAGCAATTTGCACTGGAGAATTAAAAATAACAACTCTGTAAGATGAGGATGGAGGAGGAGGCGTTTGTCTGATAGACTATATCAAGGCACAACAATTCCACCCAAATAAGAGTCTTACCAGTGTTCAAATGTTGAACTGATAGCATTGAAACTAAAGTACCAAAAATACATCTAAATGCAACTGTATTTGATTCAGCTTAGTGTAGTCTAATATTATTTTGAGGGAAATAAGGACATGCTGTGCACAGTGACATTAGAGTTTGCAATAAAGCAAAAGCTTCAGTAGATAACAAACCTTTCTTCTCTTCACAACCTGTGTCAGACTTCAAGGTATGACTGCTGCTGTGTAAGGAATCTTTTGAATCTTCATTTTCATCCAAAACCCCAGCAAAGCTGATCTTCCTCTCATACCTGTGTCGATCCATCTCAGGGTCCAAACGTAGCCTGCAACTCTCCAGATCCTATAATATTATATAACCATAAAAGTGTATGACAAGCAAGTGTATAAATAAAACAGGCTTTCAAGTTTTTTTCCTGAAGCAAGAAAGTTCAAATTGAGAAGGAAATGTAAATGTTGCATTAGATTTTATCTTACTATTTTGCAATGAACACAAGAAGGAAGTAGGCTACACTGAAAATCATTGACTTTATAACTGGTTTTTATATGCTGCTCTTATAATTCTATCATAAAATATTTTCAGGGGAAGTTACTTTAAAGATTAAATAGGAATAGCCAACAAAAAATCCAATTTGTTCTCAGTGATTTTCATGCTGCAATAAATATTACCAAGTAAGGTCCCAAACTTTTGTCAATATTACAAAAACAGTATTACATCATTGTGACATAAGCTTAGTCTCTTTTTTATGAGCATGAGATATTCACAAAGCACATAGAAATAGGCAGAGCTTTCAGAGCAACAGTAAGAATCTGCTTTTATATTTTGCTCGCCACCACATACTGCCCCTAAAGAGACCTCTGTGTATCTAAACTAAAGAACGTCAAGAATGGTTGGATTAAATTGCCATATATCCATCTTGGGAAATCATTCCCCGCCACAAAACCTATGACCAAATCACTGGCCATTTTGGATAGCATATTTTAACTCTGTCTCATCAATACATTCTTTAGCTACCCAGTTGATTTTTGGTTTCCTGCCCTACCCAGATCTTCCCCACTTCTGCAACTTTATCCTTTTATATCCTAGATCCCTCCCTCTCTCTCACTTACCACAAGAGGTTCAGTACGTGGCCTGGGCATGTAGGGAAAGGTCTCTCGAAGAAAAGTGGTGATCTCTAGAAGAAGCTGACATGCTGCCATCTTCAAAGCAAAAGGACAACAACATTTGGTGGGATTTACTGTACCTAAAAAAGAAAATATACATATAAATATATATGTTCTCTTACAAAAAAATAGCAGCAAAGAAAAAAATCATTCTAAAAAAATGGACACCACCAGACATAGTACATAATGCAAACTGTGTATGGAACAATATGTTGTATGATTATTCTATTTTTGGAGGGGCGAAGGGAAATGTGACAGTCACATTTAACTATGGTATTGTTTCATATTCACTGTGATTTATGATACTTCTACAACAGCACCACTGCACTGATCTCAAAGACACGATTCCTATAAATGAAGTCTCCGTAAGAACTCTTCAGCTCATAATTCAGATCTGTTTTAGAAATTACACACTCTTATACTATTTTTCCATTATTTTCCCCTTTAACTAACACATTCTCCAGAGATTCAGTTTGAGAGGAATAATAGTGTGATTTATTTGGTAGCAGATTAATCCTGAACTTCCCCTGCTGTTCTCTATATTGTTAATTCTGCTACATGAAAGAAAAATAGCAACTTTTGTTTGTTTGAAAAATTACAGGGGGAAAAGCTACATGTCATATTTAATTTTGGCCTTGATACATACTTGATACAATTATAAAATATTTCTTTGAAGAACTGATTAAACAATAGCAAAACTTCTGTCAATTTAGATGAAAATAAAGGACTTCACCATACTTTTATTATTGTAGATGTATTCCCTGTAAATATTTTCACCTTAGAGAAATTGAACAACCATGGTAGGTTTCACCAAATTTCCTACTTTCAAGTTTGAAAGCTTGCAATTTGAAATTTCAAGTTTGAAATTGCAAATTCTTCATATCTGAGATCTAGATAATACAGAGTTAAATTTCTTCAAGATTCTCTCATAGTCATCCTACAATTGTATAACAAACTAGGACAAGCTATAATTCTTTTCAGATAAAATCTTTACTAAAACTGTTGTTAAGTAACTAATACGTCTAACTGTGTGCTGCATTGCTTTATAAGAAGTGCAACAGGACATGATGATGACACTGTGTATCTTAATAGCAAGTGAGCTGATTCTCTATATTATGAAATGTTACAGAACTTCTGAATGACAGAATTAAAATACAGTCACAGAGGTCCCATTTCTCTCTGATTTACAAATTCTTTTTTTTTCTCTAATTCCTTCACTGTGAGCACTCTGCAGCAAGATATAGAAAGTCCTTATGCATGTACATGTATACATATGCATTCTTAAATATTTATTTAGCCACACAACTAACAGAATAATTCTAGACAACTGACAAAGATTAAAGGGTCCAGGCTGTATATGAGCAAGGTTAAGAACCAATATATTGCCAGGCCTTGGTAACTGAAATATGATGCCCACAATCTGTTCTATCCAAATATTAGATGGCTTAGATGTTCTAGACTTAGATATTTACAAAGTAAATCCAACAAAATCACAAGAAACTCTAATGGATAGCATGCTTAGAGGGGAAGAAAAACATTACAAATACACACACATATAAATCAATGTATTACAATAGACAAACATGTAGATGACATTTTGAAACATTTTTGTTCTGCTAGACTGACCTACATTTTGTTGAGACATTTTGCTGTCAATTGTAGTGTCATGTTCTACTTGTCTGTGCTGATTTATAAAAGTGTTATCATACAGTCTTCTTGCCATTTTAAATAATTGTGTGATACTAATTGTTACATTACATAATATTAAAGCATAAATTTCCTTTACCTCATGATTTGCAGATGTGTTCGTCTACAACTACCACGGTTACCAATCAAGATAGACAATTAATTCCTTTACTAAGGAGTGTGGTGGCTCATAAGGTTGAACACAGTGTTTGAGAGCCATTGCTCAGGGTGAGGTGAGCTCCCGTCTCATGCTCCAACTCCGTTAGTAGATAAATGGGTACCACTTTGGTGGCAATTTCATCGGGATGCAAAAGGAGCCCCCCCCACCTGCGAGCGCCCCAGCAAATTCTTTCACCATGAAAGCACTTTGGTGCTTCTGACATGGAAGTATTAGTAACTTTTTATTGTGAGTTCTGAATGTGGTAGTCCCCCATTTTGAAGGCAACGTTTTTTCTAGAATCTGTTTACCATTAAAAAAAAACTTCCACAGATGAATATTTGACCTCCAATTTAAATCTTTTCATTTAGCCTGTTTTCTAGTTTTCCATTTAACAGACAGATACCATCTAAAAGGACTGATTTTTTACAAGTTCTGGTGGAGTTAGAAGACAATAGGATGGCTAGCAGAAGCATAAATCATGCATAGCACTTTAAAAAAAACCTTGAAACCCTCACAAACCTGGGGCATATTTTCTCATGGTGGGCAAACATTTAATGGGTAGTTTGAGGCTTTGTGAAATCTCACCTCTGCACAATTTGGATTAATGCAATATAATAAAGTATATATAAAGTGTTGATAGGAGGGGAGAGATCCAGCCCTCGCCCACTGCTTTACAGGGTTCCTCAGGGCTCAGTACTCTCTCCGCCCCCCACTCTAGCACTGTTTCAGAAGGCACTGAAGATCTGGTTTTGCCAGCGGGTCTGGGGAACCCAGAGTGGGATGCAGCCCATCAAATGGCTCGTGTGATCTGCTGTCATCGGGTTGGGAGGTGGGAGTTGAGGGGGGATTTTTTTTTTCCAGATTTTGTTCTATTGTATTTTATTTATTTATTTGATTCTTTTTGTTAGTTTTTATTGTTTTTTTATTTTTATTTTTTTGTTTTAAATATGGTTTTACATTGTGTAAGCTGCCTTAAGTCACTATGGGTGGGTAGGCAGCAACATAAATCAATTAAATAAATAAATAAATTTATATTTTATCACTATTGTTATAAATCTTCAGATTTTCTTATATGCACTGCTCTGAGCACATAATTTTTTAAAAATAAATTTAAAAAACAAAAATGGATCATATTGGAAATTGGAATTTCAGGTCTACATTTGCAGTCCCCAGTAAACAGTCAGTGCAGATTCAAGTAGAAGTCTACACTATCTGATTTATAAGTTTACCTAGGTTCTACTGAGCTACTGGAAGTAATTATTGGATGCCGATAAGAAGATGAACCCAACTAGGTTCACAAGATTCTGCAGGTGGCTACATTTTTATTTATATAAAAGGCAACATATTTAATTATTTCTTCCCCTTCTTGTTTTTAATGCACCAAACTACTACATAACACATTAGAGCAAAATTCAAATAGTCAAAGAAGAAGAAAAGAGGAAATGGGGTGAAACACTGGGTGGAAAGGGAACCAAAAAGGAAAAAAGGATTTTTTTAAAAGAAAAAAAGAAAGAAAAAAAGAATAAGTGTTCCTAAAGGAGAGGTTCTTACAAGTGGGGGTTCTTGTAGTAAAGGGAGTCTCCTTACTGTCATCTAAAAAGTCTTCTTCCTCATCCTCCTTTCTCAGCCTCCTTTTGGTCTCCTCATCATAAATGAGGCCCAGCAGATTGGCTGGACTCTCACTCTCAGAATGGCAAAGTTCATTGAGACGGACTCCAATTGCCTGCCAAAAGTATGGAATTAAGAAAAGGTCATGAATGCTTTTTAAAGGAGAAAATCTCAATGATGATGTTCAAGTTTGCAAATAAAGACCTCTTTTGTATCTATGTTGATTATATTATGTCATTTAAAAAGACCTGGGAAAAATAACATAACAAGTAGAGCTTTTATATAATATTTTACGATATTCAAAATGTTTTAACTTCTAGCATCCTGCTCTAATGCTTCCTTTTTTATATACCGGGTATAATAATTTTTATTAAAAGTTACAGATTCAAAGTTAAAAAAACTAATACAAACTAAGAAAAATATAAAAAGTAAAGAGAAAAATAAAACACGCAAGAGGAAAAAAGGGAAAAAAGAAATATATGAAGAAATGACTTTCTGCTTCAATCAAGACAAGCATAAACATTTTCAGAAACTTATCACCTCTGATACAGCAATATAAGACCTCTTCCCATATCTCATCTCTTACCTATAAACAATTTTAAAGCTTTGTTATTCAGTTGTAATCAGCAAAATCCCTTAAGAGTTAAACCAACTTTATATTCCTTTGTTTTTTACAGTAACTTATCACTTTTTCTGAAACTACCACAGTAGTTCCCTTTTTTCCACATTTTTAAACAAATGTTTAAAGCCTCATTAAAGAAAAATCCATTAAAAACTACCAGAAGCAATATATACATTTTATCCCTGATCAAATAATCCGACTTTGTATTCTTTTCCTTTGCTTTTAAAAATCTTGATCTTTAATCCCTTTAAATAGCGTCTCCAAAGTTTTATCCAATAAAAGTTGTTCCTCTTCTATATCATCTTTTAAATCCATTTTTAGAATAGCAGATAATATTAAGAGTAATTTCTTAGTGCATTGTCCCCAAATATCCTTAAATTCTTCCAATATTAAACTATCTTGCTCCATTCTTTATTGTTGGATCTCTTCTCCTTTAATTATTATAATATTTAGATTTTTATGGTTTTCCCTAGTGTCCAATGTTCAAAGTCCTCTCATCATGTTCTTTTCTAATCAACAGCAATTTCCCACAGGAAGGCTTCTTATATTTAATTTTAAATTTTTACTTCAAATTGACCTAGCCCCTTAGTCCATTTATGAAATTAAGTATGTGCAATTCAAAGACAGTTATCAAGAAATGTCATGATTCAATTTGTAAGAAAATCTACTTAAGAACAAGTAATGCAAAAACATTACCAATGAGATTTTAATGAAATAGATGCAAATATTTAGAGAAATTCCAACTACAATATTAAGGAAACATAAAGAATATTCCTTCCTGACAGATCTTATAAAGCAGAATAACATTCTTTTTTGCTGAGATAAATTGGAAGGATCATCTTTATCTTTAGAATTCAATGCTTTAGACTAAATTCAGTAGCCAAAGATTTTCAGGAAAGGTATGGTTCTGAATTGCATTATTTCTCAAAAGCCGAAGAATCAATTACCACAAGAATTTGGCCTTAAAGAAAAAGATAAAAAGAAATCTGAGGTTGTGGAAATGGAAGCTATAGTTGAAATACCTGAAACTTCTTTATTATAATGGATGGATTGTAAGATTTTAATATGGAATGTAAATGGGCAATTAAAAGAGTTAAGACAGGTAAAGCTCCAGGACCAAATGGCCTATCAAGTGGATTTTATAAAATATTTGAAGATCATCTACTTCTTCTGATGAAGGAATTAATGGACTCTATTTTACAAGAAAATTCTATGCCTGACTCATGGAAAAAACCCATCATCTCTCTTTGATACCCAAAGAGGATGGGGACTTAACTTCTGTGAAAAATTACAGACCAATTTCACTTCTTAATAATGATTATAAATTGTTGACATCCATTTTAACCAAAGGACTAAAAAACTTTTATGAGACTACATAAAGGAAGTTCAATAAGGTTTTCTACCCAGAAGATAACTAAATGACAATGTGAGAATAGTCTTGGACATAATAGAGCATTTACAACAACACAGTGACAAATAGATTTCATTATTTTTTTGGATGCAGAAAAAGCTTTTGACAATTTGACCTGGGATTTTATGTTTATAGTAGTTGAAAAGATGCATTTTGGACTTGTTTTTTTTTCCAGAGATTAATGTCCACTTATACACTATAGAAGGCTCAGATAATGGTGAATTTAAGATTTGAAAGACTCGTGTGAAATCTAGAAAGGAACAAGACAGGGGTGTCATCTATCTCCTTTATTATTTATCTTGATGTTGGAATTCTTAAATAGGAATATTAGACAACAGAGTAAAGAGATTACAATCAAAGCACATAAATTTAAACTTCATGCCTTTGCTGATGACTTGATTTTGATTTTGCAAGACTCTTAAAGAATATTAAATATGCTATGAGGAAGTTTAAAACATTTTGAAAAGTGGCGGGTTTGAAAATAAACAAAAATTGACAATAAAGTTATGAAAAAGCTAAAGTATTTGGACTGACTCTTACTAATAAAAATTCTAAGTTATTTAAAAATAATTATGTTAAAATGTGGAATGAGATAAAGCTGGATTTACACAGAAAAATTAGATTTGTCATTAATGGGGAGAATTTCAGTCATTGATATTAGAATGTTATTTCTTTTTCAGACTATACTGATATTGATTAAAGAGCTTTCTTTTAAATCAGGAGTCCCCAACAGAAAAGAGATGCTACTGGAATCTAAATGGATGATATATTGTAATTTATTGATATTTGAAGAAGAGGGACCTAAGGTTAAAAAAAAGAGAACATCTAGCATGTGAAAAATTTAATTGTGACTGGTTTAACTATTATAGAATTTTTGAAAGATTTAAATTTGATTTAAATTTTTTTGTTTTTGCAGGAGATAAATCTGAATTGAGAAGGAACTCATGCTCTGGATCTGATTGCTAGTTTATAAAATGTTAGTTAAAATGAATCTGGAAAATGTTAAAAATCATATGGTAAAATGAGCAAAAAAATTAGTTCTAACATAACATTAGATCAATGGGAAAATATATGAACCAATGGTTTAAATTTTACTTTTAATTTCAGTTTAAAAGAAAACTTGCATTAAATGATGTATCATTGGTAGTTGATTCTGGAAAGATTGGCGAAAATGAATAGTGCCATTCTTAACAAGTGCTGGAATGTAATCAAACTCCAAGTACACTTTTTCATGTTTTGGTCTTATAAGTATGCTAAATCATATCAGATAAATATAATAATGACAAAAGAAAATATTTAAAATACAAGTACTAATGAAACCTGAAGCCTTTCTTCTAGGCATTATGAATAAATTAATAGAATATTGAAAAATTAATAGTTTGGAACATTGCTTCAGTATATGGTAATGGTTCTGAGGATTGTTTATGCTAAGTATTGGAAAGAAAAGAGGACACCAATTGAATGGATTTAAAAATTGACTGAACTGGCAGAAATGGTGAAATTAACTGCATTGATTAGAGACAATGTTTTAGATGAGACTATAAGAGACTGGAAGTCGTTTGTGGACTTTCTGCAGGTTAAATACAATAACAGATACATAACAGAGGGCTTTGAAGATTACTTTTACTTTTGGAGTTACTTGTTGACTATGTTTTTATTTTGTGAACAGATGGATTTGACTAACAGATAGATTTCCACATCATGGACATATTTTTATGTAATATAGAATTTTTTACTAAATATAGATGGAAAAGTTTATACTTATTTGTAGACCAGTTATGTAAGGAGAGGAAAATGTAAAATATGTTTTCAATATATTTTTCATCATTCAACCAGGATGGGCATTTTGTTTAATGTCAGTGTAAATAATATATTCACTATTTGTCATTTTTTATTTCACACACATTTTTATTATTAGCGTTTGAAGATATTAGTTTGTTTTTTTCTGTTTTCTTTATTTTGTATATTAACTTTCAAAATAAAATTTGCAAAAATATGGGGGGGAGTCCTTGCCTAAAACTTCTTTCATCAGAATTGAAGGGAATGCACCAAGTGTAATGAAATTTGCCTTTCTGAAGATTCTTAATATCCAAAAAGCTGTTAAGAAGCCATTTCTAGAAGTGATTAAGAAAAGAAGTATGCAAACCTAGTGGTTTGGGCAAGGAAGGGTTGGCCTCAGCTGCCAGACCTTTAAAACCTGCCAAAGATATATTATGGTCTCCTCGAAGGGAGTCATCACATGGAGCACTTGTGGGCAATCCCAGGCTCTCTCCTTTATCTGGAGAAAGATTCTGAAGAGATTATCCATTTGCTGGCTCCTTGTTCCACTGCGGCCATTGGCTTCTTCTCAACAAAGCTATTTTAAGTCTGTCATTGCTTCCTTGGAAGTCTGCATTTTTCTGCAATCCTTTCCACAGCTCTGATAAATGTTATTGTCCCCAATAACAAATGGCTTGCCTATGGCAAAAGCAATGACCAAAGTTTTATATTGCATTTTAATTAACTCTGATCAGTGGAGTTTTTTGACAGCAACTTGTAACTCTATGAATATTTTACTAAATAAAACAGAAATTTGAGTTTGTTTCATTGCTGTGGAGAAGGGAGTAAAAGCAAAACTTTTAGAATGACAAAACCTGCCATGAACAAATCTTGTTTCTTTCTAATAGTAGAAAACCTGGAAAAGAACCAGAGCCACTGATTTTAACTGATCAGTTTTCATGCAGAAAAGTGGAATCATTTAAGTAACCTTGTTAGGCTACATCAAATGTGTGTCTAACAAAACTGTAAGAAAATAGATTAGTATAAATCAGAAACCCCGTGGATTATTCAGAGCAGAACTTTGATATTGCTGACTGGTAAGAAAATGAGGGAGGGAAAGTGAGTGGGAAGGACTGAAACTTACTTCCCCCCACTGGTAGAAGAGCTTGGCTGCATTCCACTGTAACTTCTGGTTTCGTTTATTCCCCACGATTGGAGAGCGCCCACGAGAAAGGCCTTTTTTAGTAATATTCACATGATGCCCCTTCATCCATTCTGGCCAGTTGCCCCGGTTGCAGCGGTGCACAAAGCGAGCACATTCCAAGAAAAGGGCAGCCCTCGCCACCACTGGTGCCTCCTAAAATGTATTACCAGAATATCCTTAAGATGAAAGCTAGCAGGTTGAAAAAAACAGTATAAAGACTCAGGGAGTCAGGTTTTAATTTTTTTAAAATAAAATATATACAATGCTGTTTCAAGCAAATGTAAATGAAGCAAATATCATAGATGGCTTGGACCTATCAGGCTTTTTGTCAGTTAAGGACAGGCTCTTTTGCCAATTGAGGAATGCTTCAAAATTTATTGATACGAGGTACACAATAATGGCTTCATCTAAGCTGTAAAACACAATGTGTTATGCGACAAGGCTTTTGCAAGAAAAAAATATTTTCTAAAACGATAATTAGCATTCCAAGAGATACTAAAAGATAGGACACTAAAAATATGCTAACATTTTTACACAATTTTTATACTAAATATAATGAGATTGCTAAAAATAAATCAAGGAAAAGAGTAAAAATAAATAAATTTTTCAAACTTTAATATATTTGGTTTTAAGAAATATAAGAAACTCTATAAAAATGAGAATTTCACAAACTATTCCTAAATCATCTAAACTTTTTTTGTAGGGATTTAACTCTAATACATGTAGTACTTCAGACTCACCTCTGAGCTACCACTTCCTTGATAATGAAATATTAGATCAGTTTATTCCAGTGTAATACCAATTCATAATTGATCAGTACAACAAAAGCTACTTTGGTTATTCTCCCTTCCTTCTTTTATTACAGAGGAACTAATCTCTCTGATGAAAGTTAATTTGTAATATCCCATGTCTGCATTTATTAATTAATTAAAGGTAACATGAAAATTAATTTGCATTTTTGTATGCATATATATACATTTTTGTACATACTTTCCAAAACATACACATTTTCAAGTAATACTTCAGTTATAATCAACTTTGGAACATTATTTCCATCACTATGCACATTTCAGCATGACTTTTTGTTCCTATTCATAAAGCAAAAACAAAAAATAACAATCTGGAAAAATGTTGGTATTAAAGTATTACACATTCTATTTTGTGTATAGTTCTGGGAAAGACAAATTAGGTCACTTTAGATTAAATTGTAAACTGAAGGATATTTTTTCCAAAATTTGCACAAATTGAATTTGCAAGTAAATTCTATATTGGCAAATGAATGGAGCGCAATTCAAACCATGGCACAGACAAGACAATACATAATTACCCAGCAAACATGGGGAGAAGAGGAAACTAGGGTTTATTCACATCACACGAAACAATCACATAATCCAGTGTCATACATGTACAGTACTCATTGTGCTGCAGCTCTTTGTTAATTAATCCAAACAAAATGATGAGCCCTGAATTTTTATGTAGCTATTACCAAGTGTGAATCAGTATTCTTTAATTAAAACATGAACTCACACTGTAAATAATCATTGCATTTTTTTTCATGAAGCTTCCCTGATTGACATAAGAATTTTCTTCTTGCCTCCAAAAAAGCTGATTCCACCACCACCCCTGCAAAAAAGATGGTGGGGTTCTTGTTTTATATTAACTAATTTCATTGGAGCAAACAAGAGCAAATACAAAAGATCTTTTTCTCTTATACCTCCTTAACTGCAGTAAGGCGAAGAGTGAGTTTTATGTTTATATTTTTATAAATATAAAATTAATTATTGTTTATATTTACTCTTCTATTATGTTATACAACCCGAATTCTGCATTGAGCCAGCCCATATTAGCTCAACAATCGAATCTGCAACTACCAATGTTTATGCATTTAAAAGTTTAAGTAATGTGAAATGTTAACATTAAATGGAGAAAATGAATCTGAACTCTGAATGCAAATCTATCTCCCACAGATCCAAAGTGGACTGTGAGGGAGTGATGTGTGCTTTTTCTATCAAATAAGAGGTAGGCAGCTCTGTTCAACTGAACATGGTTTTGATTGGAATGCTTGACTGTTCTCTATAGCTCTAAACGGCTTTATTGCTCAGCAACTCAGACCTTTATTGCAAGAGCTATTTCATATACATCTAATGCTTCAAGCCTTGTCTCAACTGAGGATCCATGACATAGCTTTCTGTTGGCTTCATATGAAACAAATGTTATCCACATTACACTGAGAGTCAACATGCTGAATCTCAGAACATTATGCAAAGGCATTGCAGTAGCTTACCTTATGCCCAGAGCAATCTGAAGAAGCAGCAAGAAAAAGATGAAGGTGTTTGACAGAATGGATAAGGATGAATTCACACCACAGAGAAACACATCACAAATGAAGATAAATGAATTAGCCACAAGCTGCATAGCTGAAAAGAACCATAAGTTACAACTTTCATTGTCCACAGAAACAAAGCAACGCATGGCTGCAAAATTCAAAATAAGATGCACATCGTCCTCATAATTTGCTTATATAGCTGCCTCCTGCTGCTATTCCAGTATTTGTACAATGCTTAAAGATGGTGAAAACAACAGTAACAACATAAAATCACCATTTTCTTTGACAGCTTCATATAATGGCAAAAAGCATCCAAATAATTAATTGAACATATAGATCAAAGGATAGAGAAAAACTTCAGAATTGGGGGGGGGGGGCAGAGTTGATTGTCAGTAGGAAAGTTAAAGATAATTTGCAATTCATGCTTCAGAATATGTGGACTTACAGTATGTAGTTCCTGAGAGAATTACAGCATTCATTGGAGTTAATGAGAATCAGCTCGGAATGAAACAAGCAGCTTTCTGGGTGGATATAGGGATCCCACAGAAAGTGCTTATAGAGAAAACACAAGGACTTGGACTTTGGGAAACAAATCTTTGTCTCCTTATGTAACATGTTCCCTTGAAAACTTAAAGCCAGAGGGTGTTAATTCCTCCTGCTGACATTTCCTAGGTATATGCATAAAAAGCCAGAAGGATGTGGAACCACTTATTTTGCATTGCACAAAGAAAGGACAAATATAATGTAATCAGGGATACCAATATTCCAGAAGTAATGTGTTCATAGGGATTTCACTTAAGCACTAACTCTCTTCAGATACTTGTGTCAGTGTATAAGAATTCATGAATTGGAATAGCCATAGCAACAAGTCAGCCAATGGGGACTGTTTGGTGACTGAGACACAGGACTTGTGTGAACCATGTGAGAAGGCTTGGAGCCTGGGCGTGGCTTAGCTTAATTCTTCTGTGTATATGAGAGTTTGTTTGTCTCTTTGCTTGAGACTACTTGTATTTGCTACTTCTTCTCTCTACCATGTTGCAAGAGCTGCTGGGGTATGCATCCTGTTTTATTATTGTATATAAAGAAGTTTCTTCTATATAATGAATCCTGCTGAATTATTTATTTGTGTGTTGGCTGGATTGCTACAAACTCTGACAACTTGTAAGATGTCACCTGTACATACAAGGAGGGGGATTAGGCATGTGAGTATTTGATTTCCCTCCTGCCCCTCACAAATAATTGCTGTTGCTTCTTCATAGAGTGGGTTGTACCAATGAGGCTCCTATTGATGAACATTCTCCTAGACACTTGAAAACAAGGTTCTAAATCACAAAAAAGTATTCTCTAAGAAAAATATTAATTAATCAAAAATCGGGGGGGGGAGGGGTTTCACACCAGGAGATTTGCAGAGGGTTTCCTCAGTGAATCTTCTGGAAACTCTTTATAGATATTGGCATGCTTCTTTATGGCTGTCCACATGTAGAAGGCAACATGAAATTAAGACAGAGAAAGAGGGAGGGAGGAAAGTCTAGTTGCTTTCCTCAAACGAAAAGACTGAATGTCCAGAGAATATGGTGAATCTATGGCAACTGTCAAAGATGACATGCCACCCCACAAATACTCTAGAAAGCATGCCTCATTCTCACATGATTTTTGGCAGTTGTGAAGGCTGCAGGAGAATGGGCTGTGCTCTTGCACAATCTCTGAAGCCTCTGAAAATTTTATGAGAACGGGCCGTTCTTTTGTGTAGTTTTCGGAGATAGTACAGTTCTCCTTCAAGAACAAAGGCCTCATGTGATCCAGAGGCACCAGAGAGGCCTGTCAACAGTAAGAAAAGACTGCTGAAGGTAAGTGGTCTGCAGCAGAAACTGGGGAGTGCTGACCCACAGGAACATTGTGCCTGTTGTGGCCCGCTGGCGGCTGACACAGCTGGCAGCAGAGTTGAACAGCGAGGAAGTTGGGGAGGAGCCTGGGCCAGTCCTGGAGACTGAGGAAGGCTCAGGTGAAGGCTCTGCGTCAGAGGCAAAGATGGGGCCAGGGCAGGCTGACAGTCATCAGCTGCCTTCGGGCTCAGACAGCAGTGAGGCAGGGAAGCTTCTGGAACCAGTTCCCAGCCTGCGCATGCGCAGAGCTGCCAAAAGGAAGAAACAATTAAGAACTCAGGGTTGATGTGGGAGTAAGGTCACAGGTGGACGATGAATGGCCCCTCCCAGTAAGGATTAAAAGAGGAGCAAAAGGGGAGGGGGCTTTTGCAGGAAACAATTCATTCATTCATTCTTTCATTCATTCATTCCAGGCTTGTGAAGATCTGTCTGCGTAACCTAGAGACACTGTGCCCAGCCCAGCCCTTCCCTGTCAGCACTGCACGTGGAAATATTTACCGGGTAGCTTTCCAAAATAGATAAGGTCTGAGCTAATAATTATACCTTTGGAAGACTGTTTGCCAGGCCGTTGGCTGAATGTGAATGCAATAAATTCACATTCATTTAATAAAAGAGGTTTTGCCGGGATACAGAGTTTGCTTAGTGCTTTGGGGGGAAGCCTAGGACAGAACAGTGCCATTCCCAAGACTCATGTGTCTTAGGAGGGATGTTTGTTTGTTTATTATCCTGTCTTTCTAAACAACTCAAGACAGGAAATATGGGTCATTCCATGTCAAGTGATCTAGTGGTCCCTGCTTGACCATCATGGATTTTGATGAAATTTTGTGTAAACATGCACACATGTCCCCAATGAACATTGGTAAAGTGTTACATTTGCCGATGTAATACTTGCAGAGATGTAGTCATTTGTTTGACCCCCATACTGCAGCCTTCTACAGGATGACTCTGAGGTTCCGGCAACTTTGAGACACAATATCTCTGGCAATATTTTGTTGAGATATACAAAACTTGGCCATCTTATACTTCTTTTTGTGCTCTATTAAATAAAATAATATTCTCATGAGCGATCTCCATCATGTTCTCACTGTTGATGGCTTCATCAAAAAACTTGCTAGCAAAATGTGGAAACTGACTGGCCATCACTTCATTTCAAAATATCAAAGCAAATATTTGAAGTCATTGAAACCTGGCCTAAAAAAACCTGAACTGATTGCACTGATGGATTTTGTGGAGAATTAGATATTTGTTGTCTAAAATGCTGCTCAAGGCTTTCACTGGCTTTCACAAATGACTATATCTCTACAAGTATTGCATTGGGAAATATAACACTTTACCAATGTTCATTGGGTACATGTGTGCATGTTTACACAAAATTTCATCAAAATCTGTGATGGTCAAGGAGGACACTTTCTGAAATCAGACCACTTGACATGGAATGACTCATATCATAACTAATACTCTTCCCTCCTCCTAATTTCCCCAAACAACCATCCTGTAAGGTGAGTTGGGCTGAGAAAGAATGATTGGCCCAAGGTCACCCAGCTGGCTTTCATGCCTAAAGTGGGACTAGAATTCACCATCTCCTGTTTTCTAGTTTGGTGCCTTAATCGCAGACCAAACTGTTTCCTAGAATACTCTGAGACAAGCTTTTTGAGTGGCAGTAGTGGTTTTAGGCCTTAACTTCAGGCCCGGCCTCCAGTGCTGCTATTCAGGATGGCTTAGATAAGAAGAAGGAGTGAGGGGGAGATAGAGAATGGTTTCTCTTTTGTTTATGGGTAAGGGTTGGGACATGCCAGCATATCTATATTACTATTTTATACAACAGCTTTCTCTATACTATTTACTGTAAAGTCTTGAAATCTGAGACTACTGGTACAATAACACAGAAGGCTATAAAAGTACAGTCAGGATGAATTGGGGTACAAAAGAGAAAATTCATACCTTATTTTCCCAATGTCTTGCCAAATAAACTATATCTAACTACATTCTAATAGAACTTGAAAAATAAGTCAAAAAGTATCCCTGAGTAACTACTGACTTGAGGATGCGAGTGATTGGGAACATGTCTGCATAGGTAGAATTACTTACAAAAATATATCATGCAACACCAAAAGTTTTAAACATCAAAATACTATATTAAATGGCAATCACTGTAAAATCAGCAATTGGTGAGGAGCATTAATAGTGGATGAGATGAGAGAAAAGCAAAAAGTAGCTTGCACAATGATTCTTTGGATCCCAATCTATGCAGGCTATGGATTATTTACCTCTTGGATCCACAAATCCCAGACTATAAATAACTCATAAAACAGAATATAGTGAAGACTTCCTCAAATCACTATCCCTTTACCTCCCAGAGAATAACTTGAGACTCCTAGTTATGGTTTAGGTTAATTATTGATACTGATTGAATACATCAACTGAACTTTGTGAAATTATTGTAGCCAGAGTTACAAATGACATAACTGTATAAGAGGCTTAGTAAGTGGAGTTGTGACAAGTGGAGCTTGAATTAGAAAAGAATTGTTTTCATTAAGCATAGCATAAATCCAAATAAAATGAAAGACATAATTACAGATGGATAAAAAATAATGTATTAGTCACTGTACTTAACATTAGTATTCCCATCCTTCTCTAGTAGTTTACTCTCTCTCAGCAGTTACCATAATCCATCACAAGCCAGACTCTTCAGTATTACAAACAAAACCCATAAACAAGTGCATAGAGACTTACAAGATCAAGAGCAGCTGCAAGGATGGAAGCATCGGGGATTGTTCCTGGTTCACAGCAGTTTAAGAGAAATTGAAAGCGCTTCATGCCTTGCCGAATGGCTCCCAAATTCACCACGTTCTTGCTTTTGTTTCCCTCTTGGCTGGAAGTCAGATGATCTTCATAAGTCTGGCAACCTTAAAAGAAGATCCAAAAGGGAAGGTGGGAGGGAGGGGAAAGAGAAATCCCCCATAGATGTTTTAAACATTCATTGGGTCTACTGACAATTCTGAAGCAAATGTCTCCTATTAATTTGTCCTCGAGCATCAAGCGTGACAGAATGAGAGAGGCATATATTCAGAATATCTATGACTGCAACAAACTCTATGGAGTCTTTAGGACATGTTTCATCTCACCTAGTACCAGAGAAAATGCTTAGTCTCCCCTTGGGACATTATGCTTAGTCTACCCTTGGGGCAGTGAATGAGAGAAGTGTTGCTAAATGTGCAGGAAGTTCACAGGTTGTCAAGAAGAGGTATCAGGATGTTCAAAGAAGTTGCATGTTGAGATCAGGAGTCATCTTGAAACCTGAGCCCATATTCTATGGATTTATGAATAGTCATGATTATGTCACTTTTGAAGATAACCTAGATTGCATGGCTGGTATTAAAATGAGGAATGACATGTACCAAACTTAAGATCCTTTACGGAAAAACAGAAGATTCGGGTAATTAATAAATATATCTGGATGGCACAATTATAACTGATTGTTATAATGATTTCATGCTTAAAAAAATAGCTTCACATTTTAAAACAGAAAGATCCATCTCAGGAAGCATGAGGGAATAAGACAAAATTACAACAAACCATCACACATATAAAACAGAAAATAAAAAAATATTAACGAAAGCTAATACCCATGTTCAGTTATGAGTCAAAATTTGTAATCTATAAAAAGAACTCAACTTGGGTAAGTGTTGTTTTCTGTGTTGTTTCCTGCATAACTGATTCATAGAGTCATAAGACTGAAAGAGGCAACCTTCCTGTTCAATGCAGAAATCAAAATGTAAGCATTCCAAGCATATAGCCATTCTCTACTTAAAAACACTGGATGCTATCATATCTCCCTCAATAATCTTTTCTCAAAGTTAAACATACTCAACTCCTTAAATCTTTTTTCATGTGGCTTAATTTCTAGTCTCTGGTCATCTTTGTTGCACCCTTCTCTAACTTATCTAGATTCTCTGATTTATTGTTAATTCTTTCCAATTTTATATTATTTGCACATCTCATAAAAGCTTCTTCTGCTTTATCCAAATCATTAATGAGTATAAAAAGTAGAGGACTGATCTTTGCAGAAGTTCATTACTTTTTAATCAGATGAAGAAACATAGATGAATACTCTTTGAGTACAGTTTGTAAGACAACTATGTATCCATGTCATTATCATTTTATTCAGGTCATGCTTGTGATACATCTTCAGGTGGTTACATCCTCAGTATTTTATCAAATCCTTTGCTGAAGTCAAAGTAAATTTTAACTATAGATTCCCACAATATTTTAAGAAGGCTGCTTAATTTATTTTTAAAATGAGATAACATTAGTATGCCAAGATTTGTTCTTGACAAGCATATGCTTATTTCTAGTAATTACTGCATTGGTTTCAAGATGCTTGAGGATTGATCTGCTCTAGAATCTTCCCAGGCATTCATGTTAAATTGTTTTGTGATATGCCTCTCCCCCTTTTTGAAAATGTGGACATTTGCTTTTCTTCAGTCATCTAGCACTTCACCAGTTCTTCAGATTTGGGTTTGACCAAATTCTAAGCAATTCTTTCACTTAGTGTGGCCACCTATGACACCAAACCTGCCCATCTTAGTTTAGAGCAGAGGTGTCAAATTCAATTTCATTGAGGGCCGCATCAAGGTTGTGTTTGACCTTGGGGGGTGGGGGGGAGCATGGCCAGGGTAGGTGTGGCCAGCTCAACGTCACTCATGTCAGGGGCACCTATGGCAGCCCAAGCGCTCTGCCAGTAAAAATGGGCTCCTGAGCTCCATTTTTAGCTGCGATGGCCTCCTGCAACCCTCTACCAGTGAAAACAGAGCTTGGGAGGGCTGGCCTCCCGAACTCCATTTTCACTGGCAGAGGCACCATGGGCCAGTCCTTCCACTGTTTCCAGGGCAGCCCCATGGGCGAGATCTAAGCACCCTGCAGACTGGATCCGGCCTCCGGGCCTTGAGTTTGACATCCCTGGTTTAGAGTGAAGGCCTTCCTTCCTCCCTCCTTCCCTCCCTCCCTTCTAATTTGACACTCCTGCTCTACAATTCTTTCTACTTAATAGGAAGGAGATAACCAATTACCCACAATGGCAGTAATTCAGGAAATAACTTTTTCATCCCTCACAGTTTAAAAAAAATGAATCAGAGCATATAGTTTCATTCTTTTCTTCTTTTTTTTTTCAATTTGATTTCAGTTCCATTTCTATCAGTTCCCTCACTCAGTGAATGATGTAGAAACTCATTCCTGGGGTTCCTTGGTTTATTTCAGTTTTCTGTACTATAACTATTGTACTTATGAGCTAACATTTGAATAAGAATGAGTAAGAGTTTATAATTTTATAATTAAGGCTGCAGTCCTGGGGTTACTCATATTCTGCCATGCTGATCTGAACCTAATCTAAGGAAGTTTGCATAATATATGTATTCCCTCTACATTTTATTTTAAAACAAGTTACTCCTTGGCACATCAGTAAGATCTTTATATTGCATGCTACTGAGTTGTGAACTAAAACTATCAATTAGCTCCTATTGTCACATATTGCCACATAATCAAAAGCCAAACAAAATGATATTTTCATCACTATTGGATATGCTGTTCCATGTTAAAAACTGACAGATTTTGTACATTTTTACAAATTGAATGTTGAAATACAAATATTTATATTTGAAATAATATCGCAAATTGAAGTCTGAGGTCTGTTATACCATATTCTACAGTCATGCTTGACTTTAAACAAAGTAATCATGATATGAATTATAATATGCATTCATTCCCTGCCTAAAAACCATCTAATTTTTTTCATTGAAACTGCAAAGATATTCAGATCTCATTGCTTATAATGGCATTAGGCTTTGCTATTAAATTATGGGGGGGAAAAGTAAATTATTCTACTGGCTACCTGTATGGAAGGATACCCAGAAATAGCTGCAATCAGAAAGAGCCCAAATACTTCGATTAACATATTAAAAGATGCCAATAATCACACATCATATGTCTTCATCTGAAACATCATTTTCTTCATATAGAAAGGCATTTTATGATGGAGCAATGACTAAATGAGGTAGTAACATCGTTTCCATGTTTAATGAAGCATAAGCAATATGTAATGTTGGGTCATGTAAAGTTCTGTGAAAACAACATTGGGATGCCGTGTCCCTTTTTCAATGCAAAAACAGGAAAATAACAAGATGCAAGGTTGTTTCTTTGGTAACGAAAAGCTCACATATGCATATCTGAAATATTGGAAAGAAGTTAAGTCCTAACCTTCTTTGGAGGCAAAAACTTGTTTTCTTAGAAATAACAAAGTAATCAATCATATTTATTATATAAGTGTTCTCAATGTCATTCATAATTTTGCTAAGAATGAAGGACCGCATCTCTATAAGAAATGGCATGAAGACACAAGACAAGCAAACACAGAAGAAAAGAGATAATTAAAACACATTTGTACAGGGTTTTCCATTTCATCAGTGCTGAATTTTACTGAAAATGTAGATGATCAATAATGGGGAATATAAGCTGGTGGGAACATCCAACATTTCACATCAAGGAGCTAAGTGAAATATTAGCATACTATGTTGTTCCAAATTTTCCAAATAGTGGATTTGATTTCTTGAAAGGTCAATTTTGCTTTATCTAAATGCATTGGCCCATATATGCTTTTCCTTCTTGGCTAGAATTGAATGAAAATAAAAAATGACATAAGAAGAAATGAAAAAAGTAGTGGCCACAAATATATAAAGCCATAGAAAACAAAATTGAGTCCAGAAATATGTTTTTAAAGGTAAAGGGTGAATTAAAGAAAGAAGATAATTTTTTAAAAAAAGAAGGAACAAAGAAAAAGTTTAAAGTTTAAAAAAAAGGACTGAAGAAACAGAACCCTGATTTCTAACCATCTTTTTCTTCTGTGTGATGAAGCCTGGATGGATGTCTTCGGCAGGTGCGCCATTTACCAAGACGCTTGAAGAAATTCTCCTCTTCTTCACGCCCATTTTCCATGCCACTTCCAGGCCCACCTTCTGATAGCTTCACTGCACTAGTAAATTTTACCTAAATGTTAAAAGAAGCATCATTTCATTTTTTTTCATTGCTGATGTAAACATCAAACATTAAAACATTCTTCTTAATAAATATTTTCCTTTATTAGTAATATTTTAAAGCCCATATCTCCATAAAGAGAACCATGTTGAGGGAATCACAGTTGAATAAGTAGGAAACAGGAGCAAAACAACCTTCCTTCTTTCCCCTCCCTCCTCTCTCCTTAATGCTTAATATATCTATTCTTCTATCTCATGACTTCTAAGGAAAACTAGTCAATGAAGAGAGAGATAAGCAGTGGGCTAAGAAAACTAGTCAGTGGCTTCATTTTCTCTCCTGTAGAAATACTTTATGGGGTCCAATATTTTTTGAATTATTTTATTGCTTTGCTTATTCAGAAAATTCTCATCCAGAAAGTTTTAGCTTCTAGTAAAGCAAATTTTAGCTCCAATAAAACAGTAAAACCTATAAAGTCCATATTTTCATATTTGGGTTCTTTGCAGTTTACAATCAGCTGAAAATGTTAGATCTGGGAGGATGGTTCAAGAACGGAGGCAAGACTCAGATGACAACAACAGCTCTTTATTAGTGACTTCAGATCTGAGCAAAGAATCCCAGCCGCAGCAGCCCCTTATATAGGGCTGGCTGCGGCTAGGCAGCCAATGAAGGCGATTTGAGTTTGCCGCTCTTGGCTGAGCCAATCGCGGCAGCCCGTTTACTAGCCAATCGCATCAGTCTGCAGCGACCAATCACAATCTGCTATTCGCGGGCCAATCAGTTGCAGGCTTTTGAGCCTGCTAGTCCGGAACACCCCTCCCCTCTCGGTTCCGTTTAAGGGGTGGAGTTATATAGTCTCGTAGGTAGGCAGGTCTTCATACCTGTCTACCTGACTTACGCAATTCCAATTGTCCATGTTCAAATTCGGGTTCAGGTGGACTGTTAGCTGGATCTAGCTGGAACGGTGAACCGGTGCCATGGTTGGGACTCTCCTCTGATGCCCCCTGGGTGTTTGAGTCCTCAGCTTCGTTGCTACCGCTATAGCTCCCCGGGCTCGCTGAACCTGCTTGGCTGCTGTTTCTTGGTGAAGTATTCGTCTGCCCAGGTTCAACTACAGCTGGTGAGCATTGCAAGCCATGGTGTGGTGATCTCGGGGTTAGTTCTGAATGAACAGGTGTTGGTTCTATTTCTGGGCTCATGGCTTCCCCTCCCCCCCTGGTGTCGAGGCTGGGGTCAGGGATGGAAGTTGTGGTCAGTCTAGAGCATAGCTGGTCAATATGGCATTTCCATGCTCTGCCATCAGTGGTGAGTAGACAGTAGGAGCGGGGACCCGTGACTTGAGTTATTTGAGCAGGAATCCAGAGGGGATCCCCAGAAAATTTTTTTGCAAATACAAGGTCTCCTACCTTAAAGGCGCGATACTTGCTGCTGGAACCCAGGGTCTTTTCCAGGGTGTAGGCAGGGTGCAAGCGGTCTAGAGGCGATCTGAGTTTCCTGGCCATCAGGAGTTCAGCTGGGCTCTTGTTAGTCATGCTGTTAGGTGCAGCATTCTAGTGACTTTATCGTGGATATTACCTTGTTCCATTTTCTGTAGGGTTTTCTTTGTGAACTGAACCATTCATTCAGCACTACCATTCGCCACTGGATGAGCCGGCGATGTGAGTGCGTGTCGGATGCCACGTTCCGCTAGGTATTGTTCAAAGGCTAAGGCAGTAAATTGGGGCCCATTGTCAGAAACCAGGACATCAGGTAGGCCGTGTGTGGCAAAGAGTCTGTTCAATTTTTTGATGACTGCCTCTGTGGTGGTTGTTTTCATTTTATTGACCTCAAGCCAGTTAGAATATGCATCTACAGTTATTAGGAAAGTGTGGCCTCTAGTAGGTCCTGCAAAGTCAATATGAATGTGTGACCACGGACCCCTGGGTGTTTCCCATTCTGCTGGTGGAGCTTTTGGTGGGGCTGAGTGGTTTTCCTGGCATCTGTTACAAGAGGCGACCCAGGATTCAATTTGTTTGTCCATACCTGGCCACCAGGCGTAAGTTCTTGCCAGCGCTTTCATACGCACGATGCCCGGGTGTCCATCGTGTAGCATTTGTAGGACTTTTTTTTGTAGTTTAGTTGGTATGACGACTCGGTCTCCCCATAAAACACACCCTCTTTGTGAGAAAAGTTCTGTCTGTCTGTTTTTGAATGGCTTAAAGGTTTCCTTGGATTCATATTCTGGCCATCCCCACTCCACCCAGCCAAGAACTCGTGCCAAACAAGAGTCTCTTTTGGTTTCAAAGGCAATGTCCTGGGCCATTAGCGGAGGTGAGGGAATTGTCTCGATTTGTAGTACTGGGAGCGTGGGAGCTGGGTCTTCCTGTGGCTCGGGTAGTGGTGAGCGGCTCAAGGCATCAGCATAAGGAATAGATTTCCCCGGGCGATATTTTAGTTGATAGTCGTAAGCAGCTAGGAATTCCAACCATCGCATCATTCTGGGGGAGAGAATGTGTGGGCTAGGTTTGTTGCCCAGCAAAATGCCAAGTAATGGCTTATGATCTGTGATAATTGAAAATGGTCTCCCATATACATATTCATGAAACCTTTTAATCGCAGAGACAATAGCAAGGGCTTCCTTATCTAGGTGGCTATAGTTTCTTTCTGTTTTTGATAGAGTTCTTGAAAAAAATGCAATTGGTGCCTCAGAGCCGTTTGGTAGGACGTGGCTCAGGATGGCCCCCACCCCAAATGGTGAGGCATCACAAGTAACAGTTAAGGGGAGTGTCTCGTTATATTGAATTAGCACTGCATCAGAGGTAAGGAGGTCTTTTACTTGCTGGAAGGCATGTTCCTCCCAACGTCCCCAAATCCAGGAGGCCCCTTTATCGAGTAGTCTATGAAGGGGCTCAGCAACAGTCGCCTTCTGGGGTAGGAAAATGTTATAAAAGTTAATAAGTCCCAGGAAGGCTTGGAGGTCAGTTTTGTTGTTGGGTCTTGGGGCATTTTTGATAGCTGCCAATTTCTTTTCTGTAGGGTGGATTCCTTGTTTGTCAAGAAGGTAGCCAAGAAACTCCACCCTTTCTGTGCATAGCTGGCACTTTTCCTTCTTAACCTTGAGGCCAGCATCTTTGAACCTTTGTAGGACTGTTCTGAGGCATTTCTCTAATTGACTTTTTGTTGGGGCTGCTATTAGTATGTCATCAAAATAGGGCACGACCCCTTTTATGCCTTGTAATAGTCTCTCCATCAGGCTTTGAAAGATGCCTGGGGCTACGCTTACTCCAAACTGGAGCCTGTTGCATTTGAATGCACCACGATGTGTAACTATAGTTTGGGCTTCTGCAGTTTTGGAATCAACTGGCAGCTGTTGATACGCTTGGGCCAGATCTAATTTTGCGAATATTCTGCCACCCCCAAGTGAATGCAGGAGATGCTGAACGACTGATACCAGATAGGCGCTCTGCTGCAGCGTGTGATTGAGGGTGGCCTTGTAGTCACCACAGATTCTCAAGGACCCGTCAGGCTTTATGGGGGTGACAATTGGTGTCTCCCATCAGGCGTGGTCAATGGGCTCTAACACGCCTTGTGCAATTAATTTGTCCAGTTGCTCATCAATTTTGGGTTTGAGAGCAAAGGGAACTCGGCGTGGCTTTAGGCAAATGGGTGCAATGTCGGGGCGAAGATTAAACGAAATAGGGGACCCCTTGTACTTGCCTAAGTTTTCACTGAACACTTCTCGGAAATCATGGACGAGGGCTGCCTCCCAGTCATTGTCTTCCGTATGATGGATGCCAGCCATTCCGATTCCTAATGGTGCGAACCACTGAAGGCCCAATAGACTTGGCCAGTCTCTGTCTACAATGGTGAGTGGTAGAATTGCATTATGTCCCTTGAAAGAGACCTGGAAATGGTGGGTACCTGCGACTGGAATCCGGTTGCCTTGATAATCTTTCAGTATGAGTCTTTGACTGCTGAGGTCTTGGCGTCAGATGTTGGGAAACAGTTGCTTGAGCGTTTTCCAGGATACCATGGATAGTGAGGACCCAGAGTCGACTTCCATGATGCAAGGTTTATTTTCGATGGTGACCTTTACATGGATTTTTAAGCATCTAGCGATGAAGCGTGGCTGATGGTGATGGTTTGATGAGCCTCTTCTCGTCGGGGTGTGCCATTAAACCGTTGGGGTCTGCTGTACTGGTTCCACTGGTTGCTAGGGCGGTCCCTCTGTGTGGTGGAGTTGCCATCATTCCTTTTCGAGCTGCTCCCTCTCCGTCTGGGGCTGGAATTTCTTTTGTTTCTGCATACCTTCGCAATATGCCCTCGTTTTTCGCAAAAACGACACATGGCGTCTAAGAATCTGCATTCGGATCGAGGATGGTTTCCCCCGCATCCGGCACATTGGTAGTTGGGTTTACGACCCTGCTGGTCCCGTTGCTCACGTTCTGTCCGGAGTCTGTGGACTTCTTCCTCCTCACTGTCTGAGGATGACTCTACATCTTCATGATGGGTGGGCGATGTGTACTTGTCTGAAGGCTTCCAGGCATCGTTGGCGGGTTTGCGGTTGGTTCCGCTGGTTCAGCGCATTCGTGCTGCTGATTTACGAGTGGCTTCAGCTGCAGTGGCGTCTGCTATGGAATCTGCAAGCGAGATGTCTCCCTTGGCCATGATCTTGCTCTGGACAGTTGGATCTCTAAGGCCAAGGACGATGCGATCTCTCATGGCTTCTTCGAGATTGGCAAAGCCACATAAACCGCCCAGGTTCCTCAGGTCTGCCACGAAATCCCCAATGCTCTCACCTTCACGCTGGTCCCTCTGATAGAACTCATGTCTGCGAATGAGAGTTGGTACTGCTGGGGCGTAATGGTTGCGCAGGATGGGAGCAAGGGTGTCCCAATCCATCATTTTAACTTCAGCTGGTTTCGCTAATGCTTTAGCCATCTTAAAAACGGCTGGTTCACAATGGGTTAGAAAAACGGCCCGTTTCTTGCTGGGCGTGGCAACTTTTAGGTTGTTGGACTCTAGGAACATTTGAAATCTGTCCATATATGAGTCCCAGTCCTCGCTAGTTGGATCGAACGGGGTGGGTGGTATAGCACTGTTGGCCATGTCGCCGTCGTTGCGCTCTGTCAGCCACGTGCTCCTTCAGCTAGTTCAAAATCAATAGACTTCGTTGCCTCCGCATCCCATCCTCGTCGCCAGTGTTAGATCTGGGAGGATGGTTCAAGAACGGGGGCAAGACTCAGATAGCAACAACAGCTCTTTATTAGTGACTTCAGATCTGAGCAAAGAATCCCAGCCGCAGCAGCCCCTTATATAGGGCTGGCTGCAGCTAGGCAGCCAATGAAGGCAATTTGAGTTTGCCGCTCTTGGCTGGGCCAATCGCGGCAGCCCGTTTACTAGCCAATTGCATCAGTCTGCGGTGACCAATCACGATCTGCTATTCGCGGGCCAATCAGAGTTGCAGGCTTTCGAGCCTGCTAGTCCGGAACAGGCAATGTGGAGAATAAAGATGGGAAATTAAAATGCTTGAAAGTGCAACTGAAGATGTAGCTCAACTCCATTTAACCATGTTAAAAGCCTTCTGTGCAAATTTTTAGATACAGTAGTTTCACTCTCCTTTTTTCAGCCCTCCTCTTTCTCCACATTTGTTATTTTCTTCAGCTTAGTTTGAATTTGATGAGAAATGTTATTTTAAAATTATTAAAAGTAGAAAACTGAATTTGTGCCCATAGTGTTTTCCAATTAGATGTGACAAATTGGGAAAAGAGAAGTTGTTTGTGTTCTATTACTCTAGAGTATATAATCAATTGGGCTATATATTTTTCCCTTTCCAATCTATTTTAGCCCCATGGTCAAATTTTATTTGCATGCAAACATCATAAACATATAGCAACCTATTGCTCTTTTCTATTTTATAGACTATTTCCTAGTCAATGGCCTTTTCAAATCTCTTTTATAGGATAATTAAAATAGCATTGGGGTAGCAGGGCCTTGATCTCCCCACTGATTTATTTTGGTTTTGTTATATTTTGCCACTTAATAATAGGTTTGTATATCTTCTGTGTATGTTAAAAATGAAAATTTGCAGTTGACTGGTTGGTTGAGTTATTTTCCCCCTTCAGAAATAAGTGTTCCTCCCTTTATTGAAATGTATTGTGCAGATCTACTGAAAGTATGACACAAGTGTGGAAACTATTCTTCTGCTCTCTTTGTTATATTGATGAGTGTGTATGTATATGTGAAAGGACTCTGCAGCAAAAAATGAAAGTGAAAGGTTGCATGGTCCTACTCGTTTCTTTAAGATGGAAGACTGATAATACTTGGAAGAATGCACAGATTTAGAATCAATATGAAGTGACCATTTTAGTCCAGGAAGAAAGAAATATAGATGTTGAAGATATAGGTATGGATACACAGAAAAATAAACTTGTACATTTATTATTAGATAGTTTTTTTAAAAAAAGAGTGATGGTAGAAAGGGTTGCACATTTACCCTGGAGCTCTGCCTGATGAAAGAGAGACGATCCACAGAGCTAATATCCAGAAGGTCTTCTACACCATCTGCCAGACCAGAAATGGATGAACGTTTCAGCCAGTTCCCTGTAATACAGAAAGCATAGGTGTGAATATCTTTCTGACTCTACTAGTTGAATAATGTACATCTCTAATTACTGGTACTAAGGACTCAATTCCTAACATCTAAAACAAAATATTTGGAGTCATATAAAGGAAGATGGGGGGAAATTCAAAGACACAGAATAGCATGACATCTTCATGTAAAAGGCTTCCTGTGTGGAGAGAATCAATGAATACCCATGTTCAAGTCTGCCCTCTATGAAATTTGGCTGGATGACTTTGGGCCAATCTCCATCATTTTCATTGCTGATGTTACGGGATTAAAAAAGAAGATAAATCCCTACCTGCTCCTGGAGAAAAGGCACAACATCTAACAAAACAATAATTGAATGACCTAGTGGGAGTTTGAGTTTCTTTCTCAGGGAGATCCGTCTGGAGCGGGAGCGGGAACGCCTCTCTGTGGCCATTCCTGAGTGTGCAGTTGTGCATTCTGAAGTGTCTGGCTCCGACTGGCTGCTGGTATCGCTAGCGGCACTCTGGGATTTAAACATTTTCCTCCAGAAATCCTTGCGGCCTAAGACTGCTCCTTGCATTTGTTCATCACTGTGAAGAAATTACATGGCTAGTAAAACTTAGCAGAATGGAAAAAAGAATAGGACAGCATCCTTCTCTCTTTTAATCTCGCCCTGTGCCCAGGTTATTCGGCTAATTTTAGAAGAGGGAATAAGCCATAAACCTATTATCATAAAAGCGATTTACTAAAAAATTTCAATATTTTTAAGGGTATTTTGTAATCCTTATAAAATAGGATAGTAAGCACTATGCTGATAGTATATAATATTACTAATAAAGTAATAATCTGTATGTGGTAAATTAGGAAGGTATTCAGATGGTGAATATGATTTGCCTAAGGCTAGGCAGAATAAAATATTCTATTACTGCTAGCAGTGCAGTGAGCAGGAGTTGTTGAGAAATAACTTCCATATAATTATTATGTGAATCCTTTTCTCTCAGCTATAATAGCTAACGTTTACATTGCTACAATGAAAACTAGGAAACTAGTTGATTCAAGTCTGAACAGTGTTTTTGCTTTTTAAATTATGCTTGAATGTAATCTGATTGTTGATTAACATGAAATTTATTGATCAAATTACTTACTGCTCAGGAGTTTGTATTGGACGACCTGAGATATAGCTGCGACACTCATCAGGAGCAGAAGACAGCTGTCCTTTATCAATAACAACACTTCCTACTTCAGATCTACAAGGACAAAGCTACTAGTCAGAGGAACAATAACATATTGTATTCATTCCTATTTAGCTTCCCAATATTATTTTTAAGAGTATTACTTTTAAAACAGAAAGATGAGGTAAATTTTATTCTTGCAATCTCCCATCGGTACATATCAATTATGGCATGAAAATATATCAAATTGATTATCTAATTTGTAAGTGTGCTTATTTAATGTAAATTCAGGAACGCTTCTCATTAAATTTAACAGACCTAGACTCCCAGCCAATCAAGATGAGGAAAAAACCATTCAAATAAAGCAGAAAGCCAGCACCAAATTCAAACAAAAAATGGCTGCTAAACCTGACACACAAGATTAAAAAGAACCCAATACACAAGCTTGAGGATGGCAGATGAGATTCTGCCGAAACGTCGCTATAATAAAAGCACAAAAATTAAGATGTGGGAAAATACCCGAAGAAACCTAAATACCATACATATAAACACCCACGAAAACATAAGAAATATATATATATATGTGTGTGTGTGTGTGTGTGTGTGTTTTCTTAAGTTTTCATGGGTACTTACATGTATGGTATTCATTCGGGTATTTTCCAATGACGTGGGAAAATACCCGAACAAAGCTGAATACCATACATACATACATACAAACATACATACATATGTTTTCTTATGTTTTCATATATATATATATATATATATATATATATATATATATATATATATATATATATATTTTTCTTAAGTTTTCGCGGGTACTTACATGTATGGCATTCAGCTTTGTTCGGGTATTTTCCCATGTCATTGTAGTTGTGCTTTTAAAGTTATAGCAACGTTTCGGCAGAATCTCATCTGCCATCATCAGGCTTTTGTATAGTGTTCATTGACGACTATATATATTAGGGCTAATTCCATACAATTATGGGTAAATCAGAAAAGGTTGTGTATGAAACAGTTGTTAGAAAAAAAATGGTAATGTCATCCATCTCACTTGAATTAGTTAGCAAAGAAAGACTCCTGGCACATTATTTTTTTTCCAAGAGTATTACTTTACTAAGAACAAAATGATTACAGATTTTTACAAGGCAGAATCTGATGGCTTGGTATGAAAACAATGCAATTAAGTTCCCCCTTTTTCCCTGGCCAACCCCTGTTATCAGTCAATGTCCTATTAGAAGTTCTCAGGTTGTTTTGAAAATGGCCCCTTCACCACCTCTGCATTTCTTCTGGCTGACCTTATGCTGGATTGGTGCGACTCAGCATCAGGGCTGGCACAGCTTCATCCCTCCCCAACCCCACCCCGTCCTTCCCTCACATTCCAAGCACTCCCCTCTCTGTCCCCATTGAAAATGTCCAGCTTGCAAGATCCGATGTGAAGCTAGAAGCAGAATTGCAGCCATGACAGAGAATATGGACCCATAACCTGAGTACAGCATATGCCATATTGTCATGAACAGTGGTGGGATTCAAAAAACTTTACTACCAGTTCTGTGGGTGTGGCTTGGTGGGCGTTGCAGGGGAAGGATACTGTAAAACTTCCAGTCAGAGGTGGCATTTGCCGGTTCTCCAAACTACTCAAAATTTCTGCTACCAGTTCTCCAGAACTGGTCAGAACCTGCTGAATACCACCTCTGGTCATGAAGCAGATCATCCCTCCTCATAGATAAATGACTGAGATATCTACTTAATCCAGTATCCTATCCTCCTATGTTCCATAAAAATAATATTTTGTAGAACAACTTTTCAGCTGAGTAACCTGAACACAGTTCTTAACTTTGCTTTAATCCCATGCATTTGAATGCAATTAAAGCACACTTTTTTGCTATCTATAGTTGTTGAATAACATAAAACCATCTTTGGAGAAGGGAGATTTTGAGAGCAAATAGTATTTATTTGCATGAATCATCTTCTTCCCAAAAGCAAGGTTGACAAGTCTGGGTAAGGCCGACCTTAGTACATCATTCAAGCGTCTTAATGGCTTTTCCAGTCCAGATACATACTTTTTACTCCCTGGTGGTTTGGGTTCTTGCTCAGTATTTTCTTCTGTTTTTCTTCCTGGAATCAACTTTTCTGCACTGTCCAAAAGAGCACTAAGAGCTACTCTTCTGAAAACATTTCCATGAGCCTCCTTGATAAACTGTACCAGTTGTCGGATGTCACAGTATAAACCCTGAAGCCAGCAGGATGTCATTTTCGGGGCAGGAGGGAGCGGGGAGACAGTTTGTTAGGCTTCCAACATACAAACACTTTCTTTTTTTGTTTTCTTAAGAAAATGAGTCTACGTTTCAGGCCTTGAAACCATGAAATAAATTTCAGCAATGAATTTAATATAAACTTCCTGAAAATATTGAAAGGAAAGGTCAAAGAATTGCCATCTTGAACAACACAGTGATGACTTTTTCAAGTCAAATTAATGACTAGATACAAATTCAAAGGAAATTTGGTTCTCTTGTATCCTACTGAACTGCATGACATTTTCCAAAATTCACCTGTCAACATTTATTAATTTTAAAAAATAATTTTAAAAAATTTATATTTTGTCTTTCCGCCCCTTTTTTAAAGAAGGTGGCACAATTCAACAATTTATATTGGGAATAGAAAAGATAGTACTTAAAAACTTGTCATAACTTAGTGAACAGGAAAGATGCCCTTACCAGATTCTCAGGACTATGGAGCTCATGTGTAGTAGAGGCACAGCGAGTGATCAAAGATTTGAACATAGCACTGACGATAATGCCCTCAATACTTTGGGCTGTAGATTTGTTGTCCATGGTGGTAAAGTTATTTCCAAAACCAGCCTTGTCTACAAAATGCAAAATAAAACAGTTAAACTGCGTTATTAAATTTCAGAAAAACAATAAGCTATACATGTGTAACACCTGAACTCAGCAATTCCTAATCTGCAATAGCATTCTCCATCCAGAGGAGGGATTTATTTCTTTGGAAAATCACATTGGGGGTGAGGGGTGGAAATGAACCTGGCAGTATAAAAATGGAGTGAAGGCAAAGTGCCCATGTCTCAGTCAATTAAAACAGAGAAAAAATTAAACACACACATTGCACCTAAACAAATTAATACATTCAGGCACACATCTTCAGGAAAGCTTAATACTAAGGATGACAATCTATACTTACTGTCTGTAACTGGTTCCATACAAAATCCTAGCAAAGCATGTAAAAAATCCACCACGTTGTTCAATGAATCTTTATTCACATAATCTCTCATTGTCTGACGAAACTGCATCTTATCCAGTTTATATAACTTTGTAAGGCAGTTCTGAGCCTGTTAAGAAAGGTTTTAAGAATGCCAAAATTAGGTCCTGGTGGTGATAATTACAGAGAACCACAGTAAATTCAACCTGTTAGTTCCTGAGTAATTAAAAACAGTACCCAATGAACTTCACAAAATAACTAGAGAGGATTTAAACAATTATCTTCCTATGCTTATTGATATAGTGACTTACTGGAGCCAAAGCTTCCAGAAGAATAAAGGTTTTGGGATAAGATACAAGTATTTAAAATTTAATACATGTGCACTACAATTTAGAAGACAACTGCATATGCAGCTATTTAGCAACAAGGGTTAACATAAGAAACTAGGTCAGGCTACTAGATTTTTAATGACTAAATGCAACAGTATGAAATCAAGTTATCTATACAAAATGAAATTCAGTATAGAGAAAAGTCCTTCATTTAGGCAAGAAAAACCAAAAATACATATATAGACTAGGTGAAACCAGGCTCAATAGCAGTAACTGTGAGAGGGATCTTGGAATCTTAGTGGACAACCAGCTAAATAGGAGCCAACATTGTGCAGCCGCAGCCAAAAATGCCAAAGCAATCCTAAATTGCATTAACAGAGAGATACAATCAAGATCAAGGGAGGTACTAATACCATTCTATAAAGCCTTAGTAAGACCACACTAGAATACTGCATCCAGTTTTGGTCACCACACTATAAAAAAGATGTTGAGACTCCAGAAAAAGTGCAGAGAAGAACAACCAAGATGATTAGGGGACTGGAGGCTAAAACATTCAATGAACTGTTACAAGTACTCGGCATGGTTCTCTAGTGAAGAGAAGGATCAGGAGAGACATGATAGCAGTGTTCCAATATTTGAGGGCCTGCCACAGAGAGGAAGGGGTCAAGGTATTTTCCAAAGCACCTGAAGGTCAGACAAGGAATAATGGATGGAAACTGATCAAGAAGAGATTCAACCTAGAAATCAGGAGACATTTTCTGACAGTGGGAACAATCAACCAATGGAACAGCTCACCTTCAAAAGTTGTGGGAGCTTCATCACTGGAAGCTTTCAAGAAGAGTGGACTGCCATTTAGAATAGAATAGGATAACAGAGTTGGAAGGGACCTTAGAGGTCTTCTAGTCCAACCGCCTACCTAGGCAGAAAACCCTATGCCACTTCAGACAAATGGTTATCCAACATCTTTTTAAAAACTTCCAGCTTGGAGCGTTCACAACCTCTGGAGGCAAGTTGTTCCACTGATTAATTGTTCTGTCAGGAAATTTCTCCTGAGTTCTAAGTTGCTTCTCTTCTTAATTAGTTTCCACCGACTGGTTCTTGTCCTCCCCTTAGGTGCTTTGGAGAATAGCTAGACTCCCTCTTCTTTGTGGCAGCCCGAGACATTGGAACATTGCTATCATGTCTCCCCTAGTCCTTCTTTTCACTAGGCTAGACATACCCAGTTCCTGCAACCGTCTTCATGTTTTAGCCTCCAGGCCCCTAATCGCTGGGGACTGCTGGCGGTCTGTGACAAAATGTTGGTGGTCCACAGAGAAATGTCACCCCAAAGCACCTCACAAAGCAATTAATCCAGGCTATGCGGGAACACAAGGCTGTGTCACCCACATGGCCCACGGGAACACAAGGTTTGCATTGCTTGCATTGCGAACAACACGAGGTAGTGAGAGGAGGGAGGAAAAGGCAGATGGGGGAACTTGCCCCACTCACCCCAAGCACCTCACCTGGCCACCGGGCTGCTTCTTTCCACTTCTTTCTTCTTCTGCTTTTGGCTGCACGCAAGGAAAGCAGCAAAAGTCTTTCTTTCTCTCCCCCAAACTCTGCCAGAAATGAGTCTTTGGAACCCTGCAAGGCAACCTGCTCCAAGAGGCTGCACCAGCACAAGTGTCACAAAGACTCATTTTTGGTAGAGTTTGGGAGAAAGACTTCTGTTGCTTTTGCTGCTTTCCTTGCATGAAGCCAAAAGTCTCTCTCTCTCTTTCTCTCTCTCTCTCTCCCCCCGAGAATGGAACTAGAGACGTTATCCTGCAATCCCAAATAAAGAATGATCAATCTGTAGGAAAACAGGGTGGGGAATTTTCCTGCAGACTTTTTTGGGATTTTCCCAGGGTCTCTGGTCTGTGGGATTTAAAATTATGAGTTTGGTGGTTCCTGAGGTCCAAAAGGTTGGTGACCTCTGTTCTGGAGGGTTGGCTATTCCTGCCAGCTTGGTGTCGTCGGCAAATTTGATAAGTTCTCCATCTATCCCCTTGTCCAAGTCACTGATGAAGATGTTGGTTATGGTCTACTTTATCAAATGCCTTACTGAAGTCCAAGTAAATTATATTGACAGCATTCCTCTGGTCAACTAGTTTTGTTACTTTGTCAAAGAATGCAATAAGACCAGTCTGGCATGCTCTGTTTTTAACAAACCCGTGTTGACTTTTGGTTATTACTTTGTTTGCTTCTAGGTGTTCCCTGATTTATTGCTTATCTTTTCCAGAATCTTCCCTGGTATTGAGGTCAAACTGATAGGTCTGTAATTTCCTGGATCTATTTTTTTTCCTTTTTTTTTGAAGATGGGAACTACATCAGCTCTTTTCAGTCCTCTGGCAGTTCCCCAGTGCTCCAGGATCTTTGAAAGACATATTTATGTGGTTCTGAGATCTCGTCTGCCAGTTCCTTCAGAACCTTGGGATGTAATCCATCTGGTCCTGGTGATTTGAGTTAGTCTAGGGTAGACAAATGTTCACTTACCATTTCCCCCCTATTTTAACTTGTGTTCCTATTCTGTTTTTTGTGGTGCTGTTTTTGATAAGTCGGACTGTTTTTTTCCCTTTGTGTAAAGACAGGTGCAAAAAAAACAGTTAATTAGTTCTGCTTTCTCCCTGTTGCTTGTCACCTTGCCACTTTCTCCCAGCAATGGACCAATTGTTTCCTTGACTTTTTTCTTGTTTTTTCTTGAAAGAAGCTTTTTTTTGTTTTGTTTTATTTATTTATTTATTTTTTACTTTTGTTGCAAGCCTCTGTTCATTGTGAGCTTTATCTTTCCTCACTTCATCTTTTCATCTTTACAGGCTCGGGCTATTTGCTGGTAATCTGCCTTAGTTATTTGCCCCTCTTTCCTTTTTTTATACTTATCCTTTTTGTCTTTCAATTTATCAGAGAGTTCTTTATGCAGCCATGCTGGTTTCTTTTATTTTTCTTCTGCATTCGTATTTTGTTAGACTGGGCTTTTATAATCTCACTTTTCAAAATTTCCTAAGCTTCTTGAGTTGTTTTCCCCTTGAGGATTCTCATCCATTGAATCCTTCCCAAGCTATTTGTCAGAAATAGTGTAGGGTCTCCTGCTTGGGTGGTGGATTGGACTAGAAGACATACAATATCCTTTCCAACTCTGTTAATCTGTTAAAGTTTTTTGTTTCACTTCCTTGTTATGGTAGGAGCTGTTCTGATAAGAGTGTGCTTGATTCTTATCTTTGTGGTATTGGGTCCCTTTGATAACCTGTCCTTTTCTCCTAGATCTAAAGGACCTCTCTTTTGCCCTATCTCTATTCACATTATTCTAAACATTCATGGTTGATTTGAAGCTAAAATGATTTCTCTAATGTAGATATGCTTTGAACACTAGAATTTTTTTCCATAGTTGTCTTTCTATTATCAGAACCATGACAACCAGGATGTTGGAATATGCCCAAATACACCCTAAGCACAGGCTCCACAGTTAACTACTGGACGGCTATTAAAATCCATGGTATCAAAATATTATGGATTTAAAAGGGAAGAGATTTGGAAACAAATTCTTTTCCATCCTTCTGCAGTTTTATACCTGATGTCTCAGACGATCTCCAGAGAGTCCGCGATGACCTTCTCCACAGCCATATGCACAGCCCAGAGACTTCACAATTTTTATCAGCATTGTCAGAGCCAGCCTATGAGTGCTTACTGGGGTATTTTCATCCTTAGCAGCATAATATTTGAAGAAACCAGAAAGACCAGAGAGAAAGCTATTCAGTTTACGATGAGAATCAGAAAAATAATATCAAACTGGTACGTGCCAGTTTACCAGAATAAATCTTACATAGAAATTTTTTTCTACAAATGATAACATTTAAGGCTTAAATGTTTCTTTAAAGGAGATAGCTTTAATACTGGTAAACAAAACGATCAGTTTTATGAGGATAGGTTGCCTTGGTCTGATCAAAAGACTTTGAAATTCAGAGAGAAGTAATTCCCTTTATTCTTTACAATCTTGGACGAAGTAAGAACACACAGTACAAATGTATTCCAGATCCAGCATCTACTTCTCACAAATGTCAGCCAGATGCCTCTGGGAAGATACTAAGAGGATATAAACATAGTAACCTCACAAAGCACACCTGTTTTCTACAAGAGCCAGTTCTAGAAAGTAACCTGCCTTTGATCCTGGATGTACTATTGTTACTGGTGGTCTTATCTACATTTTCTTATCCTCCCTTAAAGCTGTCTATGTTGTTGGCTGTCATGACAGCTTGGAAAATTGAGTAACAATGTGCTACATGCATACATATTTCATGTGGTCTAATCTTTCTCACCTTGAGGTTAATCGAACTTCATACAGTATTCCACATATGACTGCATTTTGTAAGGATATAACATTATAGACAGCTTTGTTTTCAGATTGCCTCCTAATGAATTCCAACATGGAATTAGTCTTCTTCCTAGCAATTATTTATTAATTTGGCACTTGTACTAATTATTCATCACATCACAAGATCTTTCCCAGTTGGATGCCAATAAGTGAAACCCGTATCCTTCACTCCATTTAAATGTAGATCCACAGAGGACTATACATTGAGGGCAATTGATCACCAGTTGCAAATCATGTATTAGCTTGCTGAAACTTATTTTGCAAGAGTGCTAATTTGGTAGAACTCAGAATAATATGCAGTTCTCCAAAAGCAAGTATTCTTGTTTGTAACTCACAATAAAGTTTATAACTTTATTCATGCTAATACTAATAAAATACTATTATTGCAAAAGTCGTACATATTTAACTAGAATAAATTCTTCAAATTAAGATGGGAGTGTAAAAGCATCCTTCTAATTTTTGCTTCAGGAAATTAAACCATAAGATCAAGATCTTATACTGAATGCTACATACACTGAAATGACTTGAATAATTCTTCTTTGTGTTCATATAACCCATATTCAGTTTCAGTCAAACAATGAGCCTCTGAGAGCTTCAACATACCTTGTCTTCCTTTTTATCATTCTTTTCAAAAGATCTTCCTCCACCTTCTCCCCCTCCTCCTCCACCACCATCTCCTCCATCTCCTCCACCACTTCCTCCTCCTCCAGCAGCACTTCCAACTCCTCCTCCTCCTTCTCCACTGCCATCTCCTGTTCCAGTTATTGGAGCAGTCCCAAATCCAGACGCTGAGGTAGTCAAAGCCCCCTTGAGTTGAAAGGAAGTTTCACTTTGTCTCTTTTCATTGGTCTCATTCTCCTTATTCTCACTTTTCCTTCTGATCTTCTCCACACAGGGTACCACACCAAGCTGAAGCAGACATTCCACAATATTGAGGGCCACATCACAGATTCTGGAGCTGATGTCATGATTCAAGACCAAGTAAACTGCTTTAAGAACCACCTTGAAAGAAGAAATGTTAGATATTGCAGGCAACACTATATTCACATAGTTTGCAAAAACCTGACTGCAGTCTCTAAAGAAATTGTCTAAATGTGATATCCTATAACAAGGGGACATGTTCAGTTATAGCATAATAGCAGGTGAATGTGTGCACCATTTATATAAGCCATCTTAAGCATGACCCAGTTCAATTTTCTGGTAGCAGTGCTTTTTCAGCTGATCTAAAACAAATCCGCCTTTGTTAGAAAGCAGTTTGTTGCTGAAAGAATATAAAACAAAAACAATTTGATAAAACTGTAGATTTTCAAGTCCCTAGTCTGAAAGATGGCTATCTCCACACACCTAGTCAAGGGAGCTTACCATTTCCTAAGTTACTACAGGTAGTCCTCAACTTATGACCACAATTGAGACCAAAATTTATGTTGCCAAATGAGAAATTTGTTAAGTGAATTTTGCCCCATTTTATGACTTTTCTTGCCACATTTGTTAAGTGAATCACTGAAGTTGTTAAATTAATATCACAGCTGTCAAATGAATCTGGTTTCCCCATTGACTTTGCTTGTCAGAAGGTTGCAAAAGGTGATCATATGACCCCGGAACACTGCATCCATCATAAATGTGAGTCAGTTGTCAAGCATCCAAATGTAAATCCATGGGGATGCTGCAATGGTCGTAAGTGTAAAAAATGGTCATAAGTTGCTTTTTTCAGTGCCACTGTAACTTTGAACAGTCACTAAATGAACTGTTGTAAGTTGATTACCTGTACTTCCTTGGTCAAACTCTTAACAGTATTTGCCTTTCTGTGTTTGGAGGTTATTATTCTGGGGCATACATCATGGGATAATAGATTTCCTTTCAGATATTCGAACACTATTCTCATATTCATAGAACATCAGCATTGCAAGGCACCTTGGAGGTCTTCTAGTCCAAGCCGCTGCTAGAGCAGGAGATCCTATACCATTTCAGATAATTGACTGTCCAGTCTCTTCTTAAAAGATGATGGAGCACCCACAACTTTTGAAAGCGAACTGTTCCATTGGTTGAGTGTTCTCCCTGTCAGGAAATTTTTCCTTAGTTCTAGGTTGCTTCTCTCCTTGGTTAGTTTCCATCCCTTGCTTTTTCTCCTGCCCTCCAGTGCTTTGGTAAATAAGCTGGACCCCTCTTCTTTGTGGCAGCTTCAAATATTGGAACATTGCTATAATGTCAGCCCAGTTCCTTCTTTTTACCAGACTAGACAAACCCAATTCCTGCAATTGCTTTTCATATGTTTTAGCTTCCAGTACCCTAATAATCTTTCTTGCTTTTTTTCTACACTCTTTCCAGAGTCTCAAGTATATTTTTTATATCGTGGTGACTAAAACTGGATGCAGTATTCCAAGTGTGGTTTTACCAAGGCCTTATAAAGCAGAACTAACACTTCGTGTGATCTTGATTCTATAGCTCTGTTAATGCAGTCTAGGATTTCATGGGCTTTTTTGGTGGCTGCAGCACACTGCTAGCTCATATACAAGTGCTTGTCTACTAGGACTCCAAGATCCTTCTCCCAGTTACTGCTGCTGAGCCAGTTTCACCTAATCTGTACTTGTACATTTGTTTTTTCTTGCCTAAGTGTAAAACCTTGCTTTTCTTTACATTATATTTCATTTTGTTAGATAGGCCCAATGGTCAAGTCTTTCAAGATCCAGCTGGATTTTGAGCCTATCTTCTGGCATGTTGGCTTTTTCTGCCAGCCATCTGCAGGATGGCTGCAAATTTGATGAGTTTCTCTTCTATTCCCGCATCTAAATCTAAATATCCCCATATGGTTGTCTTTAGTCAAGGCTGAACATATCGCTTAGGACTTTGGATCCAGGACTGCAAAAGGTGCTTCAGAATACATGGGAGTCCCAATGTAGCACATGTTAACAACAGTATAAAGCAGCTGTTTTTCTTGGGATCTCCATAAACTTGCAATTGGTGACATCCCAGGAAAAGATGCAGAACACATACAGATGCTATATTCATGTTCTCATCCATTCTGGAGGCTGGGTCCAAAGGTCTAACAGTAGTTCCTTCAATCTCCATGTACCGTAATCCTTTGTAAAATTTGAACTCCATTCCTTGATTAGGTTTCTCCATCAATCTGGAATTGAAATTCTGCTCTTCCAACAAGTTCTTCATAATGATCTGATGGGATGCATATTCTGTTCTCAAAGAAGATGCCAAATAGGGTTCCATAGTTCTACTTTTTCTCTTTGTTAGTTTTTATCTTTTTGTCATCCCACTGAATAGCTGGTATAATGTTCTTCTTTTATTGTGAAATTATATGGAAACGTCTTCCCCCAGTATAATTCATTACCCTTGATTTGTTGTGATTTTTGTTTTGTTGCATCATCTTTTCAAATCAGGGTTGCTTTTATGTACTTCTGCATGATTGTCTCATTTTTCACCTCATAAATCTCTCCTCTTGATTGTGCAACTGGTTTGGTTTCTTCTGCTGCATTCTATCCCCCTCCCCCCAATCTGGAACTGTTTGCTACTGTACTTTTTTGGGAAATTCCACTCATCTTTGGCTTCTTTTCCCATTATCTTCTGCTGCAGGAGCCTAGTTATCATTGATTTGATAACTGTTTGACAAATTAGTGCTCTTAAAATCAAGAACACTAGCATTCCATAATTCAAATGTTCCTACTGTTGTATTTCTACTCCATTTAATACACCTAATAGGCTACAATTAAGTCAAATATAGATGATGCTCATGTTTTTCTCTGCCCTCTGAAGGAAAATCTTTTCAAGATGATATTTCTAAAAGGTCAATCTCTGAACACATAGTATGTTGGCATACTTAACAGTCTCCAGGTTTTATAGATATTCATCTCTATCCTAAGTATCTTGCCTCTCTTTCTCTATCAATATCCTGAAAAAGATCAATGCTTAGCATTGTGTAGCTGGTTCCTAAAGGATACCAATAAATTAATGTAAAGTCGCTCTCACTGAAATGTAGTCCCCCCCTGTAATTAAAGATTCTGCATGCATGGGAGTTTAGAAATTAGCCCCTTCCAGTAAGATGGCAATTTTATTTGACCACTTTCTGAAGTTTGAAAATAACCCAACAAGATTTAAGCCTGCTGGTCAGTCAGTGGCACTAAAATTTATACTTCTATTCACTGAGAAATAGGAAAATGAACTTCTTGATTTGCATTTTTAACCTAGTCCATCTTTCAACTGCAATGTGGGCAACAAAAATTTTAAGGCATAACACAGGATAAAATAAAATATGTGAATGACCTTTATGCATGGCTGAAATGGAACAAGACTGCAAACTTAAGGGATTTTGATTGCCATCATTACAATAACTAGCATAGAAAAGAATATTCCTTTTTCATGATCATTACCGAAAGATCCAGCATGCCATTCTTGTGGACAAAGTTGCTGGTCCCATCTATGTGATCTGTATCTTCCAGGCAACTATAGTTGATGCAAGAATCTGTCAGACTTCGAGGGAGATTGGCACATGCCAGAGGCTCATGGGGCATTTCTGGTATGGGCACCTGGTTGCAAAGCTTGCGCATGTGCTCACTGAAGAAATCAGCATAGCCTACATTGAAAGAGGCCAGTGTGGTATTGAAGGTGGCCACCGTGATGGTGGAAATTTGGGATCGTACTGCAAGAGAGCATCAGATATTAGTTCATAGGACAGAGCACTTGATATTAAGATGTAAGCTGATTCATTTAAGTACAGTATTCAGCTCTGGAACATTACAACTATTATTCACAACTAATTAAGCAAATAACCACCTATAAGCAGAACTAAATAGAAGAAAGAAAAATCTATTGGTCTATTCTGGAACCCTTGTAAGATCAGCAACATTTGGGGAAATTTAATTTTAGTTTATTGTCATTGCACCTTGTACAACGAAATTAAATGCCATCTTCAATGTACATTGTAACTATAAAAATAAAACACAAACACATATCCTTCGCATTCTAAACAATTGAATTGAAAATCCCTGATATTGCATTAATATTGCAAATATTAGTTGTTCATACAAACTTAGGAGTTCAAACAATATATCATCTTTATCTACAGTAATTCTTGCAACACTGCCCTCTTCTGATGTAATAAGAAGACTCACTTATAGCTGGAACCTGATGTAAGCACAAATCCTGAAAAAAATCCTGGGTAATACAAAAGTTTGTGATTTCTCATAGGAGAAAAATGAATTAATGTACCGATATTCTAACTCTAACTAATTGTCATCTGGGCTTCTTCAAGAATACTGTGCTGAAAAATCACTTGCTCATGCTCTTGGATATCACCTCACCGTGGCTGTTGGAGTGATCTGGCAGGTCAGTAACCAAAGTATGGTGGGAATGAGAATGCCGAGCACTCAGACTTTCCATCTCAGTAGCTGTATCAGAGCTGCCTCGCCTTGTAAATCTCCCTGGAGTAGAAAAAAGAGACTTGCATTGTCCAGTTAGTGTTACACCATCATTTTATTTTTATTTTTATTTATGTTGTTGTCCCCCATCTTACTATTCTATCATTTACTCAGAAATCATTTGCAAACTGCATAATATTTAAAATAAAAAATACGATTGGGATTCATAGGGACTGTACCTTTGTGGATTGTCACAATACAAATTTCAGGTCATTATAATGTCCACTGATTAAAGAGACTTTGAATGAGGCACGGGTCAGAAGTCAATTGGTTGAAGTGATGGGTTAAACAAAGTTGGCAATCTCATTTACTCTGAACTGGGTTCAACAGGAGCCAGTTATAAATAATATGGGATTTTTCCCTTGTTCAGTCTGTTGCCAATCAGTCGGTAGGGGTGAAGGGTAGGAAAGATTAGTCGGCCTTGTATTCTTGCTGATATATATTTTTTATTCTAACACATCAGTTTTAAGGCTCATCGTGTTTGTTTTCGTTTTGATGGGAAGTCATATATCTTATTTTCTTTTCATGGATTATAATTCTTAAAAGTACTGGGGTAAGCAGCTTCAGAAGCTGGAAATGACTGGGCATCTACAGATGAGAAAAATCCTGGAAGTGGCAGCAAAACTGCAGCGAGGAGCCTAGCCACTGCATTTGCTATTACAAAGTATATGAATAAGTGAGAAAGTACTATAAAAATGAAAATGTCTTTCTCTTTCATGTAAGATGAAGAGACCAAGAAAATGAATATCTTAGTTGTAATGCAGAGTGATTATTGACTTAAGAGCTTTAGCAGTTTGATTAGAATGGATCAATCTCCTTCCAGTGGGCAGAAAATAATTAATGATTGAATAATTATCCAGACTAAGCAAACAACAAATATGTAGGATCAAAAGAAAAATTGCATAAGTAATAACATATAACAAATGGGATTCTTATAAGATTAAATTAATAACTTATGTTGGGTGGCATTAAATGTTGTAAATGGATTTTTAACTGCCTAATGAGATTTCCCCTCAATCTTTTACCACCTTCACTACTTTATTCCTCATTTCTCCTCCAATCTAGGCTGATGATCCCTTAATTCTCCAGAGGAGATTGGATGATGTGTGAACAGTACAATTAATACAAATAGTACAAACAGGAAAGAAGAATTCGTTGTTGTTGTTCCTGTTGTTATCAGTAGATGGACATCATTGTGTACACTCTGTAATTACAAGTAACTGATGCTCACAACCAGTAGAAAATTCTGGTTTATTAGAAAAATTTCTTGTCTTTAGTAAGAGCCTCTTATTCACCTAGAATAGTGGTTTGCCATCCTCCTCTCTCAATGCCACGCCTGTCTTCACCAATCCCAGAGAAGCTGCCAAAAGAGAATGTGCTTCGAGTAGGTGATACATCCAAATGGTCTTCATGGAGCAGGAAGGGCACTCCCATTCGCCGTTGCCTTTTCTTCCCTGTGTGGTGGAAAGGAATAGAGCCCTTGCGTTCACGATCCTCCTTGCGGCTCTTGAACTGCAGAAAAAATGTAGAAGAAATCTCATAAGGGAATTGAAGAAAGCACGAAACAAGAATTCAGAGTTGCTTCAATAGTGAGATGGGTAGAATATAAATGTAATAAACAAACAACAAATCTCTTCTCTGAGGCTCAGATCCTTAAAAATAACCTGGAATTAGTTTGCTTTTTTTTGCCTATACTGTTTAATCTAACCAGAGTAGGGGAAGGCGACATTTAGGTGACCTGGAAACAGGCTTATTTTTTTCCCAGAAGGCTGAAGATCTCACAGTATTAGGTTACCTCATAGCCATTAAAAATACTGAGTTTCTCTGGAGAATGGATATTTTATTTTCATGTATTTTCTATTTCAAAAGGACTGGATACAGGACTGAAGATTGACTAATCAGGACATATGTGGCTGCAGCTACTTCTGAGCCACAATTTGCCCAATCCTAATTTAAAGTAACCAAACTAGGAGAAGATTTATGCTGCATTAATAATAGAATAACAAGTGAATTTTAGCTCATTAGAAACGGTTGGACTGTAGATTGATGGAGAATGGGTTAGGGATGCAAGTGGTGTCATAAAATACAGAAGTGACCATGGCATTGCAGTGGAATATATGTTTATTATATAAGATGGAGCTGGTGCCAATAAGACTGGAAAATATTAGGCCAGGGGTGTCAATCTCGATTTCATTAAGAGCTGCATCAGGGTCATTTTTGAACTTGGGGAGCTGGGGTGGGCATGATCAGAGTGGGTATGGCCAAGCTCAACATCACTCATGTCAGGGGTGCCTGCAGTGGCTCGAGCGGTCTGCTAGTGAAAACGGGCTCCCGAGCTCCATTTTAGCTGCAACAGCCTCCTGCAACCCTCTGCCAGTGAAAACAGAGCTCGAGAGAGCTGCATGCAGCACTCCTAAGCTCTGTTTTCCCTGGCAGAGGCACTGTGGGCCAGTCCTTTGCTTTTTCTAGGGCAGCCCCATGAGCCAGATCTAAGCACCCTATGGGCTGAATCCAGTCCCCGGGCCTTGAGTTTGACACCCCTGTATTAGGCTATGTGTAGACGTGGTTTTCAGCTGGTTCGCACTGGTTCAGGCAAACCAGTTCTTAACTATTTCCCCAGTTCAGAGTGTTTCCAGGTTAGACAGTCAAGGGTATAAAATACTGTTTGCAGGAGGACAGTACTCCATCAGGAAAGATGGAAAAAGTCATGTACAAAGGGTTAAGAAGCATGGTCTGTACATTCTAGGAAGGCAGGAGCATGGTTGTGCATGAACACGTATGAACGCTCATACACATGATGACTGTGTACATTTATGGCACAGGAGATTGGGGCATGAGAGTTGCAGAGTACTGTAGAAGATGCCAGACCTAGCTGAGGGGTGCAAGCCAAAGCCAAAGCAGTGCAAGATATACTTAGATTGCACTGTTTGTAAGGAGGCAAAATCCAGGGTGTATCCTGTGAGTAGGAAAAACTCAAGGCAAACGAACAGAGTTATACCTAGGAGACCTGAAAGGTGCAATAAAGGTATACTTCCTGAGCAGTTCACTGCAAGTGGGGTTAGAGTAGGTAGTATTCATAATGAATCCTGTAAGTACCAAGAAAAGTTGTCATTGCCTAAGGCAGAACAGGACAAATGGAGGAAGTTGAAGTTAAAGAGAATGTCAGGCAGACAGAGAAACCAGACTGAGCTGGATAGAGAAAGTGAAGGTATTCAACCAAGAGATGGTAAGCAAGATATAATGAAAACTAATGAGCCATTAGGAAAAGAAATTCAGTTCCAGCAGCAGTAGTAGTAATGGTACTAGTTGTGTTTGTAGCAGTGAGAGTAGAAACCAAAGCAGGAGGCGTGGACATAATAGAGATAAAAAACAACATGAATATGTTAAAGCATTCAGCTTTAAATGGGAGGAGTGTCAGGGTAATGATGATTTAATAGGTGACCAGCTGCTGTAATATTGGAATGCTGTAATGATGATGCAATGGTAGTAATGAGTCAGCAAGGTTATTTAATTGCTAGCACTTTAAGAGGCTGTATTATAAGAGAGGCCCTGTTGGGGTGTATCTCTCTCTCTGTGTACTTCCATGCTGTAAATAACTGACTACTGTTTGTTCAAGGCCTGTCTCAAAGCACTTGTATGTATATATTTTTTTTGTAGAGATAAAACCACTATATTTAAATAGAAACCTATTTACTGTATTTGCTCTTGGGTTGTCTCACCTAATCATATTGTGAGCACTCTGATATATCATTTAGGGATCACAAATAGTATTTAAAACATTATAGTTTTACCTTTTTAAATATATTCATTCCCAAATCAGAGGAGAGATCTGGAACTGCTGGTCTCCTCAGGTTAGTTAGGGATACTTTGGCAAAAGCTTCGGTGCTTAATGATTTTTCTTCCTCATTACATTTCATTGTGAGATCCTACACTCCCCAAGAAAGATAAGAAAAACACAAGAATGTAAAACAGTCTTTTTGTAAACACTGTCAGCATTTGTTTCCTTTGAATAATAGAGAATTGGAACCTTGTTGTAGTGCTTGAACTGTAATGTTTTGAATATGAATAAAAAAAATATTTAGTTTAGTCATACTCTAACATTTCCAGTGCTAACTACTTCCTATCACAACAGACATGCTTCTGTCCATATTGCAGTTTTCTCTCTATAATCTTGCAGTGTTTTCTAGAAAGTACAAAGAACGGTCTTCACTGGCTACTTTGGGATCATCATATCAGATCTTCTTTCTTAAAAGTCTTATTGTTCTGTAGACTTCAATATTTAGCTAAAATTGTTGCTGTTCCTACATATCTGCTTATTTGCACCTCCCTCCCTCCCTCCCTCCTTCCCTCCCTCCCTCCCTCTCTCTCTCGGTTTTTCATTGATTCTCATGTTTGATAATATAGAAAAATACTAATCAATACTTCCTGTACTTGCTTATGATTATAATGATGTCCATGGTCTTTTGTTTCTCACATTATTTAGGTTCTTTTAGCATAAGCACCCACAAAGTAAAGACACATAAACAATCTACAATAACTAAAGCTCAGTATGTATATCTAGAACTTCAATGGTAATAATGAGTACTTCATTCAATAATGCAGAATTAAATCTGAATTTCAATCCTAACTTGCAACAGAACTTTTGACCAAGTGTTAATGTTTAAAACTAGAAATATTATTTATTTATTGGATTTATATTGCTGCCTATTTGCCTATGGAGACTCATTTATTAGTCACCCAATTGCCTGATTTTACCTGTGTTTTGTGAGTATTGACTAGTGAGGGAGCAGCAGCCACCATGGAACTACTGCGTGGCCTTGGCAATGGTGGGGCTTCTGGGTCAAATGATTTCTCTGGCTTTTCTTCTAACATGTGGCGCAGCCGCTGGAGATAATACATCAAGGACCATTGTGTGCCTTCCTCAGACCAGTGTGGCTGAAGCAGGCATCGTAATACAGCAACATCAAAGTAAGTGGCATAGCGGGACCTTTGGCATGGTGGGATCACCAAAGACACTCTGTTACGAAGAGCAAAAAGAAGCACATTAATCCAATCAATTGAGGACTCAAGCAGCAATCAAGATGTGGGCCCTCAGATAACAATCTGTTTCTTCATCCTATAGAGATAGAGTTGTTAATATCAGCAAGGTCTTAACAGACAATCCCCAAATGTGGTATATTATGTGACCCCAAACCTCTTGTTTAGAAAAACACAAATTGATTAATATGAAATGTAGCTTTTATTCCAAGACTTAGGAGTGTGAAGAAGAATCCTAAAATCCTGCAGTTATTTTTCATATGTTTTAGTCTCCAGGCCTTTGATAATCTTAGTTGCTCTTCTTCGAATTTTTTCCAAAGTCTCAACATCGTTTTTGTAGTATGGTGACCAAAATTGGTTGCAGCATTCCAGGTATGGTCTTAGTAGGGTTTTATAAAGTGGTACAACTACTTCATGTGATCTTGATTCTATGCCTCTATTTATATAGCCCAGGATTGAATTAGCTTTTTTGGCTGCCACCGCACACAGCTGGCTCATATTCAAGTGATCATCCACTAGGACTTCAAGGTCCCTCTCACAGTTTCTGTTTTTGATCCAGTTCTCACTTAATATGTACTAATACCTTTGCTTTTCTCCACATTAAAATTCATTTTTTTTAATAGGGCTCATTGTTCAAGTTTCTTTTTGGATCCTGAGCTTGTCTTCTGGGGTGTTGACTATTCCTGCCAGTTTAGTGTCATCTACAAATTTGATGAGTTCCCCTTCTAGTCCCTCATCTAAGTCATTTATGAGGATATTGAAGAGTAGGCAATTATAGGCATTCCTTCTTCTAAGCATGTGTGTTTGAAAACTGATTAATAATCTATTCTCTATAAAGTGTTTAATCAATTCAGTTGATGCTTCATTGGTGCATCAGTGCTTCTCCTACCAGTTAATGGATTACTGCTTTCAACATTGTTTATATATCTAATGAAAAATATGTTAAATGTGAAATTATGTATACTGTAAAATACATCTAATGAATATTCTGCAGATAAACATACACTTTCAAGAGCATTTGTATTCTAACAAGGATCCTCTAAGTGCTACCATAATCTAGTTTGGTTTTGTCCATTTTAACTGAAATTGCACACCTATATGAACCCTAATAATACCACAGGAAAATTATTCCAATTGTCAGGGACAGATACAATTTTGTAAACAAACCATCATATTATAACATTTTTCCAATAATGGTATCTATATTGTTATCATAATCATATTTCAGAAGGTTCACAGCATGTATTACTTTTCATCAGGTTTATTGCTGATATTTGTAATTTTACTCTAACATATTTCCATAGAATAGTCCCTCAGGCATTCCTCCACTTCAATAATTTCATCACTTTACTTTCTTTTGAATTATGTTCACTCTGCAGGTGGCTCCACTCATCCACTTACAAAACAATGCTTCATACTCTTACAAAACGGAGCTGCTTTTTTCCTGACCCTTTTAATCTTAAATCATTCTTTTCTTTGACTACATTTTTAGCTGTTACCCTTTCTCTTTACACAAGATACAATTTCTTTCTCTCATTCTGCTTTTTGCAGCAATACACACACACACACACACACACACCTACAACCCCCTCACATATATAAATTACTATAGCAACATATACTGTAGATATTTTCCCCTCATTCAGTTTCTTTCATTTTACCATGCCACCAAACACGTTCATCCTTCTCATTAGCTCCACATAATTCTGACGCACTCTGCTTCATTTTTTTTCACTCTGTTTCAGGTAGCTTTCACGTCTTCTTTCTTTATTGCCTGCTTTCCAGTTGTTCTGACAGGAGACAAATCTATCTTCTAATCCTTTATACAAATATATAAAATTATATTGTAACCACAAACCTAATATACAGAGCTCCATCCCTGTAAGTATTTTTCTTTCACTTTTCTTTTTTCCATTTTTTTCCTTTCCTTTATTTTTCATTTCCCTCCAAAATCCATTTTCAACACTGCAATAAAATTGTCTTCCATACATTCCAAACCTCTCACCACACTTGAATTCTTCATTAGTTCTCATAGTCATTCATCATAAACAATTAAATCAATAATGCTTTTAGCTTTATATCTCCTTTTCCTATATGTGCCAAAATACAGTTATGTTTTAGACTATATAGTTAAAACTAAACTCATCACCATTCATTGTAGGGTCTTCAAATGGCCTGTTCACATTTTCTGAATGTTATCATTTTGATCCTGCCCATCCACTCATGTCACTAGCAATATATTTTCCCGGGAACACGTTCACCCACAATGTTGCTCAGTTCTTGTTCTTCTATTATCACACTTCATTGCAGCATATCATGTGACTCACTGACATATGGACTCCTGTTTTCATACATTCCCATAACAATCTAGATGACAGTAATTCATATTTCCTAACACAGATTTTGACATTTCCCCCTCTTAATTACACATACACCTTTCTTTCCTAGCATGTATTTCTGAATGCTACATGATCATTCAGATCTCTTACATCTTTCCTTTTTTATTAGTTTCACAGATGCTCAACATATCTATTTCCATTTCCTTTCATTAATTAATGTTGTTTACAATGTACTCTTTTAATCCAAGTTTTAATCATTTGTAAGGCTTAGTTATCACCAGTTAAGTCCAACGATTTGACCTCTCCTCTCCTCATGTTTTTGGTCAACCAGAGCTTTCACACAATGTTTTTTACCATGATAGAAAAGCCACAAAGCAGGTTACTAAACTTTGTTGTATCTCTGTCTCTGATAATGGTATGGACAATATTAGTCAAAGTGGTACATTTCAGCTAGTATGCCACAAGCAACTGGAGCCCAAATTTACCCTGATTATGCCATTCTATGCATGCTTGGAAAACTACTCTACAAACTACCTTGCTCTCAACTAGCTTATTTATTCATATCTTACACATTAAATGGATCTGCAAATAAATATAAGTATTAATTGTGACTATTGTAAGAAACAGTCATCTCATTTTGGGATGGGGGGATACTATATGATTTGTTAAAGGATCCACTTTTATGAAAGAGATGCAAACTGATATACAGTTGAAAGAAAGTTTGAATCCCCCCGCCCCCATATATAGAATGTAAGCTAAATATACAGTCATATTATCTTTCACAGAGAAACAAAAATGTAAGAAAAATGTAACAGTGAGACTATTTGGGGAAGAAAGCTAAGGAACCTTTAAGGCAGACATTCTAAATTACCTGCATCAGAATTGTACAAAACTTTTAGCTGTGCTAAATAAGAATGATTCCTATTGTGCCCCTATAACAGAATACCTAATGAATTGTTCAGCAAAGGCTTTTTGAGCAAGTTGAAAGATCAGATAACTGTTGATTGAAATAATTACATTCAATGTTCTAATTTCTGACAGGCCTTGTGCAGAAAAAATGTTTCTCAAGACAACAACAAATTTGTGGTCCACAATATAAATAAACAAATGCATGTAACAGCAATATGTTAAAAAGTTTACCTATTTCCTATACACCTTAGATGGAACTTGGTTACAACAATGTCGCCTTATCTCTACTATTAAGGATTACCAGGATAAAATACATAATGGTTTTAGTCAATATTGAAGAAATTAATGTGTTTTTATGCAATATATCTCTTCCTAACCTTATGCCTGATGCCTTGTTTATTCACCATTAAGCATTTCTTAAAGAAAGAAAAGATAACATTAAATCTATGAAAATAAGAGCTATTGTTATCATTGTATTATTTGGCAATTTAATGAAGTATTCAGTTAATTGAATAGCATGACAAATTCACTTAGTCCTTAGGTGGTTATAATGGCAACGGGGACCAGAATTTCTGTTGCTAAGCAATGTGGTCATAAAGCACAATGTCACATGATTATATTGCTTAGTGATGGTAATCATAGCACTCCCCATTGCCATCATAATCCCAGAACTGTGAGGATTGTTAAACAGAAAGTGGCAGGAGTCCTGTACAAGAAATGTCGGGTGTGTGTTCAGGTGCTATATGGATGGGTCTGCAAACAGGTGTGAAATTACAGTGCAGACAGGTAAGGGTTTCAATGGAGTATGAAATTCCTCAGGAGAAACAACAGCAGGACTGGAGCCTCCTGCTGGCTTCCTCATGTACTTTGCTTGTGCGAAGCCAGCAGGAAAAGTCACAAATGGCACTCATGAGCCCAGAGGATGCTGTAACTGTTGTAAGTGTGAGCCAGTTGCCAAGTGGCTGAATCACAATCATGTGACTGAAGATTTGCTGAAATGGTCAGAACTTTGAGGACTGGTTATAACTTCCCCTTGTTCAGTTCTGTTGCAACTTTGAACAGTTAATGAGTGGACTATCAATATATGATATTTTGCCATATACTTCGAAGCTTCCTACAAACTCCATTAAGTTTCTATTGAAATTTATAAAAATTGCATTCCATTTATTGCTTGGATTCTTTTAAATATGCAAATAATTATTTCAGTGAAACTTTTTTCAAATGTTCTTGTAAATATATCAGATTCTTAGCTCAAAGAAAAATGAGCATAAATAGATGGAAAAAAATTCAGCTAAATTACTGGAAGCAATAAATTTTGTAAAGGGCTACAACAGCATTTCTAGGTGAATATCCTTATGTTATTTCAAAGAGATTTATCATTGACATATATTTTGACTTCTTTCTCTCTATGGGACACAAGCAATCAGGTAACTTGCCTCTGTTAGTACAAGTAGCAAGTTATCCTCTGGAATTCTGTGAAAGGTCTTGGCTTCATTTTTATCAAAAGCTCTGTTCTGTCTCCTGCATTAAATACAACAACGTAGGTCTAGAAGTCACTTGGTTTGAGTTAGTGGTGTTGATTTTTTTCTAAATTATTTTTGTCCCTTTCTCCCCGCTTTTCCGCTTCTGTTTCTCTTTCCCCTTCCCCCTTAAAGCAATTTTTAAAATGTATAAAAAAAAATTTCTATTTAATTTTAATTGCACACTAAGCTCACTGAGTCAGCGATTGTACACTTTCCCCAAAGGCCAGGATGTAATGATTGTTTGAATTTTATCTTCAAGGACAGAAATAATTGTAGAAAAGTTGGATCAGTAAGTAGAGCAAACAACATATATTCTGTTCTTGCTTGTTGCTAGGCAACACCCTCTCCAGTTCCGTTTGGAGTGATCAATGAGTTCAGCAAATGAAGAGAAATTAATGACGCAGGTTAGAGACCCTGCCTGCAGCTTCATTGCCATAGTGACCACTCAGCTCAGTTTCAGAGACTGAATGCCTTGCTCTATTTTGAACCTGCATATTTGAGAGTAGAAAGGACCCAACACATAGAAAATACCAATTTGATTTCCTGTTTCTTTTTAACCATCTGTATGTGCACATGCTGTTCCTCTCTCTATATGTAAGGCACATCTTTTGACTTCTCACTAGTAAGCTACAAGTGCCACATTTCTACAATGTCATCAATAACATGTTAACTATGAAGTCTGGAACCAAATAAAGTCATACATTTGCCCTATCAAATAAGGCATCCGCTGGCTAATTAAGCACTTACATATGTTTTGTTTCAGGCTCTCTATATAAAGAAGTTCTCCAGTTCATACCAAATGAACTATTATCTTTACTTTTTAAAGAATTTTATGAACAAAATGTTTTCTGTTCAGCTTTTGAAGTATGACAAAGTGTTCTAAGGTATCCAAGACTACAATTCCACAATGACTAGGGGATTGAGGAATCTAAATATTATAGTCCAAAGCCCCTAGTAGGACTCTTGGTTGGATACAACTGTACTACTGTACTACATCAATCTGTGCTGAAAATGAAAAACGGCCATGAAAAACTTGCACGTTAAACATGTTATAATCTTAGGGTTTCCAGTAGGACTTTTGGAGAGAAAGATGATATAGAATAAAGGAAAGCAAAGGAACATAAAATTATCCTGGTGCCTTAACCATTACACCACACTGGTTCTCTTTAATAGAAGTGTCTTTCTGTTTTGTAAATTACCCTATGTTGAACTAATTGAATTGAAACTGACAAATTTCAACCTTGCAGAAGAATGCCTACCGAGGGTAGGGAGTTGCTTTCTCTTGGGAGGCTTGGGGTGAAATGCTTCCATCAATGGAATTTCCACGGTGGCAGCCCAGGAAGGCTTGTCTTGGTGGAATAGAGTCTGATTCTGTTGATTCACATACTATCTGCAGGCCAGGGAGAAACAAGGTTAAAATGCAGATTGTGTAGATGCACCATGGAATCAATACCATTGTGACTACAAGTTCAAGCAAGACATTGTCTTGAAAGTTTCTGTAAGTTAGGATGGAAGAAAAATTGTATCTCCCAGTCTTAGAGGTAAATTGAAATTATTTTTAGACCTTATAAAATGAAAACAAATGGACATGGAAAGAAAATAATTTGCAGGTAAAGGCTTATACAATTTTATTCTGAATGCTTATAAATATTATATATCACTTAAAAAAACTAAACCATCAAGAGAATGCCATTTTAAAATTTTGTAAAGGGCTACAACAGAACTACCATTTTTAATGTACACTTAATTGAGCCCAGGTGGCAATTTCTATTTGGAAGCTTGTTTTGTCAGCTTACCCCACTCCCACCATTGATTCCTATTATTTCCTCCAAAACAATATACCCTCATTACCTCTGTATGCCCAGCATCCAAATTAGGAGATTCACATGTAAGACCCTGGTGTTTGATTGGAGAACTCCTCTTTGCTGTCAAATTCAACAACTTATTAGTACAGAAGCTTCATGAATCAATCTTTAGCAATTCTGACAGCAGACTATACTTTAAATGACCCACTCTTAATCATATATGAGTAACTAGTTATCCTCTCTAATCAATATAGAACTATATATTGGGGAATCTAGAATTACAGATTCTAATTCTAATTGCATCTTTTTGTAAACATTGGGCAGACAGTATTGTGGATGAGATCAGAATTAAAATTGGTAGGTGCAATTCTTAGCTTCTTAAAGATATATAAGAAGTGATTTATGGTAACTAGGAATTTTGAGGAGGGAAGTTGTTGGATATAGTTCTGGGCCTCATTAGCATTACCATAAAAAATAAAAGTTGGCTCTCACTGCATATGAAGGTTGTCTCTTTTTTGGGTGAAGCTAGGAAACATCTTTATTATGATTATAAGTTACATTACATCATTAATACTATGCTTAAGATGCTGGGACATCATCTTTGACAGCAGCTGATAGCCTCCTAATATTTCCCATTTTTGGCCCTTCTTATATTTCTCTGCCATTGGGCTAAATGAGACAGCTACTTTGGATTACAGAGAAGATGAGAGACACCCGGCTCTGTTGGTATGGACATGTCCAGAGAGCAGCACCTTCCACCATGGCAAAGACTGCCTACCAACTAGAAGTTAATGGCCAGCAACCTTGCAGGCATCCAAAACCTTGCAGGCGGCAAGACACCATCAACAAAGACATGCAAGCCATAGGCCTGTGCCCCAGAGATGCAGCTAACTATGCAAAGTGGTGTTCAATGATCCGAAAAGCAGACCCTGCATCTGCAGGAATATGCTAGGAAGAAGACGATGACTATGGATGAAAGATACTACAGCATGTAAGAGATTGGCAGAACTTGTACTCCTAGACTTGCCCCATGTGCTTTAAGTTCACCTGCCACCTACCTACTCAAGCAATGGATTTGAACAAAAACCTATTGCTTGTATGAAATGTGGGGCCCCTTTCTGATTCATTTTCAACATTAATATTAGCCAACCAAGACAGTATTTATGGTCTTCTATATTTCTGGAAGTTCGTGGAGTAGCTAGGCCAGAGAGCTCCATGTTACTGCTATAATCAATGAATTATAGAATACAGTTATTCCACTATTCCATTAAGTCAAATGAATTCACATACAGTATTGCACTCTGCCAAGGTTTTCAACAAAGCTATATTCATGCCATTAGTATGAGTACATAAAGAATGTAAAACATGTCCCCTGTCAAATTCTAGGAGTGGGACAACATGTCAAGTAATTTAGTACTTTAGTGTCAAAAAATCCTCAGAATGTGACTCAAGGTGGACTTCCGCTTTGAGCTTCTTTGGCGACGGACTGAAATCCGTGATCGTATGTGGTTTCAATCTGTGCTCACCGCCGGAACACCCCAAGCCAGCTGGATTTGGGGCTAAGCCATCCCGTAGAGGTGGTGAAGAGGGGAGAGACCACCAGCAGTGTCGAGGAAAGCCTCATCTCTCCTCCTCATCTGGCCATTACTCCTTTTCTTGAAGGTGGTTGCAGCGGTGGTCAGAAATGGCCACCTCAAAGAAGAACTCGACTGGAAAAGAATGTGCAGGAGGAAGATAAGAAGAGGAAGTTTTGGTTGATCGGGTTAAACTGAAAAAACAACAACATAAGGTACCCTGGAATTTGAACTATAAAAAATAACATTGTTCCCAAAGAAGACCTTGATGCAGCGAAGGAGAGAGGGAAGGGAAAGGATTTGCCTTTTTTTTTCCTTCCCTTCCTTATACTGACAGTTAAGAGATTTAAGTAAGAAATTGACAAAAATCCACTTTGACATCAATAGGCATTTAAGCTGAAAATAAAATATCAAAGGGATAATAAAGACTTTTGGATACTCAAAAAACTTTAAAAGCAGGAAAGGAGAGAAAAGGAAAGAATAAAAGGGCGGGATCTGGAAAAATGGAGGAGACTGCCTGAAACTAAAAGGAACTTACAGTGAAACCTTAACAAGATTCCTAAAAGATACATTCTAGCTGAAACTTTGTAACAAAATAATAGAACCCCAGGAAGAGAAAGTGGAAAAAAGAAGCAAGAAGAAACAGCTTTGGATTTGGATTATTTGGTGATTTTTGGATTTTTGGCTATTGGATTTAAGTGACTAAAATCAATCGGGTGGTTGTTTAAAAGTGTTTAAAATGGCATCACTTTTAAAAGAACTGAAAATGGAACTTAAAAAACAGAAAGAAGATGCACAAGAAGGAAGAGGTTCTTTTTCAATTTTTAGAAATGGAGATCTGGAACTATGAGAAACAACAAGAAACGCTTGTAGAACAAGAAGGTTGGGACAAAGAAGAAGCCATCCTTAATAATCAAGTAATTTTATGTGGGGAAAAAAAGGAAAGGGGAGAAAGAGAATGAAAAGTTTAAGATTTGAAAAAACAACCAAAAAAAAAGAATAGTTTGAAAAATAATTACAATATTAGGAAGAGAGGATCACAGAACAGAGAATTAGAAGTAGAGAGACAAGGAGGTAAAAAGGGGAGAGAGAAGAAGAGGGGGAAGAAGGAAAGGAAAAGAAGTTATAAAAGACAGAAACAAGATATAGAGAAACAGGGAAAATGTATACGGATTGAAAGTATAAGCCTATTTAGAGATAATGGGTGAAATTTTAATTGAAAAAGGGATTCTGCAAAGGTACATAAGATAGTATTGTTTATTAGAAATAGAAATAATTTTAGAAAATATGAAACAATGTATGATTAAAATGATGGATAAAATAATTATTGTAATGCAGTGGAATGTTTGTTAATAAATAAATGAAATAAAGTGAATGAGAATGAAATTAGGAAAGGATGGGAACATTTTAATTATTATTAATGATTTATAAAAATATAAGTGAAGAGAAATATGGAAAAAAAGAATTAATTATGGAAAGTTTATAAGTGTTCACAAGGAAGTATGATATTCAATTGAACAGAAATGTTAAAGATGTTAAGCTTCTAACTAATATTAATGATAGAATTGAATTGGAATGGAATGAGTGTTTTATTTAATATATGTATGTATGTATGTATGTATGGTATTCAGCTTTGTTCGGGTATCATCAGGCTGATGATGGCAGATGAGATTCTGCTGAAACGTTGCTACAACTTTAAAAGCACAACTATAATGACGTGGGAAAATAACCGAACAAAGCTGAATACCATACATGTAAGTACCCGCGAAACTTAAGGGAAAAAAATTATGTATGTATATATGTATGTATGTATATGCAGGTCTTGGCGTGTTCGGGTCTTTTCCTGTGTAAGATTGAGAGTATCTTACCAAGCAGAATTCGATTGGAAGTTATGTACTATATTGAATGTTATAATTTTAAAGGCATAAATTGAAGTTTAAATAAGAGTTGAATGTATAAAATTAAAAGATATAAAGGTGTCATACTTCAATTAGTAACTACAGGGGAAAATTTGTTTAATAAGAAAAGATAATATGAAATTGAAACAGCACAGACAAAAGTATAAATATAATGATTGGAAAGACACTGAAACTTAGAAAAAGATATATAATTGAATTTAGATATGAGATAATTAAAAATAAAGTTGAGAAAACCAAGGGAGGGGAAAAATTATGGAGAAAATGTTAAAATAGTAATAAGCTATGGAATAGAACACAAAGATGAATATGAAATTGAGTTTGTGTCTTGATGAAGAAGTGATAACCCAGGATCATGCTTTTCTCAAAAAAGATGCTTTATTTGTATTATGTTTTTGTAAAAACCCAAATAAAATTTATATTAGAAAAAAAGAATGTGACTCAAGGTTAGATTTTAAAGGACACCTATATTTTAAAATCTCAAAAGTTTATCCTCTAGTTTATCCTCTATCATTAGACTTATTTTTTAAAAAAAAATGGAGATAGTTTTCTCAACAATTTTTTCTTCCTTGTTATCAGGAAAAGATATATTAAAAATGGAGACACAGAATAGCTTGACTATTAGTGCTAAGAATTCTGTTTGTAAAAACAGTGCAGGCAATAGAAAGCCTCTCTCACTACCATCCTTGAAAAAAAGAAGCATGCAGATACTACTGTAAATCTATACTGATCCAACGGTCATAATAACTACAGTGTACATATAGATGGAAAAGATCTTGTTTTAGTGTGTTCTCATATATACATGCGCACAAACACACAAACCTGTGATTATATTCCTGATGGGTTTAACAAGTGCAGTAAAGGCAGTGACTTCTGGCTGTCTGTGTTCCCACATTGGCTGCCAAATGACAAGGCCACTGGCAAGACGAAAGGTCAGATCAGATTCCTAAAAATAAGAATACAGCAAATTATTCTAAGAAAAAGGGATATATGTGTAGAACTTTCCAATTCTAAAGCTGATTATTTGCCCCCACATATATACTGTTTATGGTTCCAAATTAGCACTCTGATAAAGTGCTAATCTGACCTCAGCAAAAGGCCAGGTTAGCTAGTCTTTTAATTAGATAATCTAATTAAAAATTAATGTAATTAGAATTTAAGCAAAAATTAAACATTAAGGTGAAGCAAGATTAATCCACCACTCCTGTACTTTAGTTAGAGTAGTCCAGTAAAGAAAAAAATATGTGGATCCTGTAATGCTCATATTTTGGCAAAGTCTTTTCAATACAGGCAATGTATTCCCTGGAAAGCAATACTTTTTTGCTTAAAAATGAAAGAAGTGTGGGACCACTATTGCCACTAGAGTTTCATAGAATTGGTGTTCATCTCAGTCTTTTCTACCCTTTTTAATCTCCTGTGCAGCTCCATTGAAGGAGAAGAAGGCAGAACAATAGCAGAGATAGAATAGTTATAAAAGACCCACTTGCTGAACTTCTTTAGGGCTCAGAAAAAACAAAGAAGTTTGGAAGTTTGGAAGATTACTTAAGAGGTAATCGGTGGATCAATTAATTGCATGTGGGAGTTTGTGGACATCCTGGAATTGCTAATTGTGTCAAGTGAACACGGCCATGTTGCATAGCCTTCACCCTCTAAACCAGAAACAGAAAACATGATCAGAAGCACTAGAAGGGAATTTTGTCACTTTAAATGCCTCAGCTATGACTAAGGCTCAGTAGGGAAAAGAATGAGTCATCTTTAGAGGAAAAATAAAGAAAAAGAGAAAAAAAATTCATGGCTTTTTCATAGTCCTCAGCAGGCTTTGAAGTCTTCATACGAGTAGTTTCAATGAGCCCAAGGAGAAATAAACAGGGTCTTGTACAAAGATGATAACTAGTTTTGATAATAAGGAAGGAGCAACAGTAGTCACAGTTCAGTTATAGAGATAATGCAAGAATGGCAAGACACTGTTTGTGGAAAACAAGATCATAATTCCAGTAATGTTACCATATTTTTGTCCCAAAGGTGCTTTTACAAGAGGCAACTGGACTTTCGTGTTTTTTTTAAAGACATTTTGCTTCTTATTCACAAGAAGCTTCTTCAGCTCTGACTGGATGGTGGGGAATGGAAAGATGTATATTCCTTGCAGACAGCTGGTCATTTGCATTCTTTTAGAGAGGTGTTGAGGCCATTTGGAGACTTGTCAGTGTCCTCAGGGTCACAAATGGTTGTGGCACCTTCTTGGAACTGCTGAAAGGACTGTGTTGTGGGGTTGTGTTTTCTGTAGGATGTTTTCTGCCCTCTATTCCTTCATTGTGACTTCAGCTTGAGAAGGAGACAACACAGTCTCATCCCCAATAGCCTGTGCCTGTGTTCACAGTGAAGGGACACAGGGCAGAAAACATCATGAAGAAGGCACAACTCCTATCAGAAGTTCCAAGAAGGTGCCACACTCATTTGCACTACTCAGGTGACCTTAAGAACACAGACAAACCTCCACATAGCCTCAATGACTCTCTAAACAATACCATCTTTTTCTTAAGATATTCTATTTATGGCAGGCAGAAAGTCTGGAAGCTAGATGAGTTTGAAGCCAGATGGTTGACTCTTTGTACTAAAGGGAAAATCTTGTAATCATCTCACACTCTTCCATATAAAAATCAAATAATCAATAAATAAATTCCCTAATGAGTGCAACATCGATGGACACATGATACTAGAAATTTTTTTGTATACCACGTACTACATCCATCAAACACCAAGACAACAGATTTTCAAATAATAGTTGTTATTTATGATAGCCAGATATTCCATCTCCCTTATAGCCCTTACAGCCACTTTAGGCACTTACTCTAATCCTATGAACCAGAGGAGCAAACAGGAACACAAAAAGCTCAACAGTTGCCATTGAATTCTGAAAGAACTTCCTTCTGCTGTTTTCTTCTTCTTCATTGGTACTGTTACATCTTGATTGCCCTGGAGATCCTTGGTTTTCAATCTGGTGGATAAAGGCACTGCTGCTTCCTCTCCAGCTTGACCCTCTGTCTCCTGATCCTCCAAAGTGGTCATGGCTGCAGTCTTGAGGTGCTTCTAGCAACATCCAATGTAGAGTGTGAAGGAGTTTTGTCTCAGCAACACCAAGTTTGTCCTGATGTCCTAAATGAAAAAAGATTGTGAGTACCCTGATTAGATGGCACAGCCCAAAAAGAAGGTCTGCTCAACTTGTTTACCATAATACCAAGCACATGCTACTGTACATAACCAGCAGTCAGCTAAATGAATCTCCTTTTTTGTTGCCCATGTCGATCATCTAAAAAGACACTATACTTGGCTATTACATTTTATCTGACAGGGTAATATATGAACTGTTCTACTTCAGGTTGTTCATAAAGCTAAAACATAGACATCTCATTTTTTTCTATGCCCTGATAAAAACAAGTTAATATTTCAGAAGGTATCTATCTAAACAATGTTTCTTGGACTTTATCTTCTTTTTACATTGCATTGTATTGATGGATGGATAAGACATGTGTTTTTCAATTGAAAACATGCTTTTAGTTATATTTTAATCTCTGTTGTAAGAATATAAGCAATTATTGACTTCCTCAGGACTTTTACAGTTGACAATATTTTTAGTGTGATCATGTAGGTTTTAAAATCCAGCTTTCTTTCTATCACCTTCCATGGTCCACCAAGCCACTCCTTATGAGAAGGCTCTCCATGATCAAACCCTTTAAGACGCCTTTCTTCTCCTTTCATCATTGCAGTCCCTTTCCTTTACAACCAGCAGTTAATCTTGCCCTCACAGTTTACTGTGACATAATTTGCGTAAAAGCAAATGTGCATAAAAGCACACTCTCCCTCCCTCCCTGCTTCCCTCCCCCTTTCTAATGGAACTGAAATGCAAGTCACAGAACTTTAATATGAACTGTTATTTAGTCTGCTGTAATAATAATTGATAATATACTGTAATGTCTAAACACACAGTTGTTTTTAAAATCTCAGATATGCACTGACCTAACTTGTTCCGGTTAGAAAGCAGAGTGGCTGTGCAGTGAAGGACATGGGGTAAGGCAGCTTGAACCAATTCCCAGCGTGAAATGCTCTGGATGGCTTCAGAAAGAGCTGGTGAAAGACCGTGCAGCTTGTTTTCAACCAAAACTCTTTCAAAGGACTAAAATGAAATGAGAGGAGAAAAAATCTTTAGTTTAGGTTTTTGAAACTTTTATTATATTCTTCTTTTTTTATGCACCTTGCTGTTTTGAGTGACACATACACTTACTAAAAGAATCTACTGAGGCAGATCTTTCATGTGACATTTTGCCCTGCTGTTTCTTTGCTGACATCTAGCAAATATCAGCAAAGAATAGACCGGTTGCATTTATCATTTAAATTTCATGTAAGTACATCAGAGAACTCATTGGATCATGGCTTTTGGAGCCATGGCTCTATGTGTTAAGTGGTATATTTGTTTATTATCCATGCTTGAGTGCTTGTCTTATCATCACAGCCTTTATGCTTCCTCAATTGTTGTCTTATGCTAGCACCCAATATTTTATTGTTCGGTCAAGAATATTTCTAAAGGATAAGGTCTTTACTAAGCAGGAAAGATTTTAATGGTGGCGTTGCTTACCCCGAGAGACTTACAAACAAATCTGGTGCTAATTTCCCCTTCAAATGAACAGATAACCCTAAAGATTCATATGTTTTACCATACACAGATATGTAGCTTGGGTCATTTTCCCCAATAAATCAGAATATCAGAATAACAAAGTTGGAAAGGATATTGGAGGTCTTCTAGTCCAAAGCCCAGCTCTAGCCAGAGACCCTATACCATTTCAGACAAATGGCTCTCCAGTCTTTTTTTAAAAGCCTCAGTGATGGAGCACCCACAAAATCTGAAGGCAAGCTATTCCACTGAATAATGTTTTGACTCATTTCTTTAATCTTTCTAATCCTGTCATCAGTGGATATTTTTTGTATAGTTATTTCAAAAGTCACTTGAAGATTTATTGGACATTGTTAAAACTGTGATTGGAAGGAACTGCAAGACAACTCATTCAATTGCAACACAGATTTTGCATCTATTTTCAGGTCATATGTGGAATAGTAATTTCCAATAATTAGATGGGATTAGGAAAAAAACAAGTAACATTAGGAAGACTAGAGTGGGGGGAAAACTTAAAAAGCAATATTAACAAGAAATATAGCTCTCAAAATGAAGCTTAGTAACAATAATGGGAAAGTATTGGAGATGTAGCATTGTTGAAAATTGTAACTTTCTAATAAATATGATTTGTAACACACTGTGTACCTTTGATTTTATTCAGTTTGATCAAATTGCCAAGTGAAAAATAGACATGAGCTGCTATATTCAAGAAACCAGCCGTCAGCTTCTAATTTGTTGTCAATTCCCATTCAACAAATTTGATAATTTTTCAAAAACAGCTAGATATTTATTTTACTTAAAAATGATGGATGACAAATCTGATAAAATGGTTTAAGATAGTCAAGTAAACTGGAGTAGTGATGAGTTCCCCTATATAGAATATTTTAGAGGCAAAGAAACTGAATATGAACCAGCAAAATGATGTAGATGCAAAAAAGAACATTTTAAAACATATATAATTTCGAGGTCACAGGAAATAATAGTTCCACTTGATCCCCCAACACCAAGAATTGTATTCAATTCTGGAAACCATATTTTAAAAAGGATTCAAGGAAACTTGATCAGGTTCACAAAAATATAACTAATATGATCAGGAAACTAGAACTCCATCTACAAACAATGATGGAAGGGTAGGTATGCTTTCTCTAAGAAAAGATTATTGAAGTATTTAGCTTTGAGAAAACAACAACGGGGGAAATTCCAGCAATTAACATGTCTACATTACCAAAAATACTATCGCTTTTTCAAACTGTACCAATAAACTTTTTTTAGAGAACTAGATCAAATAATAAGCAAATTTGTTTGGGATGGGAAAAAAGCCAGGATAAAAATGAAATTACTGCAGGATAAAAGAGAAAGGGGTGGCTTTGGATTCCCTGACTGGGAAACGTATTACCAGGCAGCTGCTACGGTATGGATTAAGGATTGGATCAACCTGGAAAATAGAGGAGTATTGTCGATATAGGGTCACAATTTGCAGAGAGGGTGGCATAGTTTTCTGTGGGATGGGAAATGTAAGCAACACTCATACTTTCAGAGACACATGATTAGAGATTCATTAATTAGGATATGGAACAAGATTAAAAAGAATCATTATACTAAAATAACGTACTGGTTGTCAACTATGGAAGCACAAATCTACCCAAATGCAATGGATCTGGGAAAAAAGAGGATGTCAGCCTTCAAGATCTTTTCTATTGCTTTGCATCTTTCGGCTGCCATAAGTAAGGGGGAGGGGTTGTGTCTGGGAAGAGAGCTGGAGGTGTTACATTCTTGTGTTGTATAAATGAGGAGTTGGGGGGAGTATAAATTCCTGCTCTTAAGTTTCTATTCCTTGCTTAGCCTTCCTTTCTCTGCGCAACTGCAAATCTTTATCAAAATATGTCAAGGTCAACGGACAGAGGCCTCATCACCACCTGAAGATGCCCACAGGACCATATCCAGAACTTCTAATTGGAAGAATCTTTTGAACTTTGGGGGTTGGGAACAATTCCATCCCTTTGTATATGTGATCTGCGCGCCTAATTTCTTAGATTCAGAATTTTACCTGAAGCTACCACGTCAATTTTCAGTAAAAGATTTCTTTCCCCTAATCTATGGAGTTTAAGTATTTCTTTCTTGGATTTTGAATGGAGCACAGACTGACAAGAGAAATTATAAAGGTTTATTAGATACACAAGGAAGATTAAAAACAATACAAGAACTACAGCAACAAAATATAAAGATAGATTGGTGGCCATACATGCAAATCCAGGCGAGATATAAAAAGGACAAAGAACAATTTAGTTTCTATATGGAAAAGCATCGATTAGATAAAATCCTACAAGAAATGGAAAAGAAAATGATTTCAAGAATATATAAATTTCTACTAGATTTCAAAATGGAAAAGGGGGTGGTCAAAGAAATAATGGTGGTATGGGCGAAAAATGTTGGCCATAATATAGACCTGGAAAATTGGGAGAGAATGTGGAGATCAAATTACAAACTAATCACGTCTACAGCATACAGGGAAAATCAATACAAAATGTTTTATAGATGGCACCTCACCCCCAACTAGATTAGCAAAAATGTTTAATTCAAACCCAAATTGTTGGAAATGTGGAAAAGAAAAGGGCACTTATTTCCATACCTGGTGGACATGCCAGGAAGTGAAAAAATACTGGAATACAATTAGACAATGGCTAGAAGAAATCACAAATCAGAAAACTGAACTTAATCCAGAAACTTTTTTATTAGGTATAATAACACAAAATGCAATAAAACAGATAGATAGATCATGCTACACATATTAACAGCTGCAAGGATTTCATATGCACAACTCTGGAAAGAAAAAAAGGTACCACCAGAAGGTATGGTTATTGTCAGGCTACAGAACTTTTCCCATTCACTCAACTAGAATGAACTTCTGAAAACGTATCAAAAGGGATCAAAAAGGAATCCTTTATTGAGATGAGACAATTCATGTAGGAGTTCAAAGCAGCGTCTGAGGTCTCTCAGGCATACAGGGATACATAAGGGAGTTTAGAACCCCTCCCCTTATCTCCATGTGTATTTAGTGAAACAAAAGCCAGTATGTTAATTCCTCCCCACCCCTTTTGTAAGGAACAATCTTTTTCACAGTTTCACAGGGCATACCTAATTTCCCCCCACCCCCTTTTTAGAACGTACTTTTCCAGAGATTCCCAGGACACATCTCACTGTGGAATTTTTATGGTTTCTCATCTCCTGGCTGTGCCTCTGAGGTGATAGTTCTGGCCATCTGGCTTTTTTCCCTCCATTGTATCATGTGTGGGTTATACAAATTCGACGTAAGATTAAATATATTCAGGTTACATCAAAAAAGGATTTCTTTATCAGCCTCCTCCCCACCCCTTTTCTTCTTCCACTGATCTGACAGTTAAAAAAAAAAAAGATTGTATAGAGATGGACAGGCTAACAATGAAACTAAAACACAGAGAAGATTCAATATACTACAGGGCCTGGAATGTCTGGTATGAGTGGTTTAGAAATAAAAAGAAAATAAAATGGCAATTAGGAAAAGAATGAGGGAATATGTAAATATGTAAATATGCATAGAGAAGATTGATGTGTAAGGATAAAAAATATTGATTTATAGCAAGAGTAAGATGTAATGATAATGGAATAAGTAACTACATATATTGAAAAATGTAAGAAGATGTAAAAGATGCCTTGATGTTGATAACAATGTATAAAGTTTTATGTTTTTAAATTTTGAAAACTTAATAAAATTTATTTTAAAAGAGAGAGAAAACAACAACAATATGGGGAGGCATTGATATGATAGCATTCTTCAAATACCAAAAAAGTTATTACCCATAAGAAAATCAAACTCAAAGAATCAAAGAAGCAATGTATGTAGAAAGAGATTTAAATTACAGGATGGCAAATTCTGATTGAATGATGGGGTAAAATCATATTTAGTTTAACAGCAGAACCATTTACTCAGAAATTAGTGGGCTCCCCTTGAATAAATGTGTCCCCATATGTTGGATTCAGTGCCTGAATAACAAAGTAACAGAGTTGAAAGGGACCTTGGAGGTCTTCTAGTCCAACCCCCTATTCAAACAGGCGACTATCATTCCAGACAAGTGGCTGTCCAGTCTCTTCTTAAAAACCTGCAGTGATACTTTAATTTTTTAAAATTAAAAAAAAACCCTGCAGTGATGACTACCTCACTGGTAGAAGGAATGTGTACTGCAAGAGATTATCTTTTTATCTACTTGTTAACATTGAGCAGAAACAGATAATTGTATGTTTTAGTAACATAGGAGCTGTAAGCCATCAATCTACTATTATACATTTTTTTCCAGAAAATCTCTTAGCAATGGCTTGGACATTAAATGCATCAGTTTAGATCTCTATTCCCATCTTAAGAAAATAATGACAGAAAAACAATTGATGACTTAGTTAACTACAATTTTTATGAGACAAATTTTTATAAAGTTCCATGCACAATCCTTTAAGCTTCAATTAATCATATTTTGTTTAAGTCAATCTGAGGACTGCAGCGTTGATTATACTGCCCTAGGTCTACTGCCACTCTCCTTGCAACTGGCACAGTTCTGAATATCCTTCTTGTTGGGAAATGCAATTGACCTTTAAATGATGTAATTATAGTGACAAATATGAGAAATAGAAAAGTGATATTCTAAAAATAGTGCGCCATCACATATTTCAGTGACTTTAGCTGGGCAACTCATAAAAATGCATAGGATATACTCAATTAAAAAAACCCTGATGTAATCCTCGTTGGTTATGGTTATATCACTCTGACCTTGAAAAAATTACAAGAATACAGTAAAAAAGATGGGTACATTATATTACATATATTAACAGCTGCAAGGATTTCGTATGAGCAACTTTGGAAGGAGAACAGGATACCATCAGAGGGCATGGTTATAAAGAAAATAATAGACTGGATAGAGATGGACAGGCTAACGTTGAAATTAAAAATTAAAGAAGATTCAAAACATTATAGAGCATGGGATGCCTGGTATGAGTGGTTTAGAAATAAAAAGAAAAGAAAATGACAATTAGGAAAAGAATGAGGAAGTATGTAAATATGTATATATGTTATAGAAAAGATTGAAGTGTAAGATGAAATATATTGATTTGTAACAAGAGTAAGATGTAATGGTAATGGAATAAGTAACCATATATTGAAAAATGTAAGGAAATGTAAAAGATATCTTGATGTTGATAACAATGCATATAGTTTTATTTTATGTTTTTAAACTTTGGAAAATTAATAAAATATATATTTTTTTAAAGGAAAAATTACAAGAACAACAGTCCTGGAAAATAGGGCAGATCATCCTGACAACCCTAAAGGGCTTAATATATACAGCTGGTAGCTCAGGCAATAAATGTTACATTTCTACTTTAAAAGCCCCACTTGATATGATGGTCATGTCCATGACAAAGTTTGTATGCAGCAATATTCTCTCTGCTGGAGACCAGGAGATATGCTCAAACTATGAGAAGATAAAATAGAAGAAAACTATAACAATTAGAAAAAGTATAAGAATATGGAAAAATGACTCCTATAATATTCTGCATTTGTCAAAAACTAGCAGTACTCATCAATCTCTAAATTTTTATTCTGCTTTCTCTAGATCAGGAATCATCTTGGTTGTGAATCATAACTTATTTTCCTGAGAAGCTAGCTGGTAGTCTTCTAAGTAATGTATTGACCTCATTTGAAAATGCAGATTTTATATAATGAGGCGTTATTAGAAGCTAGACTACCAAAGTCCTGGTCTGAGGCATACGTCACCTTAATTCCAAAGGAAAGTACCGATCAACAAATGATTTCAAACTATAGAACAATTTTGCTGTTAAACACAGATTATAAAATATTTATGACAATATTAGCAGAAAGAATGAAACCAATTCTAAGTGAGATTATATTATTTGATTCTTTTTGTTAGTTCTTATTGTTTTTATTTTTATTTTTTGTTTTAAATATGATTTTATATTGTGTAAGCCACCTTGAGTCGCCATGGGCAAATAGGCGGCAATATAAATTAAATAAATAAATAAATAAATAAATAAATAAATAAATAAACAAACAAACAAACAAACAAACAAACAAACAAACAAACAAATAAATAAATATTCGGACCAGAATGGCTTCCTGCCAAATAGACAAATTAGAAACATTAGAATAGTGTTAAATACAATCGAATACTACAAAGCACATCCTGAAAAGCAAGCAGCATTAATATTTCTTGATGCACAAAAGGCCTTCAAAAATCTTAATTTGAAGTTTATGCTACAGCAAATTAAAAAAAAAGAATTTCGGCACTAATATAGAAAAAACACTACAAGCCATATACTCCAACCAAACAGCAAGCATGTTACTGAATGGAGACCGTACGGATGAGTTTGAGATAGGCAAAGGAGTGAGACAAGGGTGCCCACTATCACCTCTGCTGTTTATTTTATCCTTAGAAGTGTTACTTGTCACAATTAGACAAAATTCAAGAATAAACGGGATCAAAATCAGAAATGAAGAATACAAAGTCCAAGCATTTGCAGACGACCTTGTATTCATAGAGGAACAACCAATACAGAATGGACACATACTACTTCATGAAATAGAAACATTTGGAGAAGTTGCAGGATTAAAAATAAATAAAAACTAAACTAAAATGATAGTCAAAAATTGCACTGCAAAACAGAAAATAAAACTACAAAATAAAATGGGACTACAGAGTGAAAAAAAATAAAATATTTGGGAATATGGCTATCCACTAGGTGTTTGTCAGTTAAAGAGGACAATTATACTAAATTAATTGAACAAATTAGGAAAGAATTGGAATTATGGAGAAAACTACAATTATCAATACTAGGCAGAATTGCAGTGTTAAAAATGAATATCTTACCAAAATTGATGTATCTCTTTCAGATGATCCCAATAAAATTAGGAAAAACATTTTTTTATTGAATTAAATAAAATAACAACCAAATTTGTCTGGCTGGGTAAGAAACCACGCATTAAATTAAAACTGATGCAGGATAGTAAAAGCAGAGGTGGTTTTGGGCTACCGAAATGGGAACTTTATTATAAGGCAATGGTATTAAATTGAGTCAAGGATTGGGTTAAATTAAAAGATAAGAGAATATTAACACTAGAAGGTCATGACCTCCTGGAAGGTTGGCACACATACCTGTGGGAGAAAAAAGGCAAAGCACATGCCTACTTTAATTGACACTTAATAAGAGATTCACTCATACACACATGGAGGAAAATTAAGAATAAGCATTATATGAAAGTACCACGTTGGTTGTCAACCATGGAGGCCATGATACACCCGAAAAGATTGGACTTAGGGAAAATGATAAATTATAATGAATTATTAGATACCCAAGGGAAACTAAAATCAAATCAAGAACTTAAAGAACAGGGAATTGTAATCGATATCTTCAAATTCAAAACAGATATAAAACAGACTCAGAAGAATTTGGATTTAATAAGGGGCAAAATCAATTAGATAAAATTTTAATTGGACTAGAACAAAAATTAATATCCAAAACATATAGATACCTGTTAGACGTCAAAATGGAAGAGGAAATGGTAAAAAATACTATGATAGCATGGGCACAGAATTTCGGACACAATATAGATTTAGAGGAATGGGAAAAATTATGGAGCACGAATTATAAATTAACAACAGTCTCGACATATAAAGAAAATTTATACAAAATGTTTTACCGATGGCACTTAGCCCCAGCAAGACTAGCCAAAATATACCCAAATACTAGCCCAAAATGCTGGAGATGCCAAAAAGTCGACGGTAGCTTCTAACCACATGTGGTGGCTATGCCCTAAGGCCAAGATCTATTGGAACAAAATTAAAGATTGGATACAAGGAATCACAGGACACCAAACTGAACTCAAATTAGAATTCTATTTATTGGGAATAATCAAAGACCAATACCCCCAAAAAGATAAATTGCATAACTTTACATATTCTAACAGCAGCCAGAATAGCTTATGTGCAAATGTGGAAAGGGCCGAATATTCCAACAGAAGACTTTCATCTTATTTTAATAAATTAACTTCATCATTTTTCAGGCTACACAGCCCTGTTAAATATCTGTTCTGAAGCAGATCTGATCAGATACCTCAGACCAGTCAATCTTCACAACTACCGGTAGAAATAAATACCAATTTTCTCTGCCTCCTACTCTTCAGATTTCTATAATTTCAGAGGAGTTTCATTGAATTCTTGTTGAAGTTTCCTCTAGTGAGATCTGTGCTTAAAATCCTATGGACGCTAGCTTGCTAAAATTTGATCAGATGTGGAAGTGTGGCTTCTTGCTCAGAGATTTTTCTTTTTAATTGGAAAGTTTGCTCTATCCTCCTTCCCTTAGTCCCCAGCCCTAGTTCTCTTGTCAATTGGCCAGCCATTGCCTTCACATCTCCTCCTCCATGACTTTTTTCAGTTAGTATCTGAAGCTTTCTTCCATTTCACTGGGATAAAAACACCCAAGAATCTATAGTGAATGGCAAATGTTTCTGGCTCCATATTTGGAAATAGAAATGAAGTAAGAGTTCTATCCAGTAACTGGATAGTGAGTTCTTGTCCAAATGAACTAAATCATTCAAGTTATTCCCAGATCTTTTATTCTTGGCTAAATTATATTAGATGAATTGAAATGTAGTAAATTCCTGGGGGGGGGGGAGCTTGATTCTAAATATGGCAGTAGCCAAAAGCTAAATAAACATGAAGAAACCATGTTACTGGATTGCTCAAAGAACAATATAAGAGGCTACCAAAATCTTAAGAGGAAGATGTTTATATGATTTTTTGATTTTAAAAAAATCAGCAAAAACCCAGTAACTGGTATATCAATTTTTCCTGTCTTTTCTTACAATTTACATGTTATTCTGAAATTTGCAAAATTATTCACAATATATCAATACCTCAAATATATATTTTTCCTGCCCTTATATATTTAAACACAATACCCTTATATATTTAAACACAATTTAGCCCAAATATGCTTTTTAGTGCAATATTTTCAAATATATATTTTTATGAAACTGTGTACAACTTTTATCAGTGTATAGTGAATAGTTTTGAGAAATTAGAAAAAAGAAGAATACAAGGAGCAAAATAATGAATCTATTTATTATTCTTTTAGAGGCTACCAATTAGATGAAAATAATCCAATGAATGTTTGAGAGAGATGGATTATATTTTAAAGCAAGCATTTATATATAAGCCAGTTAATACAAGGCATTAAATCAGCTTCAAGAATGAGTGCATTCAAGAGCAAGATTTCATTGTACAATTCACACTAAACAATAAACTGCTTAAAAATATGAAGAATACAACAAATTGCCTCTCCATTACAATTCACTCAGTAGCCCAAATTGTCCTATTTCAATCCTACTCAATTCTATTTCCAATCTTGTAAAATTTTAAACATGATCTTGTCTTCCTGTAGTATATGTAGTTCATTATCTATTATTTTCAATCCTTTGTAAAAGAAAATTAAATCTTCATTTTGATAGCAGCAGTAAGCAAGACAAATTTAATTTCAGTCTATGTTTTTGAATTGCTAGTTTAACTTCTGAAATTTTATTTTCTTAATATATTTTCATTGCCAATGATTATATTGTTAGTAAAAGTAATGAACAAGATGGGGCAGCTTTAGTTTGTCCCCTTTGGCATGATACATTGTTCCAATAAAAATCATATATTTTATGTTATTTAATAAAAAAATATTTTGCTAATGTCTTAGTCAGCATTTTTCCATTTAAAAATGCTTTTTAGCTATTTAAAAAGTTGGAGCCACAATTCATCTTTTTCAAAACTTCAAACATAAAAGACTTTTCTAGATTGTCAAAACCTTTTTCTGCCTACAAAAAGATCCCAGGCATTGTTTGATTGTTTGGATTTGTGTTGTCAATAACATTCAATGTATGTCTAATGTTGTCTCTCATACATTTCTCTGGGACAAATGCAGTTTGATCAGGTTTATTATATATGTATTCTTCCTGCAAGTATCACTGTGAAAAAAATAAAATTTACCTGTAGTAAAAAGCTATTCAAAGAAGAAACCATGGTTCTAACCTGCCTCAATCAAACATTTAACTATTGGTAGTGAAACTAGTAGTATGTCTGGCCCACTGAGTTGAACATAGCTTCCTGAATTTCATATTAGAAGCAAACAATTCATGCACATCAGTAAATCAAGAACATCAAAAATCACATACCACACAAGAAGCTTCATATTGCTTTCCCAGTTTGGGTCTCAAAAATGCACTGAAAAAAGACATAGATGTTGTTAAAACAGGATTTTAGGTATAATTGGCACAATTATTGAGCTATTATAAGTGTATATGTGTGTTTAAATTGATGACTAGTTAGAAATATATAGTGTCATTTCAAAATAGCACTAGCAATAGCATTCAGGTTTATACACTGCCATAGCTCTTTTTACAGCACTCTCTAAGCCGTTTACAGAGTCAGCATATTGCCCCCATAATCTGGGTCCTCATTTTACCAACCTTGGGAGGATGGAAGCCTGACCAATCTTGAGCCTGTCAGGATTGAACTCCAGGCTGTGGACAGAATTAGGCAGCAAGATTGATTCTAATCACTGTGCCACCAGGGCTCTTGAAATCCCGTGCTATAAAGCTAGCAAGTATCTCTATGTGTCTGCTATGGAGAACATTTTCTAAGATACAATTCTTATAATAAGCAAATGTACACCATAAGTGCAGAACCTGATATATGAGCTCCAGCACCCATTTTAAATAAAGTTTAGGATCCCAGAGAGGGAATCTTAGATGCTAAGTGGATGCCTTAAATACAGCAGAGGGTTAAAAATCCTCAGGCACCCTGCCAAAATAAAGCCAACATTTTTAACAGACGGATTGAACAGTGCAAAATATGTATACCTATTTAGCTCTGTTAACCACTTCCTCCAAAGGCTAAATATTTATATTATAATCAGTCCAAATTATAATGGCATCACTAGTTATATCCCCCTGTGCTCTTGAAAGTGAAAAGCATTTTTTCTTTCTTGCCCACAAGAAAGTTGCATATTCCTGCCCAATGCCATTTCCTGTACATGATATATTTCTTGATAGATATGGGATGGGACTGCAGTTAAAGAAAAAAAAACCCTATCCATAAGAGGTATAATTTGAATCCTTGGGTTCTCCAGGTTCTACATGAGGAGGAACCAGTAGCATTAATAAATCTGCAACAAGTGATGTGATTGGACAGTAGTGCTTCCGATTTACCAGCCTGAAAGCACAGTGGAGATTTTGAGCATGTGTTGTGCATGCTCAAGTAAGCTGGTTGCCATAAGATGGTGCTTGCCCATTCCCAAAATGGTTGTCATGACAAACTGGTAAAGTTGTTCAATGTCAGGACCCCAAGATACTCAGTACCAGCTCTGAGATTGCCTTTTGTTTAATTTATTTTATTTTCTTCTGCAGCCACTTTACATTTTAAATAATTAGGACAGGGGCTGCAAGAGCCCTCAAAAATGTCAGCAGCATGAAGTGAATAATAATCCAGCTGTCTATCTAAGATGTTTATCATATGCCTTAAAAAAAAAAAGAATCACCTGAATTGAGTTAATTTGTGTAATACTTATTTTTCATCAAATAAGAAATAATCAAGTACCCCACCAACATTCGAAAATGATGATGAACATCTGAATCAAGTCTGATGGAGGGAGCGGAATGATAAAGTTAGATGGTACCCAAAGTATGATCTTGTCTACCCTCCAACAACACAATGCCATCCATGTCTCCATCCCTACTAACCATGACACAAAGAACTGATCAGTCCACAGGCTACAGTCTGAAAAGTTGTAGCCTGTAAATATGGAAGAGGTGAGCCATGAGACCTTCAACCTTATTGTCTTCTATGATATATACTATATATACAATAAACTAATCTTATCTTACCATTGTCAGCAAGAATCAGCTGAGGTTTTTGTTGTGAAATATAAAGTGCTTGTTATATAGTGACTTTTATTATATGAAATCCTTTAAATTGTGCATACATAATCATTATCATAAACATTAGGTGAATCAACTAATCTTTTATTGAACTGCATTTATGTCAGATGGAAGACACCAGGAAATCACATCCCTAAGACATGGTAGAATTACTTGTAGTTTAATCTTGCCATTGTTGATGTTTTATTATAGGTAAATATAGTTTTTAATGACTTGGGGGTGAGTTTCCATAGGATGTTAATGTTCAATTTTACTGGGAAAGAAGGGATGTTCATAGATAGACAATGCATGTATACAGACAGTTAAAACTAATACAATAAGATAATTTATTCTTTTGCTGAACCATTTTAGTAATGGTTACTGTATGGCTTTTCTCAACTCTCGTGAAGATGGGAAGCTGAAGCTTCAATTCCAAACATGCCCAATTGGGGAGTAAGATGGGAGGAGGGAAGTTATTTGTGGGACTTGAGATGATTTTCCAGGGGTCAATTACAGTTTCCCCGATTGCATCTTCTTGTGCAATGCTAGCAATTGACTCCAGTTGCAAAATGGATTTTCTGGTGTTTCTTTGGATAGATAGCACAACATCCCCTGACACCTGCTGCAACCTTGACTGATTAGAGGTCATTGAGGAAGTGGTTTCATGGCATGCAGCGCTGGCACTTGGCCGGCAGAGACCTCAGGTGCAGGCTGAGAGAAAGGAGAGAGCATGGATGTATCTTAACTCAGCGCCCAAATAGAGATCACCAATAGAGGGCAGCAAAGAGTCCGAGGTTTCTTATCTCTGCTGCTATCTAATGACTGTCCCTCTAAAGCAGAGCTGACTATTTAAAGAAAAGGTCGCTTCTCATTGTCCTGGCTTCGGTCTCTTGGAATCAAAAACCTACAGCCGGGCGAAGAGCCCGCAATTCTTCCTTGCATCCCAGCCCTTGAATCCCAGCGAGGTTTAGCCGGCAGCGCCCCCTAGTCTCCCTTACCTGGTTTGCCTCCACAGGAAGGTCTGGATAGGCAGCGGAACCCCTCGGCCGCTCTCCTGGTCCTGGCCTCCTGAGCTTTTCCTCTTCACCATGGTGCTGGTTCCTGTGCCGCAACAGCTGTTAGCCCATGTCTCTGCTCCGCCGCCGCAGCCCCCTCTGCCTCCGGCTCCTCTGGTGCAAAATGGCTGCAAAAACAGCGGCCGCAGCCAAGCGGGGAGAAATCAGTGCAGCTTGCGGGGAAGCGGCAGTGGCGGCGGCGGCGGCGGCAGCCAAGGACGAGAGGATAGTCGCCCCCCGCCCCGCATGACTCCCTTCCCTCAGAACCTCCTTCTGTGGCCAGCAACTAGCGCGAAGGGACCTGCGCGCGATGTGTCAAGGGGATACCGACGCGGGCGGGGCGGGGCGGGGCGGGAGGGAGGCGACGATGGGGAGGAGCGGCGCCACGCACGGGTGGCAAACTCTCCGATCTGAAGTGGAAAGTTTGAGGAGCAGCAAGGGCTTCTCGAATTTCCATCCTTCACAACCATAAACTCGAATTCATTCGTTCCCCAGAATGGCTCCTTCAAGGGACTCAGCAACTGAGTTCGTGTATATGCGTAATATTTCACTCTTGGCTCGAAGTGGGCTAATAGTAACAACTAACTTGCTGATAGAGTCATATTTCTGGGGAAAAAAGACAAAGAAAGTAAATGCTGAAAATTCCTCCTTAATCAGAAGTATCTGTCGAAATTGAAGCAAACCAGTATCACTGTCACAGTACACAACAGTCCTCTTCCTATTTTATTCCCACAGCAACCTTGTGAAGTGCATTGCAATGACTTACCTGTCAATGAAGCTTCAACCATAACAACACAAGAGCACACAATAGATACAAACTCAAGGTTAACCGCACCAAACTTGATTGCAGGAAATACGACTTCAGCAACAGAGTGGTCAATGTCTGGAATACTCTACCTGACTCTGCGTTTTTTTTCCCCAAACCCCAAAAACTTTAACCTTAGACTGTCTACTACTGACCTCACCCCTTTCCTAGGAGGTCTGTAGGGGGCGTGCATAAGTGCACCAACATGCCTACCATCCCTGTCCTATTGTTTCTTTTATTTTTTCTTTTATTTTTCTTATATGTATCCATGTATCCATAACTATGTTTTTACTTATACCTATTATCTTGTAAGCAATTGACAAATAAAAATAAATAAAATAAAAAATAAATAAGTAGGACAGCTGCACATTTAGAGAGCTTTCCTGGCCTTATAGCCTTGTGACTTGGCAGCAGCTCTCCAGGACTCCGATGAGAATGTTTTCTCTCTCCCGTAGCCCTGTCTCTCCCTACCCTGCAATAGGTGGGGCAGAGCTTTTCAAACTATATTCTACGGAACCCCAGATATCCACAGAAAGACTATGAGATTTTATGAGAGACAACCAACCAACAAAGAAATAAACCAACAAATCTGTTTTATTCTAATATAATTGAATTTTCTATCATTTGAGTTTTATCTCTTGATTAGGGATTTAGAGACTTTTTTAAAAGTTCAAAGTTCAAAGCCTTTATTGTCATAGTACATCATGTATGCAACGAAATTGGTTTAGCCTCTACCGGTGCAGTCCATACAACAATACAAGACAACATGAATAATATAAGGAATAATCCTTATACAAGTAGTTAGGAAAAAAACTAGTCATACATTTCCATATGTACGTCATATTCTGTGCAACAGGTATATTACTCTGGTGTATGATCTTATATCATGGTATATACATATTACACATTACATTGGCACCAGTGAAATCCGTCATATTAATCTGTTAGTGGTGCTATATTGTGTTTAGGAGTCTGACAGCCCATGGTAGAAGCTGTTTTTAAACCTGTTTGTCCGGCTGGCTGTACTTCTGTGTCTCCTGCCCAATGGTAAAAGTGAAAAGAGACACTGGCCATGGTGTGAATCATCCCTAAGTATCTCCCTTACTCTGCTTAAACAGCGGGACCTGGTGATGTCATCAAGTGGTGTTAGAGGGCAACCAATGGTTTCTTGTGCCAAATTAATCATTGTCTATAGTGCCTTTCTGTCCGCGGCTGTTAAACCAGCATGCTATACTGTTGTTATACATTATGTAAGGATACTTTCTATCATGGACTGATAGAAAGAAGTCATCAGCCATTGCTCCACCTGATTTTTCTGCAGGTCTCTAAGGAAATGAAGTCTCTGTTGAGCCATCCTAACCACCAGGGATGTGTTGTATTTCCAGGTGAGGTCTTGACTAATAAGAACTCCCAAGAATTTAAAAGAGGAAACCCTCTCCACACATCCCTCCTTGATATACAGTGGGGCAGGTTCCTCTCTTTGCTTCTGGAAATCCAGCAACATCTCCTTTGCCTTGCTAGTGTTTAGATGCAGGTTGTTTTTTGAACACCATGTGGATAGCTTCTGGACTTCTTCCCTGTTTGATGATTCGTCCCTTCTGGTTATAAGACCCAGCATGGTTGTATTATCTGTGAACTTTATTATGATGTTGGATGGATTAGAGGATATACAGTCATGTGTATACACCGAGTACAGGTAGGGGCTGAGCACACAGCCCTGAGGGGAGCCTGTGCTAAGCTTCAGGGTGGAGGATGTAAAGGGCCCAACCCTTAGTATTTGTGAACGATCCATCAGGAAGTCTTTAACCCAGTCACAAATGAGGGGAGGGAAATTCAGGTCAGTCAGCTTTTCAATGAGGATGCCTGGTAAAGTGGTATTAAAGGCCAAGCTATAGCCTATAAAAAGCATTCTGACATAATTCCCAGATATCTCAAGGTATCTCAATGCAGTATGTAGAGCAGTGGTGGCTGCATCCCCTGTTGACCCATTGCTTCTATAAACAAACTGGTATTGATCAAAATTTGGTGGAAGACAGGACCTGAAGTGTTGTAGGACCAGTCTCTCAAAGTACTTCATCACTAAAGATGTCAGTGCAATGGGTCTATAGTCATTCAGGCTGTTTATGGCTGCTTTCTTCGTAGCTGGGATGATTGTGGCTGCTTTCAAGCATGATCGAACTCTAGCCAGTTGCAGGAAGATGTTAAAAATCCTTGTCAGGACCCCTGTTAATTGGTCATGTTATGTCGGACGATCGGTCCCAAGAAGAGACGCGAGGCAGTGACTGGTTTAAAGCTCTTTTTATTTAAGTTGGATCTGGCCGCCGGCTTGGAGTGTGGCGGCTTATATTGAACTGGTGCCGGGCGCCGCGGCCAATGACAGACGTTCGAATCACCCGCGATTGGCTCGGCCAATCGCGGTTGCTTTGTAACGGCCAATCAGTGCCGCGCACTCGACCAATCCAAGTGCTGTGCGTTTAGCCAATCAGAAGTGCAGGTTTACAAGAATGCAAATACATATACAGAACACCCCTCCCCTCTTGGTTTGGTCCTACGTGACGTAGTCCCATAAGTAGGCGAGGCTCCATACTTGCCTACTGGACCTGCGCAGGTTAGTTGTCTCTTGGCCGCCGGCCGGTTCGGTTGGGGTCTGTGTTGCTCTCTGCCTCGTCGATGGAACCACCTGGAAGGGTGAGTCGGGCCTCTCGCCGTAGCTCCCTCCTGGTCTACCAGGGCTGGTCGAGCTGCTGGCTTCGCTGCTCCCGCTTGGGCTCCCCGGGCTGGTTGAGCTGGCTTGGCTGCTTCTTCCAGGCGAGGCTTCGAGCGGGTCATCTCCTGGTGCTTCGGTTGGTGAGTATTCCTGGTTTCTTTTTTGATGGGGTTGTCTGTTTTGTTTTTTGGGGTTTTCCCTCCCCTCTTGGTTGGTGCCTTGGTGTTCCCCCTCTGCTCCTGGTTCTCTATTTCTGTGTAATTGCATGTCGGTTGTATTTCCCGTGGTGGTTCTCGATCTTAGCTGATCGATGTGTCGTTTCCATGCTCGCCCGTCGTTCGTTAGTAACCGGTACGAGCGGGGACCCGTTACCTGGGTTATCATTGCCGGTATCCAGAGTGGGTCCCCTGTGACGTTCTTTGCATATACCGCGTCTCCTGGTGCGAACGTTCGGTGCTTGCTGGAGGAGCCGGACGATTTTTCCGGGTTGTATGTGGGGTGCAGCCGGTCAAGTGGTGATCATAGCTTTATCCCCATAAGCAGCTCTGCCGGGCTCTTGTTCGTTGTTGTGTTCGGGGTTATGTGTTGTATGAATAGCATCCTGTTGATTTTGTCCTGTATTTCCCCGGTTTCGATTTTTTTAATTGTCTTTTTCGTAAATTGGACCATTTGTTCTGCCCTCCCATTCGCCACCGGATGAGCCGGCGCTGTCAGCGCGTGCCATATCCCCCGTTCCGCTAGGAATCTTTCGAAGGGTAGCGCGGTGAACTGGGGCCCGTTGTCAGATACAATTACATCTGGGAGGCCGTGGGTTGAGAATAGCTTGTTGAGTTCCTTGATGACAGCTTCTGTGGTGGTTGTTCTCATGTTGCTTACCTCCAGCCAGTTGGAGTAAGCATCTACTGTCACCAGGAACGTGTGTCCTTTGGTGGGTCCAGCGAAATCTATATGAATCCTGGACCATGGCCCTCTGGGGGTTTCCCATTCCAGGACTGGGGCGGCGGGAGGGATCGGTCTGGATTCTTGGCATTGCTTGCATGATGCCACCCAGGCTTCGATCTCCTTGTCCATCCCTGGCCACCAGGCGTGACTTCTGGCCAGGGCTTTTGTTCTGACGATGCCTGGGTGCCCTTCGTGCAGCATGTCCAAGACTCTTTTCTGTAGATTTTCTGGGATAACGACCCTGTCTCCCCACAGTACACAGCCTTTTTGTGTAAAGAGTTCCATTTGGCAGCTCCAGAAGGCTCTGAACTGTTCATCGTCGTCCTTTTCTGGCCACCCTTTCTCTACCCAGTTTAAAACCCGCGCCAGACATTTGTCTTTATTGGTTTCCTGGGCAATGTCTGACACAGTTAGGGGGAGATTGGGTAAGGTCTCTATGCTCAGGGTGGACATAGCGGGTGCTGGGTCAGCATCCAGGTCGGGTAACAGAGTGCGGCTCAATGCATCTGCATGTGAGATTGACTTACTGGGGAGATGGTCTAGCTGGTAATTGTAGGCGGCAAGGAATTCGGACCATCTTGTCATTCTCAGAGATAGGATGTTCAGGGTGGCCCTGTCCCCTGCCAGGATCCCGAGCAGCGGTTTGTGGTCTGTGATGATGGAGAAGGTCCTGCCGTAAAGGTACTCGTGGAACTTCTTTACGGCCGCGGCGATTGCCAGGGCCTCCTTGTCCAGCTGGCTGTAATTCCTTTCCGGTTTTGAGAGGGTTCTTGAAAAGAAGGCGATGGGTGCTTCCTTTCTGTCAGCGCGAGTGTGGCTGAGGATGGCCCCAACGCCGAAAGGTGCTGCATCGCATGTCACTGTTAGTGGTAGTGTCTCGCTGTATTGGATGAGAACAGTGTCCGATGTGAGTAGGTCTTTCGTTCGGTTGAATGCGTTTTCCTCTCGCCTTCCCCAGCTCCAGGTGGCTGTCTTGTCGAGCAGCCTATGCAACGGTTCCGCCGCGGTTGCCTTTTGGGGCAGGAAAACATTATAGAAGTTAATCAGTCCCAGAAACGCCTGCAACTCGGCTTTATTTCTTGGTCTAGGGGCTTCCTTGATGGCCCTGATTTTTTTTTCTGTTGGGTGGATCCCATTCTGGTCTAGGAGGTACCCTAGGAACTCGACTCTTTCTGTGCGCAGCTGGAATTTCTCTTTCTTGACTTTTAGCCCTGCGTCTTTGAACCTTTGAAGCACCTCCCTCAGGCGGCTTTCCAGTTGTTTTGGGTCGGCCGCTGACACCAGCACGCCGTCAAAATAGGGCACTACCCCCTTGATGCCTTGGAGTAGCCTCTCCATTGAACTTTGGAAGACCCCCGGGGCTACGCTGACTCCGAACTGGAGCCTCTTGCAGCGGAAAGCCCCGCGGTGGGTGACTATAGTTTGCACCTCTGCGGTTTCCTCATTGACCGGCAGTTGCTGATAAGCTTGTGCCAGGTCGAGTTTGGCGAATATCTTGCCTCCCCCCAGTGAGTGCAGAAGGTGCTGTACCACTGGGATGGGGTAAGCGCTTTGTTGCAGCGCGCGGTTGAGGGTGGCCTTATAGTCACCACAAATTCTCACTGACCCATCTGGTTTTACCGGGGTGACTATAGGGGTCTCCCACCTGGCATGGTCCGTTGGCTCGAGTACTCCTTGTTCGATGAGCTTATTTAGTTGCTCATCGATCTTGGGCCTGAGTGCAAAGGGTACTCGCCGGGGTTTGAGGCAGATCGGGGCAATACCAGGGTCTAGGTTGAAGGTTATCGGGGCCCCTCAGTACTTGCCTAGGCTGCCGTCGAGAACCTCCTGGAAGTCCTTTGCGAGCTGCTCCTCCCAGTCCGTCTCGGCAATGTGGTTGGTGCCCGTCACCTCTATTCCCAGTGGCGCGAACCATTGCAGTCCCAAGAGGCTAGGGCGGTCCTTCTCCACGATGGTTAAGGGAAGTATCTCGGTGTGCCCCTTGAATGTAATTTTAAAATGTCTGATTCCTACCACGGGGATGCAGTTCCCCTGGTAGTCCTTGAGGATGAGTTTGTGGCTCTCCAGTTCGCGCCGATGGATGGTTGGCACCAAGCGCTTGATTTCCCGCCATGCGACCATGGAGAGGTAGGATCTGGAATCCACCTCCATTTTGCATGGTTGGTCTTCAATGCCCACCTCCACATGGACCTTCCAGCCATCCCAGTTTGAAGAATGGCCGATAACGACCATCTGGTGGGTTTCTTCTCATTGTTGGGCCTCGTTGAAATGCCTGTTTCTTCCCTCCCGGCTCCATCGGCTCTCGGTGTTTCGGTCTCTGTTCCTCGGGGGGGGGTGCCGTCTCGTTTCCGCGGGCTGCTGTCTTGACGCCGGGGGCTGTGGTTCCGTTTGAACCGGCACACTTTGGTGATGTGGCCCCGTTTGTCGCAGTGCCAGCATATTGCATCAAGGAACCGGCATTCTGACCGTGGATGGTCACCGCCGCACCTGGCGCACTGGAACCTTGACTTACGACTTCGCCGCTCGCGTCGGTCTCGTTCCATCTGGAGCTGATGGATGTCTTCCTCTTCGTCCTCAGAGTCGGTAAGGGAGTCGAGACCGCCATGATGTGTGGAGGTGGTTGCTCGGCAGTTGGTCTTGGTATGCTTTTGGGGGTCAGGGTCGTCTCGGCTGTTGCGGGGCAATCCGCGGTCCACGTTTGTTGCATGCGGGCCGCCAATTTCCTGGTTGCCTCCACTGCAGTTGCCTCGGTGAGGGCGTCGGTGAGGGATATGTCGCCCCTCGCCATGAGCCGGCTTTGCAGGACGGGGTCTTTGAGGTCGAGGACGACACAGTCTCGCAGGGCTTCGTCCAGGTCGGTGAACCCGCATAGGCCCCCGAGGTCCCGTAGATCAGCCATGAAGTCGCTGATGCTCTCGCCCTTCCTCTGATCCCGCCGGTAGAAGTCGTGCCGGCAGATGAGGGTTGGCACAGCGGGTGCGTAGTGGCTTCGCAACAAAGGCTCAAGGTCGGCCCAGTCCATTGCTTTTACATCGAGGGGTTTGGCGAGGGCCTTCACCATCCTGAATACTGCGGGCCCGCAGTGGGTCAGGAACATGGCCCTTTTCTTCTGCCCATTTGCGTCTTTCAAGTTGCTGCTTTCTAAGAACATGAGGAATCTATCGATGTAGGATTCCCAGTCCTCGGCAGCTTGGTTGAAGGGTGCGGGTGGCGTGGTGCTGATGGCCATGTTGCCGGTTGCTTTTCCGTGTGCCACATGTGATGTGGGTCTTGCTTCAGAATCCCACCTTCGTCGCCAGTGTTATGTCGGTCGATTGGTCCCAAGAAGAGACGCAAGGCATTGACTGGTTTAAAGCTCTTTTTATTTAAGTTGGATCTGGCCGCCGGCTTGGAGCACGGCGGCTTATATTGAACTGGTGCCGGGCACCACGGCCAATGACAGCCGTTCGAATCACCCGCGATCGGTTCGGCCAATCGCGGTTGCTTCGTAATGGCCAATCAGTGCCGCACACTCGACCAATTCGAGTGCTGTGCGTTTAGCCAATCAGAAGTGCAGGTTTACAAGAATGCAAATACATATACAGAACAGGTCAGTGCAGGTTTTTACCACTTTCCCTAGCACCTCCTCTGGACTTGCAGCTTTATTGGGATTTACGGCCTTCAGCACAGCTCTCACTTGATGTTCATGCAGGCTGAGTGGCTGAAGATTAGAGAGCCACAGAGACAGATCTTTTAACCTCAAAGTGAGGGAAGAAGCTATTCAGCTCCTCCACCAGCAGGGCATCAGTATTGGCTATTTTCATCATATTGCACTTATAGTTGGTTAGAGGTTGTAGCCCTGCCTCTTGAGCTACTATCTGCCTTCTCTACCTTTTGTTTGTATTTCTGTTTAGCCCCCTTAATGGGAACAATTTTTTTGTGGTGAATAAGTGTGAACTAATATAAAAGGACCAGCATGGTGTAGTGGTAAAGGTGCTTGACTAGAAACCAGGAGACTGTGAGTTCTAGTCCCACCTTAGGCATGAAAGCCAGCTGGTGGGTGACTTTGGGCCAGTTACTCTTTCTCAGTGCAATTCACCTCACAGGGTTGTCGTTGTGGGGAAAATAGGAGGAGGAAGGAGTAGTGGTATATTTGCCATCTTGAGTTATTTGTAAAAATAATAAATTTGAATTTAAAAACCTAAATAAATAAACCATCCCAAAAAAACATGATGGATGAATCATTGATCATTGCATCTATCAAATCAGACGAAAAGAAGGTTATTGAGAATCTCATTAAATTAAGGGATATGAAAAGAATATTTGCAGGGCAAAGGAATAAATCCATCAAGTGCATGCCGGATTGCAGAAAACCAGACTGATCCCAGAGTGATGAATGTCTTATTATGTCAAGAGTAAATGATGGCATTCCTTTCCAAGGAGATTTTTTTTCTGAACTCCAAAACGTTATACTCATTTCCAAATGTTCCTTTTTCAGGCAAAATATTAAAAAAACAGAGTCACCATACAATCCCAGATGCTCTTGGAGGAAATCATCCAGACTCACACAGATTTGAAAGCACAACTTTAGTTTGATAGTTTAGTGTAGGGCTAAGATGAAAAATAAAAAAGCTCTGTTGGAAAAACAGGGTGAAAGCAACTATGTTGATCCTTCTGGATATATGCTTGCCTTTTGACAGTACTGATCATGATATCTTAGTGCACCAACTCAGGGGCAGGGGTGGGATTCAAATTTTTTAACAACTGGTTTTGTGGGCGTGGCTTAGGTGGTGGGCATAGCTTGGTGGTCATGTAACTGGGTGGGCGTGACCAACTCAATATCACTCACATCAAGGCATGCATCTCCTTGCCTGGCCTCTCATGACTACAACAGTCGTAAGTGTGAAAAATGGTCATTCAATGCCATTGTAACTTTGAATGGTCACTCCACACAAGCAAAGTACCAGCAAAGGAGGGGAAAAAACTCCAGAGACGTTCCTGAGACAGGAAGTCTAGTCCTGCCAAGGGTTAATGGAGAGACAGTTTCTGTAAGCAACACCAGAATATTTCCTTCCTGCCTTCCTTACAGGATTAGGCCAGTAATTTCTTCTAACAACTGGTTCTCTGAACTGCTTAGAATGTTAACAACCCATTCTAGCGAATAGGTACGAACTTGTAGAATCCCACCCCTGCTCAGCGGGTATTCTATTTTTATCTGTAGATGATCACAGAGAAAGCTTTGAAGAAATTTGTTTTGTCCTTTGGATCCTTCAGTTAGAAAATACTTGAATTTTTATGTTAAACACATACATGGAACTGCTGACTCTGAAGTGGGGTATTCCTGACAGTTCTATTTCTCTGTTGTCAGAATCAGATGCAACAGTGCTGGGAGTAGAATGCTGTCTCCATGATTCAACACCTTCCCCCAAATGAGAATCACTGAAGTAACACTGAATCCATAAGAAAATGGTTTTGTTTTTTTTGAGGTTTTATGGAATCAGCAACTGAGTACATTTTTTTAAATATGGGAGGATCTTTAATGTAGCATTCTGTCAGCAAGCTGAGGTTGCTTTGCTGACACAGGGTTGGTTGCCAATTGCAGGTATTCCTAAAAAAAGGAGTACTATACTCAGATCAGTCCATATGAGCTTGTTTTCAGGGTAATGCAGCTAGTGCCACATGTGTGGCAGCTAGACTCTTATCTGATGCAACATACAGGAGTCATACAACACGGATTCTAAAAGAGCAACATGCTTCTAATCTGAGTGCAAAATATTAATCAGGCAATAAACAGTTTGGGAGCTAATATTCATGGGAACCTGAGTGATGAGGCAGGAATCAGTGCTTCCTAGGCTGGAAAGAAGCACCATGTACACACATGTCAGTTGTGCAGGCATTCAAAGGACCAGCCAAACACTTGAAATTGGAAGGCCAGAAGAAGAAGGAATCACTGAGAGTGCACATATGAAGCCTCCAATCAGTTCGAGGCTTCCTTCTTGCTCACACTAAAGATCCCAAAAAAGGTAAGTCTCATCTGGAAATCGTCTGCTGAATCAGGACAAGAGCTAATTTAGAGTAAAATGTCTGAAGATCTGTCACTTGTTGCCAGTGCCCAACAAGAACATCCTTAGTGCAAAATAACTGCCATTAGATGAGCATAGGAATTATAAATAAAATTAATCTGCATACCCCTTGGTAAGCAAATAGAGATGAGCTTAGGCTATTGATATAGGAGGGTGGGAGTTATTCATTTGATAGCACTGGCAGGGCATTGAATAATTGCCTAATTAGAGCTTTTCTTGACTTTTCTTTCTCTGACTTAGGTAGGAAGAATATTCACATTGGCTAAAGTTAATGGTCCTCCAAATGGGGAATTGTGATATGATTGAGGTATTGAGCTGGTTTTAATTTTACAACAGTGCAAATATGTCTCTTGGCAAGGAGGCCTGCTCATTTTGGCCTGCCATGTCCAGTATCATTGCCCCAGTGCAAGTGTGTCTTGGTCATAGCCCGGCAGCAAGATCATTTCAGTGGAAAAGCCTTTAGAATTCTATTTCTTGGCAAGTGGGTGTTTTTTCCGCAGCTAGAGTTAAAAGTATCAGTTAATATGAGAAGACCAAATCATTTCAAAAAAGGATAAACTTGGCCCACATGCAAAAATGCTCAGCCAAAGGCCAGTCTCAACTTTAATGATGCCTATTCCCTTGAAATATATTCCATAAGGATTTGGATTGTGCATTCTCCAAAATGACTCACTTGTTATCACCAGCATCTGCAATGTGCATGTATGTTTATCAAAAAGGCAAGATGGTAGTTGCAACAACATGATCAGAGTCCCAACCCTTCGTATTGTGTGTGTAACAACATTGATAGAACCACAAGGGTTTGGTTCATGTTTTCAAGCCTGCCATTTTTTTTCTTACCATTTTGTCTCTGCAGAAAACAATAGCTGCCAGACAATTGAGTCTTAGATAGATTCTATCTATATGCAAGAAAAGTACAGGGGAAAAATCAGTTTATATTATTTCACTAAAATATATTTTATCAAAATCAAATTATCCTGTTTCCTGGTTCTGTTTTAGAAATTAAGCCAAGTTAAAATGGATGCTGAGCAGAACCACCTTATTGCTTGAAGTCATTAAGATCAGCTATATGGCTGAGATCTCCATTCAGTATATGGCATCATCTAGTGGCTGAAACTCCACATTACATCTACTTTGCAGTAAATATGGCAAGAACAAGATGCATTTTAACTCTGAAAGTGCATCAAGGGTCTTTTGTGATTCTACATTTTGGAGGGAAGACATGTGGATGTTTGCATGAGTTTCCATGAGAGTGTACAGAGATGGTAATGAGGTGAAGAAATGATACTGATAAGCTGTCTTTGGGTGCTTTTTACCTTCTCTAACACACACACACACACACACACACACACAATATCACCCACTTATTGGGCAGGAGGAAAGATTAAAACAAGGCAAAAAGATAACACACATATTCATATAAGGGGCGTGCATAAGCGCGCTATCGTGCCTACCGTCCCGTCCTATTGTCCCCAATTGTTAGTTCCTATTTCATGTATTTAAATTTATGTTTATTCTTATTTCTATTATATTGTGTTTGACAAAATAAATAAATAAATAAAATCCTAGTCAGCACCATTTTAATTAAATCTGATGCCCCACATAAATGTTTTAAACTGAAAACAAAATGAAGCAAGAGATCTGGATCTTCCATGAGGATAATTTTGTCCTGAGGCAGGCTACATGAAGATCCCTTCATTTTATTAGCCTTGGATTGCTAATAAACCTCTTGTAAACAACACCAATTTGTCTTGTTTTTTTACCAGTGTAAATCGTAAATGCCAAAGAAGTGATAGGATGGAAATGCTTTTGTTGCTTAAATTGTACACTACCCAACTTTCCAGAAACATGTTAAAAATAGGGAATAGAAAATGTGTTGTAACACAGGAGCAGATAATTTCAGCAGTTTTAGGAAGTGGAACAGGTTATATCTCTTAAAACATAAAGGTTTCTTAGATATTTACTCAGATTGTTCTTCAGGTATCTGTTGAAAAGTAGCTGTTTTAGCAAAACACTTCTAAAAGAATATCCATTTTTACTATCTCAGGCAGGCAAAAAGCCTGGGTGTATCATTCAGCCAACCACAAGAGGGCACAAAAGAATGCAGGAAACCATCTTGGCTATCATCTAATGGGCATTTGCATTTTTGCAGCACCTGTAAAGTATGTCTATGAAAGTTTTCTCTACAAAAACATCCTCTTTTGTTCATCTCATTCTTCTCTTAACACAAACAGAACATACTGATGTGAAAAAAAATCCTATATTAAAGAACCAGTTTGGAATTGTTTTCGGTTGTTGAAAGGGCTTGTTTGGACCTATTTAATTCAAAAAGAATTTGAGAACTGGGCACCATTTGTTCATATCTATTTTGTGGGCACCCCAAACCCCCTTCCCACCTACTGAATGTATTAAAGCTGCCAAATTCTCATGTACCCCAGATGAAAACCATTTACCTCCAACAAGAATAATTCCCTCTCCCTCCCACCCCAACCTGAGAATGATGGACATATAGGCAGAACGTGCAACTTGATTATTTAAATCTGATCTTCTCAGTTGTCAGTTTTCACTTAGACATAAAAGTGGGGTCTTTTCCAAAATAAAAAAGGATTGGTGTGTTGTCTTTTTCTTCTCTGATACGGTTTAGATTCGAATACAATAAAGAGGAATGGTAGGAAAGAGTTACCAGAAGAACTCACCTATAACCCCAACCACTATTCAATCTCAAAATTCCACCAATTCTCTATATAATCATTTTTGGATCCAGATATAAAAAGAATTACACTGGACAACAAAGGTTTTGCTTCCTGAACACTTACACACGAAAGTCTTACCTGCTAAATGATGAAAATAATCTGTAATGTAATCTACCTTGTACCGTTTTATAGAAACCTTCTGTTTTAAGCTTACTAAATTTCACTTGCATTATGTTTTGTGTGGTTCATGCATATCCGGACATGCACTCAGGGCCTATTGCATAACATCTGTAAAATTGATACAGTTTGGGCATGCCTAGGCTGTGAATGGATGCTGTCTGGAAAAGCTTTAAAAGCAGTTATGAACTGTATGTCAAAGAAGATTCCCAGTCGTCCAGGTAGAATTGTCTGGTAGTTGAATCATGGCAACTGGACTTGTTTTCTTGTTGGTCAGAGATGTTTCACTGACCATCCAAGCAGCTTCTTCAGCCTCTACATGTATGAACTGTATTGTGGTTGTTAAGACTGGTGATCAAGACAAGACCTGCATTCCTCACATTTATAGTGTAAGATGTGCTGTTGATCTTAAATCTTGGTTCAAAGGAACTTGGAAGACACTTGGAAGATATTTTCTTTGGGTCCACTGATCAGATAAGTCACCAGCAACAAATGGTTCAAAGCTCTCTTAGTAAAACTATATTGGCAACTACAGAGCACCAAACTACATTCAACTGGTTGATAAACTTTTTCTAGCATAGAAGATCATGAAGTGCAACATGTCACTGAAAATTCATTTTCTGCATTGGAACTTATTTTCTGAAAATCTAGTCATCCAGTGATGAACACGGTGAAAGGTTTCACCAGGACATTGACACAATGGAAAAATGGTATCAGGGAAATTGGAATCCATCAATTGTAGTTATTTTGGGACACTACGGTGAAATGCACACTGAATACAAATGAAAATCAAAATACTTGTAGTCCTGTTGTGCTCATACAGCATGTTGAAATAATATGCAATCAATTACATTATAGTAATTAATAGTTAATTTCATATTTCTCAAGATTCCTATATGATACAGTCATTCCAAAATTATACTTGTGTTCAGATTGAAGATTACTACCATAATCACCAAAAGGTTTTGAGGAAGCAAAACATCTGGAAAAAAATGTTGTCCAGTGTCACCAGCAAGTTACTGTCTAGGTGACAAGACACTGCTGCTCTCTTGCACTACAGTTTCTGGGAAAATATCTAATAATTGAGATGTCAAGCCTGGGCTTCCTTTTATCTGAAAACTCTGTATTCCAAAATATAGGCAGTACCAGATATTCCTGCTAATGTGGCAGAAGCAGGAGGTGTGGAGAAGCATTTGTTGCACATGCAGACTTTATTTATTGAATTGGAACAGTATGGAATGCAGATTCCTGAATCTCAGAAGATGCTGTTGGAGTTAAATAGTTTCGATGAAATGTGGGACATTGTTTCAGCCATTTCTGAGTGAAAACCAGAACATGACTTATGAATGGAAGCCCTTAAAGCCTGTTTGATTTCTGAAGAAAACAAATGCTATTTTAGAGGAAGCCACAAGGAGAAATTCCTGAAGTGGGGGCCAAGGAGCAGAGAGAGAAAAGCAATGGACAGGATGTCTGCAAAGACCAAAGTAATAGAAGAGATCGGATTACAGCCCAGCAAAGATTTTCTACAAAGAAAGAAACAGAACAGAAGCAGAGGCTACGTTTCATCTGTGGTGATAAGACTTATTTAAAGAAAGACTGTTTGCAAGGAAGAAAAACAACAGATAAGCAAGCTGATGTTGCAAAAGTTAGCTATCGTAATAGCAGAAACAAATGGTTAATAGACAGTGGGGCAAGTCAAACAATTGTTAATAATTCTAAATTGTTTTTCAGAATGGATCCAGCTGGAGGAGATACTGTAGCTTTAGCAAATGGCCAGAAAGCTAAAGTCACAAGAAAAGGCAGTGTGCTGATTTCTGTCTGGAGGAAAAGTATTATGTGTGCCTGAAATCAAGCATAATTTACTGAGTGTCTCCAGTCTAGACAAACAAGAGTTTGAGACCACATTTGTCAATGGGAGATGACTCATAAAAAGAAATGGGAGTGTAGGTGCACAGGGCACAAAACAGGATAATCTTTATGTGTTGCAGGGACAAAAGGTTCAATGTGCCCATACATTTGAAAATGTGGCACAACTTGATTCATGCATTTATCTCTGGTACAGGAAGCTTGGCCATGCCAGCTTCAGAGTTTTCCAAAAGATGCAACAGTTTGGAGAAGGGTCAAACTTAAAAGGGTGTAAGGAATACTTGGACTGTGCAGTATGTAAATCATCAAAGTCCAATGCATTTCCAGTAAGCAAGATTAGCACAAGGCAGGCAACAAGAGCTCTACATGCAGATTTGGTTGGGCCAATGCAAGCCAGTTTGGGAGGAGCAAAGTATACACTGGTCATGGTAGATGACTACAGCAGGTTTGGGTTCTGCTATTTACTAAAGAGTAAAATAGAGGTGCTACAGAAATCTAAGCAATGGGTAAGTTTCGTAGAAAGGTGATATAAACAACAAGTATGTCTGCTGCAATCTGACAGAGGTTCAGAATTCATGTCAGCAAGTTTTCAACAGTGGTTGGAACAGTTAGGAATAAAATACAGATGCACTAATCCGTACATAGCAACTGAGAATGGTGTAGCTGTGAGGTGGAAATGGAGTCTTACAAACAATGAATGACTCACTACTGGAGGATTCTGGTCTGAGCAGGTCATATTGGGGTGAAACCATGTTGACTGCTTATTATTTAATCAGTAGGCTTTGGAGTTCCTCAATTAATAATACTCCATATGCAGTGCTATATGGGAGAAAGCCATATCTGGCACATTTAAGGATGTTTGGAAGCAATGCATGGGTGCATATTCCAAAAGCAATCAGGAGAAAAGGTCAACCAAAGGCTAGAAAGCTCAGGTTTATGGGCTATGAGCCTGGCTCAAAGAGATATCACTTTAGCGATGGGAGCAAAAGTAAAGTGATTTCCAGATCTGCTAGCTTTGCAGAGTAAAATTGGAACAGAATTGATGCCAATTTTTGGAATGATCCGCTTAGTGACGGTAACTCACTTAGTGACAATGTCAGCGTTCAGGGAGGAGAAACTGAAAAAGCTAGAAAAGGAGTCACGAGAAGATGATGACTCAGATATGAAGCAAGAAAGAGGGTTGAAACACAGAAGCAGTCAATGCCACACAGGTCAGAGCAATGGAACAAGGGGATTTCACTTGACAGGTATTCTGCTAGTGAAGTAAAGATGTGTAATGGGTGGTTCTGTTCCAACGCCTATGAGCTCAGACTTTCATAACAATTTGGGTGAGGACAAAAGTGAAGCCTGCTATCAAGAGATATATCAGTCTGCAATAGGGAGCTTGTTATATCTGTCACAGTGGTCTAGACCAGACATAGCTTGTGCAGTAAGCATCTTAAGTCACTTTACTGCTGTACCAATGCAATTGCATTGGATGGTTGTAAAAAGGATTCTCAGGTATTTGAAGGGAACTGTGAATTTGGGTCTTTAAATACAGCTCTCTGAAGAATTAAAATTGAAATCTTGATAGTGATTATGCCAATGATGTAAAAACCAGAAAGTCCAATTCTGGGATTGTGGTATTATTTGGAGGAGTTTTAATTGTTTGGAAGTTCAGAAAACAAACAACTGTAGCCATTTCTACGGCAGAGGCAGCATTTATTGCTGTATCTGAGATTTGTTCAGAGGTAACTTGGTACATAGAGGTGAAACTCAAAAAATTAGAATATTGTGCAAAAGTTCATTTATTTCAGGAATGCAACTTAAAAGGTGAACCTATAGACTCATTACATGCAAAGCAAGATAGTTCAAGCCGTGATTTGACATAATTGAGATTATTATGGCTTACAGCTCATGAAAACCCCAAATCCACAATCTCAGAAAATTAGAACATTGTGAAAAGGTTCAATATTCTAGGCTCAAAGTGTCCCACTCTAGTCAGCTAATTAAGCCATAACATCTGCAAAGGGTTCCTGAGCCTTTAAATGGTCTCTCAGTCTGGTTCAGTAGGAATCACAATCATGGGAAAGACTGCTGACCTGACAGTTGTACAGACAACCATCATTGACACCCTCCATAAGGAGGGAAAGCCTCAAAAGGTAATTGCAAAAGAAGTTGGATGTTCCCAAAGTGCCGTATCAAAGCACATTAATAGAAAGTTATGTGGAAGGGAAAAGTGTGGAAGAAAAAGGTGCACAAGCAGCAGGAATGACCACAGCTTGGAGTGGATTGTCAGGCAAAGGCCATTCAAAAGCTTTGGGGACTTTCACAAGGAGTGGACTGAGGCTGGAGTCAGTGCATCAAGAGCCACCACACACAGACCGATCCTGGACATGGGTTTCAAATGTCAAGCTGCTCCTGATCAACAAACAATGTCAGAAGCATCTTACCTGGGCTAAAGAAAAACAGAACTGGTCTGTTGCTCAATGGTCCAAAGTCTTCTTTTCTGATGAGAGCAACTTTTGCATCTCATTTGGAAACCAAGGACTCAGAATCTGGAGGAAGAATGGAGGGGCACACATTGCAAGATGCTTGAAGTCCAGTGTGAAGTTTCCACAGTCTGTGCTGATTTGGGGAGCTATGTCATCTGCTGTGCTTCATTAAGTCCAAGGTCAATGCAGCCATCTACCAGGAGATTTTTGAAGCACTTCATGCTGCCTTCCACAGACGAGCTTTATGGGGATGCTGACTTATAATAATACTTTATTTGCGGTCACAGACAAGTACAACAAAAGAAGAACATGGGAAAATTAATCATGAACAATTGGTCATCAAAAACTTGACTAAGGGGAATTACAGTGTTCTCCTCTGATGGTTACAGCTCTTAAAAGAAATTTGGAAACCTGAGAAGTGATGTATGAGGAGTCATCCCCTAGACAACATAAGAACAAATTACTAACATTGGGTCTAGAAGGGTCTGTTTCAAGGAGAGACAGTAACTTAGATCTGCCTGCATTATACATAGGGCAATATAAAAGGACATGCTCCACAGTTTCAACCTCAGCTCTGTCACAGGGGCATAGCCGCTCGTTAATTGGGAGCCTCTTAAATCGCCCATCCAGTAGTGCTGAGGGCAGAACATTAAAGCGAGCTAGGGAGAAAGCTCTTCTATACTTGGGAATGGTTAGAGTGTAAAAATAGGAAGCCATCCTCAGTCTGTAATTATTAAATTGGCTGAAGATCAGAGGGGAGCAAGTTTTGTTAGCTCTGGCTCGTAGATATTGCAAGTCAATGTCCACAAGCCGTTGGACTACCCTAAATTGGGCATCCTTAATGCCATAATCTCCCAGGGCATCCCCCGTAAAACCTAGCAGGTGTAATTTCTTCATCAGCTCCCTCTCCCAATGAGAAATATGAGAGTCAGCAAATGCCAGGGAGAGGTAGCTACCAGGAACTGCCAGAAAGAGCACACAAAACTACCATTTAAAGGTGTTAATCCACGCCATACATTTGACTGATCGAGTGCCCAGTTCCAGGTACATCGGAGCAAAACCAACACAAGGAGGAAGACCCAGAAGTTTTCTAAGAAATACAACCTGAGTTCTTTCAATACAATCCTTGAAGCCCCGTATCCCGGGAGGCTGACTTCATTTTCCAACAGGACTTGGCACCTGTCCACACTGCCAAAAGCACCAAAACCTGGTTCAATGACTGTGGGATTACTGTGCTTGATTGGCCAACAAACTCGCCTGATCTGAACCCCATAGAGAATCTATGGAGCATTGCCAAGAGAAAGATGAGAGACATGAGACTGCACAATGAAGAAGAGCTGAAGGCTGCTAATGAAGTATCCTGGTCTTCCACAGCACATCAGCAGTGCCACAGGCTGATAGCTTCCATGCCATGCTGCACTGAGGCAGTAATTGCTGCAAAAGGGGCCCAAACCAAGTACTGAGTACATATGCATGCTTATACTTTTCAGAGGTCCTATATTGTTCTATGTACAATCCTTGTTTTATTGATTGCATGTAATCTAATTTTCTGAGATTGTGGATTTGGGGTTGTCATGAGCTGTAAGCCATAATAATCTCAATTATAACAAATCACGACTTGAACTATCTTGCTTTGCATGTAATGAGTCTATCTCATATATTAGTTCCACCTTTTAAGTTGCATTACTGAAATAAATGAACTTTTGCACAATAGTCTAATTTTTCAAGTTTCACCTGTACGGCTGCTAAAGGATTTAAACATAAAGGTAAAGGAAGCTGTAACTGTGTTTGAGGATAATGCTGCTTGCATTAAAATGGCAACAGGTGACAGAGTGAAAACTAGAAGTAAGCATGTGGTCATTAAATATTGTAATATAAGAGAAGCCATCAAATATAGCTTGCTTCACTGTTCTTCAGAAGACAATCTGGCAGATATAATGACCAAGCCATTGAGTGGAGTGCACCATGGGAAGAATATTAAGTTATTCAGTTTTATGTCTATTCTAGTCATAAAGGGAGGAGTGTCAGTGTGTAAGAAATTATGAGCTGGGATATCCATAACAAGTCAGCCAATGGGAACTGTTTGGTGACTAAGAAGCAGGATCTGTTGTGAGCCATTTCAGACAACTCGGTACCTGGGCGTGGCTTAGATTGACTGATTTGTATATATATGAGTTGGTTTGTTCTTGCAATCTTTTGCTTCTGTGATTATGACTTCTGGATTCTGAGTTTGGTTCTGGCTTCTGCTGCATGGGTATTGTATACATGCATCATACTTTATACACTGCTCAAAAAAATAAAGGGAACACAAAAATAAGACATCCTAGATCTGAATGAATGAAATATTCTTATGAAATACTTTGTTCATTACATAGTTGAATGTGCTGACAACAAAATCACACAAAAATTATCAATGGAAATCAAATTTAGCAACCCATGGAGGTCTGGATTTGGAGTTACACTCAAAATTAAAGTGGAAAAAAACACTACAGGAGGATCCAACTTTGATGTAATGTCCTTAAAACAAGTCAAAATGAGGCTCAGTAGTGTGTGTGGCCTCCACGTGCCTATATGACTTCCCTACAATGCCTGGGCATGCTTCTGATGAGGTGGTGGATGGTCTCCTGAAGGATCTCCTCCCACTCCTGGACTAAAGCATCCCCCAACTCTTGGACAGTCTGTGGTGCAATGTGGCGTTGATGGATTGAGCAAGACATGATGTCCCAGATGTGCTCAATTGGATTCAGGTCTGGGGAATGGGCAGGCCAGTCCATAGCATCAATGCCTTTGTCTTGCAGGAACTGCTGACACACTCCAGCCACATGAGGTCTAGCATTGTCGTGCATTAGGAGGAACCCAGGGCCAATCGCACCAGCGTATGGTCTCACAAAGGGTCTGAGGATCTCATCTCAGTACCTAATGGCAGTCAGGCTACCTCTGGCGAGCACATGGAGGGCTTTATGGCCTCCTAAAGAAATGCCACCCCACATTATTACTGACCCACTGCCAAACCAGTCATGCTGGAGGATGTTGCAGGCAGCAGAATGTTCTCCACAGCGTCTTCAGACCCTGTCACGTCTGTCACATGTGCTCAGTGTGAACCTGCTTTCATCTGTGAAGAGCACAGGGCGCCAGTGGCGAATTTGCCAATCTTGGTGTTCTCTGGCAAATGCCAAATGTCCTGCATGGTGTTGAGCTCTAAGCACAACCCCCACCTGTGGACATCAGGCCCTCATACCACCCTCATGGAGTCTGTTTCTGACAGTTTGAGCAGCCACATGCACATTTGTGGCCCACTGGAGGTCATTTTGCAGGGCTCTGGCAGTGCTCCTCCTGTCCCTCCTTGCACAAAGGCGGGGATAGCGGTCCTGATGCTGGGTTGTTGCCCTCCTACGGCCTCCTCCACATATCCTGATATACTGGCCTGTCTCCTGGTAGCGCCTCCATGCTCTGGACGCTACACTGACAGACACAGCAAACCTTCTTGCCACAGCTCACATTGATGTGCCATCCTGGATGAGCTGCACTACCTGAGCCACTTGTGTGGGTTGTAGACTTTGTCTCATGCTACCACTAGAGTGAAAGCATCACCAGCAATCAAAAGTGACCAAACCATCAGCCAGAAAGCATAGGAACTGAGAAGTGGTCTGTGGTCACCACCTGCAGAACCACTCCTTTATTGGGGATGTCTTGCTAGCTGCCTATGCTTTCCACCTGTTGTCTATTCCATTTGCACAACAGCATGTGAAATTGATTGTCAATCAGTGTTACTACCTAAGTGGACAGTTTCATTTCACAGAAGTGTGATTGACTTGGAGTTACATTGTGTTGTTTAAGTGTTCCCTTTATTTTTTTGAGCAGTGTATTATTGTATAAAAAGAGGTTTCTTCTATAAATGAATCCTGCTGAATTTATTATTTGTGTGCTGGTTGGATTGCTGAAAACTCTGACATAATGGAGAAACAGAAACTTGGAATGCAAGCAAGTTGATGACAAGCGATTTTATTTTGCAAAACAATCACTATACAGCAACAAATACAACTGCAAGTTGGATTGAAAAACATGAACTACCTACCACCAGTCATTCAAGAAATGCCTCTTTTATGATAACAGGCTCTAGAATTGCCAGAAACAAAAGAATTCCACAGGCTTTCTCACAGCTTACACTATATCTTAAAAGAGAAAGAGAGAGAAAGGAAAAATCCCAGCACTCTGAAAATTATTTTGTATTTTTCTTTGCTAAAGTTGAAGTGATTGCTAGGTTTGTCCTTACCAGATATGCAAAATAATAGTTTTTATATAAGGAACTTTGCTTGATTATTTTATTAGTAGTGATCAATACAGTCTCCTCTAAATTGTGCTGATGCTGATTTCCTGGGGTTTCTCCCCACAAAAATATAGAAGCAATTCGTTATTTTTTTCCCAGTAACCATTTCAAGAATTGTTTAGATAAAAAAAAAGCTGTTGATGACCAGCCAACTTTGCACAGTAGTCTTCTTGAGGCCCAGCAACTCCCATTTTCCCCATTCTAGGGAGCAGCAATACTGTATTCAGTATGTGTTGTGTTGCATTCAGATGTCCATCATAAATCCCAAGCCTGCATTTATCTGATAATTTCGTTTACTATTTCACTCTTAATATATTTGGAAGCAATTTTAGTGCCTAGTAAAATAGAAAAACCCCTAGTATGTCTGTTGTGACAATACATATTGATCCTTCTTGCATATTCTCTTGGCAAAGAGATTCATTTGCAAATAGCCAGAAAGAAGGGGAAGTTGTAATTATAAATGTACATCATGTAGGGTGTGCGTGTGCACAGATACACACACACACACACATTTACACATGTACCATACAGTAAGCATGGTTACTGCTGGCTTGGGCCAGAGTTGATAGGAACAGCTTCCGTACCCTTTTCTGTACCCTTTATGTAGTGAGAAGCTCATCAATGTGTGACAACTGGCTTTGTTAGCTGCTACCAAACAGTTGATCAGTGTATTAGGCATTGCAGTGCTACTCTCCTCTTATCTGGCTTGCAAAATTCCAGAAAATTTAATGATCAATTCTGGCAAACTGGTACTCCAGCTGCAGCATATCACTGCCTCCGTAACTAGGTTCATACAACATTACAGTATTGTAGGCAGAAGAGAGAGGGGATCCTGCCTTGTTATGGGTTAGCTTTAATACATTGTTTTGGTTATAGACTTTTCCCTCAAATTTGCTGTGAATTGGTAAATAGATTATTATACTTGACCACAGAGCTTACTAGTCAAAGTTATTGTGTCATGCCTTAACAACTTTTAATTATTTTTAATAGGGTGCAAACAAAGAATTTCTGCAGAGATGATCCAATGTTTTGTGTGACCATGTCCCTTAAAGAGCTTACATTGTGTCATTAGTTTTTAAATCAAGCCTATGGTTGGCAGTTAAAGTTTCAATGGGATTACTAACTAGGCAATGCCCGCCATTGTCCTCAGTAAAAATCTAGAGTCCTGTAACATAGTACATGCATTTCTTATATTATAGCATGGTCCCCTTTTGGCTCTCCAACTTGTATAAGTTCATCAACTTCTGCTATTCTTTCTATGGAAAGACAAATATGATTACAAGGACTTAGCTTCAAGATAAGATAAAACTGTAACATGGAATTAACGACTTTGGACACGTATGCTTGGTAAGCAACTTTATCATCTAGAATGTGTTTATATCTCAAAAAAGCAGATTACAAAATAGTCACAGATTAAACACTGTTCTGACTGGCTGACACTTAGCATTGTCCACCTCAGGCTCAGTTAAGCCTTGGATCCTCTTTTCTCTAAGATTGAAAAAAGACATAAAAACTCAGAGACTTCTGCAAGAACCACAGCACAGCGTCCAAGTGACAACATTTCATTAAAAATACTGCTGTTTTTGACTTTTGACTTTTTTTTAAAGCAGCGGCATAGAGCCCACAGCAAGATTGGCTCTCTTGTTCTGATCCAGCAGGGGTATTCTTGTATCTGTAATCAATATTGTGTTTAAACTTCGTAGAGTTATTCCAAATATCATTGCAATCACAGACCAAAACAGTCCTCTTGACTGCAGGCTAAATTTAAAAGAAAAAGCCTACATGACTGCATTATAAGCAGTAGGATCTTAACATGAGGCAGCTTCTAAGATATAACCTACCAGGCTATTTATGTATTAGTCTATCCTCATATTATCTGAACAAGTATACAGGTATACTTGTTTCCATTCATTTACAAATAACAGCTTGACATTAAAGGCTCTATTTTAAAATTAGGATCCAATTTAATCCTATAGCTATTACAAAACAATTCCAGAGAAGTGCACAGAATCACATTTGTGCACCTAATAAATTCATCTAATGAGAGCCAGCTCCATGCATCTTATGAGATTGTATGCAGTGATAAATTTGTTAGCTATTATGATGATATGAGCCTCTTGTTTGTTTGCATTGTTGTTTTTCTTTGAAAATAATTGAAGCATCATTCTTGAGACACACTAGGTAAATTAAAATGTTTAAGAGGTAGCCCTTGTCCAACAGCTTCCAACACACAAAGCCATCCTAAATGAACCATTTACATACAGGTCAGCTTGAGAACATGCAAATGTAATATAGGTGATTTTAAGGAAAATGCCATAAAACTGCAGGGTAAAATAGGGAACAATTATCACATAGTCAAAACTAGCATATATTACATGAGTAGACAGTGGTCCACTTATGCATCACATTACCAGACCATCTTGCGTATCTTTTTAATTTCCATGTAGTAATGGTGGAAATCCTATACACTCCAAGTTAAGTGCCTTTTCTCTTATTAGAAACACTGTCATATACTTTTTATATTGTTTCTGAAGATTATTAGTCCATCATCTTGGTTATCCTACCTAGGGAGCTTACATATCAGGAATCAATATATGTAATGAATGCAACTCTCCAGAGCCTTGTTCTACTGAGGTGTCCAAGTACATCAATGCAAAGATGAAATTTGTAGAAATAGAATAACTTCTGAGAAGACTCCTTGTTGTTTCTTGGAATTTCAACTTTAGCAAAAGAAAAAATGAATAATTTAAAAATATCACTTGTACTTCAGTGTTTTTTAACATAGGAAAAATCATTATTCTAAATGATATTTTTAAAATATTGAATTCAAAACTAGAGTTTTGGAGAGAGAGGGATGGCAGGAAGGCAGGAAAACAGGAAGAAAGATAAGTAAGACATAAAATTAGTAATGGCAAAGAAAACAAAGATAGGTAGAAAGAAAGAAGACGTTTTCTAGTATCACAGAAGAGACTCGCATCTGGCACTAAAACAGGGTTACATTTTGAGATGTTACAGAAAGCAGTTTCATGCTAAACAATCTTTTTTTTTTTGTATTTGTAAAAGGTTTAATAGGGAAATAAAATCCCTGCTAACATCTACTTTTACAGACCTAAAATTGCAACACCAAAGGGTGCAAGAGACACAGATACTGTGAATAAAGGATTAGAATATTCAAGTATGAGGGGGTATTACAAATGGATATATATATATATATATATATATATATATATATATATATATATATATATACACACATATACATATATATAACTATATCAAACAGATGGGAGAGGACATGAAACCAGTAGTGAAGACACAAACCTAGATGCTTAACTAATATTCTAATCTGACATAACTCCATAGCTTAATTTCGGTAACTGTTTTAAAAAAGAAAAAAAATGTTGCTTCCCCAGTACAGCTCATGATTTTCCCCCGCTACTTACTTAATTATTAGTTAAATAATTTATTGTAATCAGCTATACACTGACATAATCATCCAACTTCCACAACATTAATAACTTAATTACCTCTTTCTTCTACCCATGTATATAAAATAACCCCACCCTTTCTGAAGTGTTGACATCGGTATATTTGCCCTTCTGCATGGTCCACAGACTCTCCTGTTTAAATTAACCTGCTGATAAATTACAAGTGGAGATGCTTCTTAATTCCATCCATCAACAAACCGGTCAAATAAGCAACTTAAGGGATTGAACAAGGCTCTTCAAAAAGTAGTGGATGGCCTTCAGGCACATGGAAGGTCAAAATGCATTGTTATTACAGTACATACTCCATGCAAGACAGAGCAGAGCAACAATAATTGTCCAATGTAATATACTGCAATTGTACCCATAGAAAAGCCAAAATCTTCCTGCTGTAATTGGAAATCAGGCCAGTTTCTGCATCTATATGGATCTTTCCCCCAGTTTTTATTTTATGATTACTACAGTCTTGGGATGTGACTTAAATTTAGACATAGTAAAGAATGAATGTTAACACCTGCTCAGAGCCCATTCCTGGCAAGAAATCATGCCTAAATATTGTAACTTCAAACACTGCTAACAAAGCAAATTCATAAGCCCTGTTTAGCGAGGGCTGCAGTAACATCTTCAGCCAGGGTGGCAAGTTGAGGAGATTCAAGCAGGTTGATACTGCCGGAAGAGGACACGTTGCTGAGCCTCCGAGGGGAAGCCACACTTGATCGGCCAGGAGATTGGGTGATGATTTCAGCGCCATGGTCCACACGGGCCCTTGCATGCTCTCGGAAATTGAGTTTCTGGCTGTCAATCTGTGCAAGGAAGAAAGGTACAAAAATAAAATGCAGGAACTATAGAGGTGTGAAGCTCCCCTGAGACCAATTTCACTTTATTTTCCTTGGAAAAATTTTCTCAATATTTTCTTGGGTGGCAATCTTTCCTGGTCAAACTTTTAAAAGCAGATTATAATTGTGTCCTTTGCCCAGTCTCTTTATGAAGATGTCCTAATTTCATCACCAGAAATCTCCCACTGCAGAACTGTCCACAGTCATTTCATATTTCTCTTTAAATAAATTTAAATGAAAATGAAGATATGTCTAAGTATCTAGTGGGAAATGTTGCGGTATAAGTTTAGTTTTGTTGATCAGGACTTTCCAAATTAATTGAACGACAGATTCATTCCTGACAGATTCCCTGGGCTAAAATACTTTTTTAAAAGATAATTTGTATTCTTTGGGCATTCTGTATACTCCTTTTTAAAATATTGAAACGTTGATTTAAATAATATTTTAACTTTTTTTGTTTAAATCATAAAACAAATACTCCAGCTAGTCCAGCAAATACAATGTAGTTAATGAGAACCATATAGTTCAGCTTTGTAGAGATCAAAAAAGCAATGAGGTTCATATGAACATAAAAAATAAATAAGTAAAAATGTTCCCCTCCACATCCGGGGAGATTTAAGAGAGACAAGTAAATCAATTTCTGTTAAAATTCTGTATTTAACATATGATTTTTTTAAAAAAATTAGGAATATTCAAAAAAGAATTGTAATGATTTCAGGAACAAAAAACGAACTGTCAAACCTGGCTCGACTCCATGGTTACCTGTACCTATTGCTTTTGCTCACAGCTTTGTCAAACAGTGATGGGGTGAGGGGAGGGTATGAATTCCTAAGGGTGGAGAGAGGCTGTGGAATACAAGTGAACTGTCTGTTGCCAGAAAGACGTTATCTAACAAGGCCAAGTAATTAAGAATGTTTTGGCCAAAGCAGACAGCTTTTCCCAAAGCAAAAGAATTGAATTCTATTGGTGAACTATGAACTGTGGGTGGGCCATAACGGAAAAGGGGAGTTAGCTATGTAGGTTTTCACAGGAAAAATCCCAGAACTGACTTTGCTTCTGCTGTGCCTAGATGGATTTTTCAATAAAGCTACTCTTGGTTACCCTAAAGAGCTGGGAGTTTCTTTTTTTGAATATGCCAATTGGGACAGTTGACAGAAACAAAATCAAACATGCAATGAAGATAAAGTCTGAAAGTTTTTGTACATAAACCAGTGGTAACAGTGTAAAGTCTTGACTTCAGAGAGGAAGCAGGAAATTTCTGGAGCTTGGATATGGCATAAAGATGGGATTTTCACCCTTGGGAATCTCCCTGCTCTTGCAAGTCTCCTCTGAAGGAAGAGCTAAGCATTAACTCAAGCCTCATGGGGGACACTATGAGGTAGTAGCAATCTCTATCTCTGTGTAAATCATTGTCATTTTTACCTGTAGGACTCTGAAGAACTCCAGAATATTAAATAACTCCAAAATATTAAATAAAAGAATAGATAATCCATTAAATTAATATATTGACAAGCTGTCAAGTCTATAACCCTTGATGTCTTACCTTGATATTACCTCCTCCAGGCACATGGTGAGCATTATCAAGTGACCCAACCTTGGCTTGGGCCTTTTCTTTAAAATCCAGTTTCACACTTTCAATTTTCACTCGACCCCCTCCTATAAGTTATGGGGGAAGGAAAAATACTTTAAAAGAGCACAGTTCTGGATCTAGGATTTAAATAGTATTTAAACCTACTGTGTTACTGATTATTATGCACGTCAAACAGAAAAAAATCATTTAGTATATGATGAGAACATGACAAAAGAGAAATAAATATATACACACACTCCACATAATTGTAGACAAAAGTTTTATAGCAGTGGGCCTTATGACTGGAAAATAGGGCTATTATTAACTAAAATGAGATATATCTGCCATGAAAATGGAATCTGAGATATATAGGAATTGGTGAATTTTCACAGATTTGTATAACATACTAAATCAGTTGGTAGTTTGATTTACTGCACTCTAATCCCAGGCCATGAGTTTCATTGTGGCTAATAAGGAAAACCTTACCTACGTATTATAGCAATGGCTTGGTTAAGACTATGTGACCTTTGCCATACTTCAGCATGTCATTTAACTTCAACCACCATAAAACTGAAGTGCTTCTGCAGCACTGCCTCTACAGCTTCTGGGTATTTTTGGAGTACACCTTGCAACCACACTAGGTTGCTATGATCCTGATTGGACTAGTCCAGGGGTCTCCAACCTTAGCAACTTTAAGCACAGCTGGCTGAGGAATTCTGGGAGTTGAAGTCCACAAGTCTTAAAGTTGCCATGGTTGGAAACCTCTGGACTAGGCTGTTCTCTGTTAACAAAAAGCAGGAACAGTGAATTGGCCAATTACCTCCCAGATGGCCAGGACACCAGTGAAAGATCTTTGCTCGGAATGATTTTGGATAACATATGCTTAGTTCCATTTAAACATTGTTTGGAAAGCACCCAGAAAAAAATAGTGGGAAACACTCATGACAAACATCTGTCCTTCCTTTTAAAAGAACTGAAGTATAGCCATTTTTAAAATAATTTTTCTTTGAATATTTTAGTATTTTACTGCTATGAAAGATATTCTTCCTGCAAGTTTTTTTATACACAATGCTAGCAATGCAACTAATGTAACTTTCAGGAGAAACAGATTCCCCACCCCCACCCCTGAAATTAAGAAAGCAAAATTCTCATGTAAACTATACAGTTAGTTTTATACTTCGATCATAATCTAAATTTTATCATTAAAATACAAGAGATTAATGAGTTTGTGTAAACAAACTGCTGCACTAATAAATGATTTTTCTGTACTGTGAAAATAAAATTATGCAGTTTCTTTATTGGTCTTCAATAATTCCAGGTTTCAAAGAGGTTCTCTGCCAAGATGAAAGAATGGTGATGTTAGGCTATGCACTACATCAGTTTTTAACACAAAAAGTTGCCTTTGTGGTTCTCGGAAAAAGTGTGGCTGCTTTAAAAGCAATTTCAAACAGGAGTTCCGTTAATGTCCCTGAATACTCTGAATCACTGGTTTCTTACCTTGGTTCAACCACCTTTACATAGTAATCTATTTACTTCAGGGGGGTGTGGGGGAGTGCCTTTAACTCTACCCTTAATCACTTTGGGAAAGACATCAGCTCTATTTTTCTTGGAATGACTGAGAAAACATCTAAGTTAAATAGTAAGGGGTGTGTGTGTGTGTATATGTACCCCATACTATTTAACTTAGATGTGTTCTCAGTCATTCCAAGAAGAATGTATATATGCAAGTTGCTAGAGTTGGGCAGTCATTCACCACTAACACTAGAAAACTAAACAGGGTGGTGTATCAACATCTCCAGTTCTGATGTGGTCCCAGTAACTTGTTGGGAAATGATGATTCTGAATAGACTGCGTGTATATATTTATGTCTCTGTTCAAACAACTCTTTGTTTTGGTTACCAGTCTGTAACCTTGGATGTTTCCCATATTCCTCTTAGCTTCCCAACTCCGTATAAAGTGCCAGCTTTAACATATAAAGGCCTTTACAGTTTGGTGCCAGGTGATGTGCAGGGCCACTTCTCTCCCGTTCACAGCCACTTGAATTATGCCAAGAGAAGTGGCTGACTGTCTTCCATTTTGGGGAGGATAGATAGGAGCCTAGAGGCATCCCCCCCCACCTCCGGAACACTACCTACATGAGATTTAACCTTAGACTGTCTACTATTGACCTCACCCTCTTCCTAAGAGGCCTGTAGGGGGCGTGCATAAGCGCACCAGTCGTGCCTACCGTCCCTGTCCTATTTTTATTTTTCTTATAAGTATCTATCTCATGTATTCAAAACTATATTTATTCTTATACCTGTATCTTGTAAGCGATTGACAAATTAAATAAATACTAAAATACTAAATAGATTCAGTTATGTCCAACTTTAACTGTCCTCCAGAAATAGCTGAAGATGGAGTATTTCAGGAGAGCATTGAGGTGTTAATGCCAGGTATTGGTTTGGGGTCTCTGTGTACTATATTTTTAACTATTAACTATTTAACTTTAACTAAGCCATTAAGACTACTTACAAGTGCCCCATGATATAAATAAGATGATTCGTTGATTGATAGATAGATAGATAGATAGATAGATAGATAGATACCGTGTTTCTCCAACAACACGGCCTCCACCAATAGGAAGGTCCAGCTTGTTTTATCGGCATAAAATCAAATTAAGCCCCTCCCCCAAAATTAAGGCCTATATTAAACATGCGAAATGGGGGGAATGGCGGGGGGGGGGCTTGCCGTTAGGAAGTAGTTTTGTTGCATACCCGGATATGGTGCTGCCTGCATTGACTTTGGCATTGGTGGGGCACTTTGTATCAGGAGACCTTCCTCCACTGTTGCTTTCCCTTCTTCCCATGCTGCCGCAGCATTTAGAGCAACGCCACAGTGTTTGGCGCAGCCATGTGCGGCCAGCCAGGGCTCCTCCCTGCAACGGGAGCCCGGCGGAGACACTCGGCTTCAGGCACTCCTGTCGCCGCCTTCCCTTCCCCTTTGAAGGCAAAGCCAATTCTTTTAAAAATGATGCCCTACTACCGGTACGACAAAGCCTCCCCTGCCCGAGAGGGCAGCCCAACCCCATGTGGGGAGGCGAATCTCCCGGGTCTGCAGCGCAGGATCGGCCCACGCCAGGAGAAGTACCCAGCCACCATCCTCTGCCTGATACCTGTTCCGCTGCAACGTTTGGAGCTGCTGGCGCATTTGGAAATGCATGGGGACGGGGACGGGCTGGGCGAGGGTTGGAAAGGATGGGTGGCTTCGGGCTCTCTCCGCCGGCCAGGGAAGCAGAGCGTGAAGAGCTTCACCTGGGGTGCCCAGCCGCAGCTGACAGGCAGGCCCTCCTGTCCAGCAGCGGAGCTCTCGCCAAGGCAGTGAGCACCTCCCCGCTGGACCCTCCGCTCATCCCGCCAGGGCCACACCAGAGCCGTGTGGGCTGGGCAGAGCCGGGAAGGCAAGCCGCGGGTGTGAGCCCACCTGCCAAGCAAAAGAGCTGGGCCAAGTCCCTCCAGCGTGAACCCGAACGGGCCACCGGGAGAGGCCACCTGAGGCAGTTATAGCGCCCACTCATCCATGGACAGGGAGGCAAGGCGACGAGCTGAGCCCCTCCGAGTCAGCGCCTCTGCCTGATACCTGTTCCGCTGCAACGTTTGGAGCTGCTGGCGCATTTGGAAATGCATGGGGACGGGGACGGGCTGGGCGAGGGTTGGAAAGGATGGGTGGCTTCGGGCTCTCTCCGCCGGCCAGGGAAGCAGGGCTGCCATTACCTCGCCTCCCTGTCTGCGGACGGGTGGGCACTATCACTGCCTCGGGCAGCCTCTCCCGGTGGCCCCTTCGGGTTCGCGTTGGAGGGACTTGGGAAGGAAGCCAAGCTCAGGTCGGCCCGGTTCTTTTGCTTGGCAGGCAGGCACGCACCTGTGGCTCGCTTTCCTGGCTCTGCCCAGCCTGCACGGCTCTGGTGTGGTCTGGCGGGATGAGCAGAGGATCCGGTAGGGAGGCGCTCACTGCCTTGGAGAGAGCGCTGCTGCCGGGAAGGAGGGCCCACCTGTCAGCTGTGCTGGGCGCAGCTCTTCACGCTCTGCCCGGAGCCAGGCAGGGATGGTGGCTGGGTGCTTCTTCTGAGGTGGGCCGATCCTGCGCTGCGGCCCCAGGAGAATAACCTCCCCACGTGGGGTTGGGCTGCCCTCTCGGGCAGGGGAGGCTTTGTTGTAGTAGGGCGGCGTTTTTAAAATAATTGGCTTTACCTTCAAAGGCAAAGGGAAGGCGGCGACAGGAGTGCCTGAAGCCGAGTGTCTTCGCCAGGCTCCCGTTGCAGGGAGGAGCCCTGGCTGGCCGCACATGGCTGTGCCAAACACTGTGGCGTTGCTCTAAACGCCACGGCAGCATGGGAAGAAGGGAAAGCAACGGTGGAGGAAGGTCTCCCGATACGAAGTGCCCCACCAACGCTGAGGTCAACATCCAAGCTGTCGCTGCCCGCCCACCCAAGGATGCAAGGAGGGGAATTAAGTCACCCCCGAAAAGATGGCCTAGCCATTTTGGGGGGGGGGGGTCAAAAAAAAAAAGGCCTGGCCTTATTTTGTGAGAAACACAGTAGGTAGGTAGGTAGGTAGGTAGGTAGGTAGATAGATAATTTACAGTTTAAATCACTGCAATGCTAAATATATGCAATATGTATGTTTTTAATGTTAGAAGATGTAGAACCAATTACTTTATGTTGATTTATCTATTTTAAAAGGATTGGTAAATTTGATTCCAATGATTTATCTGCAATTATCTGGTTTTACTAGAAAGGGGAAAGTTCCTTAAAAAAACAACAACTTGTGAATATCCTGGTATATTGTTTATATGATTTTCTCAGCACACATTTGACCAATTACCAGTAGTCAACCTTTCTCTAATTTAGTTCCATGTATTCAATGATGTAATGCAGGACATAATTCAGGAAACAGTTTAAAAGTTTCACAATCATAAATTCCTCAGAGAATGCACTGAGAAGTAGTTATGACCAATCTACTCCCTCGAGGCTTTTTGTTATGAGTTTCCCTTGTGCTGTTCATCTTCTTCCCACCTTATTTATGTGGCTGTGGTAATAGATAGGCTTTGCTAGAGACCTCCTTCTCTTCTTCCTTCTACCCTGCCATGTAGCAATGGCAACAGACCAGATATTAGGGAAATGGAGGATGCAGTTTCCCCCCATAATCCAGACATGATTTTGAAATCAGAGTGCCTAGAAATGAAACTGTAAAAGTTTATCAAAATGCTGGAGTTTACAGAATTCCATTTCCCCTCTGGAAAATCTTAGCATTACCTGGCCTATGACGGATATTCTTCAGGGAACCACATTTAGAAGTCACATGACTCAAGTCTATCTTCTTGGTTACAATTTGCACCTGTTTAAAATATACAAAATATATGTATGTTTATAGAGAGCTATAGATACAGAAAAATATGCATTTTATATATGTAGGAAGAAGACAAAAATAGAAAAGGTAAGTATCTAGTTTGAAAAATGCACAATACATGAAAGTAATAATGGGAAAAAGAAAGGAATGATATCCAGGTTAATACAGCAAACATCCCATTGGCAGAGTAAATTAGTGGAATCATTTAAAAATCTCTTTCATTAATAAGTAAGGTTATTAATCAGGAAAGTGAGATTATTTTTAAAGATGAAGGTAAGATTTACCTCAGTGCTGTGTGTTGAAGTGTGTCTTTTAAAGCTTCTATTTTCCTTACATAATTAAGGATGTTTTATTTTCATTGCCCAACTTTCTGTTCAGGACAATTTTCTCTTCCTAGGTTATTTCATAAACTTCCTTAGCTTCTGAGAAATATTATTGGAAATATTGTCTTATAATTTTGACATGTCAAAAATGTCAAAATATTTAAGAGGTGTTTACTAGATTGCTTGGAATAAGTTTGTTGAAAGGGTAAAACCATACAATTGGATAAATAATTCCTAAGATAGCCCTATGTAGGAGTCATGCGTCTCCTACTGTGAAGTGAAATCATCTTATAACGAGTTAATATGTATTGTTCAGTGGCTATGAATGCCATCTGGTAAGATTAGGACCAATGGGTGATCAATCCATTTCTCTTACCTTTGAATCAGTAACAATACACCTGACATTTTTATCAAGCAATAGTGATTTTCTGTTGACATCATTATTTCTTCAGAACTCAAGACTTGTAAAACTCTTTTTTCCCCATTTTGTGTTCAAACTTTATTAACGATGGAGTTCAGAAGAACTACAACAAAACGTCATTACATCAGTGCTTGTAGAACAGGATGCTTTGTGAAGAAAACCTGGCTCTTGTCCTTCTGAGTGAAATTAAGAATTTCTGATTTTGGGGGGGAAAAGGGATATACCACTCAGCACACAAAGCTGATGCATTACTAGACCAAGTTAATGTGTGAAGCATTAGCAAGCAGAGAAGCAATCTTGTAGAGGATTAAAGAGCTAGTTCTTATAGCATGGGTTCTCCACAGTTACCTGGAGAACAATGTAAGATACTAACTCTACTTACATTTCCTCCCCCTGCTGAATGATTGATGTTATCTCTTGAACCACATCTGGATTGTACATCGCTAAAATCAATCTTCTTGTTTAAAATCCTAACCTAAAAGGAATTGGAGGTTATCTTACTATTAAGTATATTCTTTGGTTTTTATGATCCTGAAAATCAGGGTGCAAAACTATACTGTAAGGTCTGGCTTTGCACGATTGCAGGCTAACCAACCAGCATCTTGTACAAATCTACTATCTTCCTAAAAAATGGTCCATATAGTTATATATACTGTGTACATCTCAAAATCAGTTGCTGGAATATGTGAACAAAGAATAATCACATTAATTAATGAACAACGTATCACTATATTATTGCTATTCACTATAAAATATCATGATACAACAACAATGGACAGTTTTATGTCATGTTTTTATATGAATAAACTTGTATGGAAGATGGAACACAAGACACACTCAGAGTCGGCCCAGAAGACAGAAAGATTTGTTCAGGAAAATTTTGGGTTACAAAAATGTGCAACGGTATCAAAATGAAGAGTCAGAAGAAGACATCACAAACGATGATTCCCTGAATGTTCCTATGCGAGCTGCATGAGGAATGCTGCTCTACTGGAAAAACATCAGGATATGCCACAATACTCCCCAATGATGGCCTGCCCAATTTTGTGGAAAAATGTAAAAATCTTGGGAATTGTTATCCTTAGGTTGTTGTTGTTATTATTATTATTATTATTATTATTATTATTATTATTATTATTATTATTATATTTTTTAATTTTTAGTACAACAAAAATCAATGTGTGAACAGTGTGGTTCCGTAATGTCTTATATTTTGATACAAATATGACAATATTCCTCTTACTTAATATAATTGACAATTTTTCAAATTAATACATATAATTATTAAACTATTAATCTTAATTATTCAATATTACAGTATGTTATTTTTATGTGAATCTCTATGTTTTTAACCTCACTCCTTTTACTACCAATTATATATTTAATAATCAATTTCTATTATCTATCCCCTTATTAATTTCTGAGTATGCCACTATTATATGTAAAAAAGAAAAAATCCCCCTTATAGTCACATTTTAATACAAATACAATAATTCATCATTCTTACATTTAACAATTTATACAATTCTAATAATATTATATTTTTATTAAATGTTGCCTTTCATTGTCTTCTATAATATTTCACAATGTTTTGCTTTTCTATTTTAACCATCATCTCTTACTCACATTAAAGCTTTAGTTTTTTTGCTTCTTAGTTTGTCTCCCATATTCCTCTCTTATATTTCCATTTCTAGCTACCACTTTTTGACCTTTCCTCTTAAACATTTCTTCCTTCTCTATTATGTTCCATTGTCTCATTTCCAAGTTATCTACTCTCACCCCTATCTTTCTCCCAAAGGTTTCTCTTTGCAATTCCAATTCCTGTTTTATTTCCCTTATACTACTCTCCCCTTGGTTTAGATCAATCATTATATTTATATCCTTTTTATTTTTAGTTCCTCTTTCAGTTGGCTCCTCCTCTTCCTGGTCCTCCTGCTTTCTTCTTATCATTTGTATCTCAATATCCAGCTTTGTGTCCATGTTTTGTATTTAATTCAAAATGTTCTCAAATCTTCTTGCCAGTGTATATTTTATTTCCTGAAAATCCAACACAATTTCTTTGCAAATGTCACTCCTCTTTGTTCTTGTTTCTTTTATTTCTTCCCAGCCAATTGTCCAACTGTCCTTTATCCAAATCAAAGCCACTTTTCAAACTAAAAAAACAATGTTAAATATCTAAGGATCTTTATGTCCCGAAATTAATCAATCTAATCTTTTAAATGGTCCAAGGGTGAAATCTTCATACATCCCTTTTCAAGGGTCTTTCAATAATAAAATTCTCACTTTTAATTGTCATTCTTTGCTTGTTGCATTTTGAAGCATTTTGTCAAATTGAGTGGCCATGTGGTAATGGAGATTGATCAGGTGTTTTAGCCAGTGTCCATGCAGTTTGTCCAGGCCAGGTGCACTCCAGTTCTTGACCTTTTTTACTTGTTTTGCAACTATATAAGTTGTTATTACAATATTCTGCATTTTGTTTTGTACTGCTTGTTTTTTAATATCTTTAATTCAGGAGGCAGTTTCGTTGTGTTCCACTGGGTTTTCCCACAGTTCTTTCCAAAACTTCAAAGTTTTTTCTTTACATGGGTGAACAGTAGTTTGGACTCGATTTTCATCAGGTGACCGGTAAAAGAGGATTGGTTTTTTCTGAACTGGACATTTTCACAATATTGTTTTATTCGTCCTTGGTATCTTTCTATTTTATTTACCGTTGCTATTACACACTGTTTTAGTTCTTCCATGATTTCCATTATTGTTTTTTTCTCCAGGTTGTATTTTTTTGCATAAACTATTTTTAAACTTTTCGTTCTTTAGTTTTTCTTCCTTCAAAGTATTTCAAATTGCTGACATCTCCTCATAGATTTTTATATAACAACAACAATAATAATAATAATTCATTATAGATACAATATAATGTATGATATATATTATATTATTAGTCAAGCATAGTATTGCTAGACTATGAATTGGGAACATAAATAGGATAGATGAATTTGTGAATAAGCAAATTTTCTATTTGGAAAGTGAACTATAGCAAATATAAATTAGCATTTGTTTTACATGCCTAAATCTTTATATAAAAAAGAATAAGTGTCATTGAAAGTGTTTCCAGTCATAAATAGGACATGATTTAGTTACTCATGGATGGAAATAATCATGTGAAGGCAAGCCCTGGGTGAAAAGCAGGGGTGGGCTTCAAATTTTTTAGCAAGGGTCTCTCTGCCCTAATGACTGGCTGGGTGGGCGTGGCTGGGTGGTCATGTGTTCAGGTGGGCAGGGCTAGGTGGTCATATGACTGGGTGAGTGTGGCCAACTCAACATCGCTTCTTTGCTCTAATTGTCTAAAAAATTATATATACCAAAAAGTTGTTTATTATTTCGTGCATTTAATACTTAAATAAAAGACTAAGTGAAACCAGGCTTAATAGCAGTGACAGTGAGAGGGATCTTGGAGTCTTAGTGGACAATCAGCTAAATATGAGCCAGCAGTGTGCAGAGGCAGCCAAAAAGCCAATGCAATCCTAAGTTGCATTAACAGAGATACAAATGACAGGGCTTACACATGGAATGGGTGGGTAGAGTGGGGAAAGCAAAACTTGTTAAGGAGTAGCTAAGCATTGTTACATCATTTCAGTCTGTGGTCCCAAACTAAAAGAAAAAAAAACATATCACAAACTAGCCTATAAAATGAGATGACTAATTTCTCATTCATGTCATTCGATATTTAGGGAAAGGTGCAAGACAAACATCTGGCTGAGTTTTCATTCCTGAAAATAAATAACAAACAAAAGTTCACTCTATTGGACCAAAAGTGATTTCAAACACGCACTGCTGAATTCTAGCCCCCTAGAGGCAAAAGCGAGGCTTCCTCTCATCCCCCCATGGCCCCAGCCCGGCTCAGCCCCACCCAGGCGGTTTGGACTGGCGTCTTCGCCTGCCCCCCACCCCACTCTCCCCTCTGGGACATCCGAAGGGAGCTGAGCACCCATTGCAGCCTGGGCGTCCCAAGCACCAAGTCCCAGGGTGAGCAGCAAGAGAAGGCAATGGGCGCCCGGATGCAGCTTCATTCTCCACCTCCTGTGGGGTGGGGTGGGGCAGGGGTGGACGGAGCTGTGCCAGGCCAGCCAGGAGTGGGATTTGGGGGCTCGCCGACTCTGCAGAATCTTAGCTAGGGAATTGCCTGAGCCCCTGCGAGCCCCCAGCAGCCCACCCCAACATGAAAGCCTTTGCAAAATAGTTTCTGTCATTTAAAATGTATCAATTTACTCTAGCCATTTCTTAGGAAGAGAAATTTAGAGAAGCACCCTCGCTAGGCTAGTTTTTACTTTACTTGTCTAACATTCAGAAAACACCCCTCTTCTGTTCTCCAATTCTGTTACTATCTCTAACTACGAACTTTGGATTTATTATCCCATTTGATTTTCCATGCCTTGAAATCACAGCTGTATCTTTCCTATGATTCTGAAGCTTCTCTGAATTCCTCTTCCCCAACACAAGCAGGATTTCTGAAGCTGCCAATATAAAAACCTTTTTGAAAATAGTTAAATGACACAAAGTTGTATTTAAAAGTTCCAAAACATTTAAGTATGTATTTAAGTATACATGTTTTAAAACTTATTTTATAACTGACTAAGCTTTGTGTCTTTCCTTCACAAGGTGGCGCAGATTTTCAACAAAATTCTAAGGTTGAGGTGTCTTTTTTTTTAGTTTTATGGCTGCTGAATAAAATTTCTACCTTATAATGCCAAGAGAAAAAGCATGTCCTTGTCTGAATCTATTCTGCACACATGATTGTGACCAGTGTTTCAAAAAAAAACAAAAAACCCTGAATTTTCCGTTTATGGATTTACACAACGAGGCAGTAAGAGAATACTTGCTTGGCATTGCCCTCATTTCCAAGGGAAAGCAGCAATGCCTAAATGAGATTACAGGATGGAAATCTTTCTGAAAGCAGCTCTTAGACCTGTATTTCCCCAGCCTCATAAGTAAATACAATCAAGATCACTATATTCTTACTCCATGTAATTCAGGAATAGATAAGATACCGATTTTGAAAGTGTCCTTGGCACAAATCAAACACTGAATTATTAAATACATTTCTAGAAAGGTGGCTAATGAGTACCCAAGCCATAAAATGAAATTTCCTATTGGTTTTATGCCACATTTACTACATCTCTTTATCAAAAGGTCTATAAGTCTCTATTCTCCCAAATGACTGCAATGGAATCTTGCAGTTGGTTAAAAAATGGCAATCTTCTTTTTCTACTTCATTAAACAGCAACAATAACAAAAAAACCTGCACTATACAATCAACTCATCAAAAATTCTGATATGTATATACATAGTATATATCTTATTTAGATATAAAAGATGCCAAGGACAATTTGACACAAGTGGTTATCTTCTAAACCAGTGGTCCCCAACCTTTTTGTACCAGGGACCAGTTTCACGCAGAAACACTTTTTCAAGGACGGGGGGAACGACTTTTTCAAGGAGGGGAGGAGTCCGAGTTTGGTGGTTTGCTTGTAGAGGCTTCATTACCTGACTAGATAATATCTGATGTTGTTACCTAGTCGGGTAATAAAACTTCTGCCAGCAAACCACCAAGTTCAGGGAGGCTCAGGACAAGTCCCTGCAGGATGGCTGAGAAGCCCCGCCTCTCAGCCCTCCCTCCCTCAGCTTCATCCCTCAGGTGTCTGCCTCGTTCCTCTCTCAGTCGCTCTCTCGCTCCTCCACCAGCCCAGGAAGAAACTGCTTCCCTGTCGGCGCAGCTCCTCCGAAGCGCCCGTTCACCCCCACCCCGTCGCCCGCGGTTCAATCCGGTGCTCCGTTCTGCCTGCCTGCCTTCGTTTCTGGTTGTTTCGGAGCAGCTTTGGCTGAGTAAAAGAGGCGAATAGTTATTATTCTCGGCCAAAGCTACTCCTAAACAACCAGAAACGAAGGCAGGCAGAACGGAGCACTGGATTGAACCGCGGGCGGCGGGGTGGGGGTGAACGGGCGCTTCGGAGGAGCTGCGCCGACAGGAAAAGCCACCCTGCCGGCTTCTTTGAAGCAGTTTCTTCCTGGGCTGGTGGAGGAGCGAGAGAGAGCGACTGAGAGAGGAACGAGGCGGGAGGAAACCGAAGCCGCTGAGCCGGAGAGCAGGAGAGGCTTTGGTTGCTTCCTCCCTCCCCTTCTTTCATTTGTGTCCTTGATCCCTGATCCCAGCAGCATTCACCTAAGGCGAAGAAAGCCGCCATTTTTATTTTATTTTTATTTTCTTTGCGGCCCGGTACTAAATTATCCACGGACCGGTACCGGTCCGCGGCCCGGTGGTTGGGGACCCCTGTTCCAAATAAGCACAGGCCTTTCACACAAGAAATAGGAAACTGGTCTTTATTAAAGATTCTTATAAAAATATAGGTGGGAAATCCTAACTCTACTAGGAATGATTTTATCAGTTTTATAAATGGGAAAAAGCATACCCATCAGGATGTATGGTAAATTTAAATTGAAACGGCCAGTATAAGAATATAAATGCTCTTGTGCATATTGCAATTATGATAATATAGAAAAATAATTAAAATAAAACAAACCCTACACAATTACTGGATCTTGATTTTAAACAAAAAGTTCAAAAATATAAAAATGTTATATGCTCATATTTTCTCCTGCTTCCTTTGCACTACACTATTTTGAGTTGTGTGTAGTTTTGCAGAAAGTTTATGAAAAATCATATATACCTCAAGGATCATTCTTTGAAACAAGGGCACACAATTCTCAATATTAATTCGCTACCTTCAGGCTCCCTTCTGCTGTCTTTGCTGATTTCATATTTCCTTTGAAAGTTATAGAACGCGACATTGCCAATGGAATGAGGCTCAAAATGCAGAGCACTATCCAAAAACTCACAAAATACCCATGTGGTATTTTAGAATGCAGAGCAATGCCACAGAAGAGCTCTGGTAGAATCCCTAAGTGTTACAAAGACCCATTGGAGTAGTAAAGATGTGCAGCTGACCTTTATTGATGACCTCTTATGTCCCTTCCAACTCTATGATTCTAAGGCTCTATGGTTGTCTTTCTGAATCTTTCTCAAAATATTAAACTGGAGATCATGTAATTTTATCTGACATCACATACTAGCTATGAATGTGAATGGGGAGGGGGTTCTCTTCTTTAGGTGGAATTCAAATGCATTTTTAAATTAGAAGAATGAACTGCAAAGTTTGGAAAAATAAAGCTCTTGAAGCACAGCTGCATTTCTGTTCAGGTATAGATTAAGGAAGTGCAAATTAAACAAATTACAATTCTGGTGTATGCTAAACCAATTTCTTCCATCTCTCACCTTCTTAAACTACTGCAACAAATATTAAGATAAGAAGGATAGCTAGGGAATACAGAATGTCAGGACATTGTTACATTCAACTAGCCACGATGAGGGAGAAAGCAAAGCTGAGAGCACAGTGGTTACATTCATTAATAACTACACATCTTCATTTTTAAGATAACTGTGAAATTTAACAATTATATAATTCTACATGATATTTGAGTATTTTTCTTCTAAGACATTCTCTCTTGCTAGAACATATTAAAAATGGAGTTCGTTCTTTTTTAGGGCTCTACCAATAAATGCATTCTCTGTGATACATTTAAGACTCTATGATTACTTTCCCCTAAATAATAAAATAAAAGATGACTAAAGATTAATTTTTGTTATATATTAGAAATCTCACAGACAAATCGTATCAAGTATTTGTAAGAGCAAAGCTTAAGTTGGAGGCAAAGAACAATTTCAATTCTCTCTGAAATATATTGACTGGAAATACTGAGAATCTGACAGAAAGCTGCAAAAAAATGTATTATTATTTGAAACAAGAAAATTGACAAAAAATTAAAACAGGAATTCCAGATAGAGAGCTATTATCCAAGCTGAATTTGTCAGTTATCAGGGTTATATCAGTTAGGGGCTTTTGTAACTGAATAGCAAATTATTAATTTCCTGGAAAACTAATATATTTTCCCCAAAGCTAGAGTTATTACAAATAGATTTGTTTCTCAACCTGTCAAGTTATATCATTGCACTCAGCAAGGATGCTTCTTGTCTCTTTTAATCTTCAATTTAGTTCTTAAACCACTGGCTATTTCTATTAGACAATCTCAAGATAGTAACTGTATGGTTTGCATTCAATATAGAATATAAATTGTTATTACGTGCAGATATTATGACTCTCCTTGATAATTGTACAATGTCATTAGCACAGTTTATTGCTTTATAAACAGCAATGTATTTACACTCTAGTTATACTATTAGTTGAAACAAACTTGATTTACTAGCATTAGGATCCACTATAGCTATATATCATTGCAAGACATTGGATCTACAATTTATATTGGTTCTCAAAATGTTTGGATTTGTATTTTTCTCAAAATATATCACAACCTATTGAATTTACTATCTCTAAATGCATAGGTGCAATTTCAGGAAATATAGCTTGATGATTAAAACTCTAAGTCTTTGGTCAAGATTAATGTTATCAAAATGAATATTACATTGACATTAATATATATATTTTAAGACAGATTCCAAAGTTAATTTCCACTAGCTACTTTTCACAGGTAGATAAACTACCGATAGATGAAAAAATGTCAAGCTAAACTCCCTTCACTCACCAAACTGAGTTCATCATAAAAAACTTACCAGATTTTCAACTCGGTCATTGGGTTTTTATATTATCAATATTTTTTATTCTCTTAGAATGAGGTGTTTTATGAATATTCCATTCAGGGGTGGGATTCTACCAGTTTGCACCTATTCGCTAGAACCGGTTGTTAACATTCTAAGCAGTTTGGAGAACCAGTTGTTAGAAGAAATTACTGGCCTAATCCTGTAAGGAAGGCAGGAAGGAAACATTCTGGTGTTGCTTACAGAAACTGCCTCTCCGTTAACCCTGATTACATTCTTGGCTGGACTAGACTTCCTGTCTCAGGAATGTCTCTGGAGTTTTTTTTCCCCTTCCTTTGCTGGTACAATGCTTGTGTGAAGTGTCCATTCAAAGTTACAATGGCACTGAAAAAAGTGACTTATGACCATTTTTCACACTTACAACTGTTGCAGCATCTCTACAGTCATGAGGCCTTGCAAGGAGATGCGTGCCTCGATGTGAGTGATGTTGAGTTGGCCATGCCCAGCCAGTTACATGACCACCATAACTAAGTTGGTGGTAGGATTGCACTTCATTTTGTTTTTTTGTCTTAAATCATACCATTATAAAAAAATTACAATATTAGCAAAGCAGAAAAGCTAGAACTTCAGTCACAGGACTGAAGTTTTTGTGCTTTAAGCTGTTTATCAGCAACTTTTGGTGATTACGTCCAGTAAAAATGAAACTTTATAAACTGACTAGCAGTAGAACAGGCTGTGAGCAAAAGATAGCTTTCTCCTGATTAAGAAACTGATGGCTTATCAATCCTCTCTCTCCTTTGCCATTTTGCATGTTATAGCCATCCTTTTGGTGGAAGGTCAGAATGGTTTCTTCCAGAAAACTAACAGAACTTGAAATGCCTTTGTTTTTTTTTTTCAGTTAACAATTGGGGAAACCTCATCTTACTTCATTATTTTTATTATAGGTGATCATGATTATAAAATAAAAGGTCTCCAGCCATTTCAAGCTTTTTCAAAAATTCATTTTTTGTCATCAGATAGTTATGCTGTATAAAAGCACTAACTGAAGCAGACTAATATGTATGCATAGGCTGATATCTCTTGCTAGAGATAGGTTAAATAAGATTTATTAACTGACTAGCTACTGATGAGAACTGTACAAATTTATATTTTGATTTATTAACAAACAACTTCTTACTGTTTATGTAAGCACTTCCAGTTGTTAGGGCTGTAACAATATTACTCTATTTCTAGACTAAGGAGAAAAAGGGTGCATTAGTCAGTGCATTCCTAGGTTAGTGTATGCCTCTGGCGAAAGGAACAAGTTTATCTCCCAATGACACTCTAAAATAGCATGTCTGCTCTCTTTAGACGGTTAGTTGTCATATCAGTTTATATTGAATTTTCCTCCCTGCTATACTTATTTTTGACATGTCTATTTCAGCTCATATTATGAAAATGATAAGCTGAATGCTCTTGATTTCCACAAACTGATTATGGAAGCAGTTCATAGGAAAACAGTTCATTTGAATAGCCAGGGAAGTCACAACCAAGATATCTAACACCAAGGAAGCATCACCACATAATCTTAGATACTTCTTAATTTCTTGAAACTTAATCCTTATTGCCTGAAAGAACTTTTTCCAAAATTCCAAAGACCAAGACTCTGGGTGGGGCCCCAAGTGATTGGAATGAAGCATCAGTACCAAGCATGAAGACTACTTTCCCCATGAATGGCCCATCCCCATTTCCTGTCAGATGTCTCCCCATGCCCATCACACTGTCATGTCATTGCTTGCCTTTACTTCCTTCATATTGTCCATTGCTTTATCTATCACTCTTCCTCTCCAGGTCAAAAGTCATCGTACACTCAATTAATGCTCCTTCAAAATAGTTGAGTGATCTGGTATGCTCCTGCAAAGCACTCTGCAACCAAAACCTAGCCAGCCAGTCTATCTACTCCCTTCCATCCATCCATACCAACACTATCTCATGGCTCACCCAGGTACCTGGTGACAATTTGAAAAAAGAAATAAAAACCTTTCTTATACCCTTACCAACAGAATGAACCAGAAACTCTTCTCCTCTCCTCTCAGTCTCTCTCCTAAGAAGGGACAAGAAACCCCCATCTCCCCATATCTTTATCACTAGTTTAGTTTGCTCCTTAGTCTTTTAGATGTAATGATACCAGAAAAACTTGGCTGCCACACTGGACACTCAAGATCCTTTAATTTTCATGTCCAGAGTGCAGAGTGAAGGAGATGGACAAAATGACCACTATCCCAAAGAGCTCCTATGATAGTCAAAGGATGCAGGTTGGTTGTCTTGGTATGTCATTGATCTCCAAACTGATACATGGTGGTCCAGTCTCTTCAGCACACCAAGATTACTTATTTTCACTGTCATCACTGCAGCTTATGTCAGATTGGCCCTTGATGCTATCACTCTTGTTGTTGCATGCCATCACCATGTTGAAGGGTATAGTAAATTCTGCAGCCATGTAGAGTCATCTCTTCAGCTATATGTACAGGGAGAATGGCTCTCCCTAATTATTTCTTCTGGATGAAAACCTCCCTTTGGACACTTTGAGTCAACTGGAGTAATCCCAATACAATACCATACGTGCAGTCTGTACACCTAAAGCTCTAGCTTTCCCATCCGTAATGGGAAATATGTGCCTTCTTCTAAAGCTCTTTCTAATGTGGTTATGGTATTTTTAACCATTAACATTTGCCACAATGCTAATTTAGCAACCCAAGGGGATACTTTATTTGTATAAGAGACAATTGTCATACAACCTTGTTCTTAGTTTCTATGCTCAGTTTTATTATTCCATAGTGCACAAGAAAAAAGAGCAACTTCAAAGAGGCTATAATGTCCTCATGTTTGTGTAAATATTGCTCAAAAAATTATTTTCTTTCTTTCTTCCTCTCCCACTCACCTTAGTAACATGTTGCTATGGCCACAGTCATTCAGAGAAATGTTTAAGTGCCTTAAGTTACCCAATGATGACTTTTCTATCCAGATTTATGCTTTGTAATCTAAACAATGGTATGCTATCTGTGTTTTCTATCAAAATGATTGTGGATCATCTGCTGTGGCATAATATTTTATTCTGATTTTGTGGATAGGAGGAAAAGATATTTGTCAATCAGTGGAAACTCAGGCAAGAAACTGATCGTTCGCTAAATGCCAGCTTGAAGGCTTGAAGGGAGAGATTAATTGACTTTCTCTTCTGTTAAATTTGCAAAAATACAAATATATTTGTTTTAATTTTTGAATATCAAAATCAGTCTGAAAAAAATAAAGACAACTTGAAAGAATTTAGACTTGATTTAAATATATATTACATTGGATTGTGAAATATAAAAGTTTAAAGGGAAAGGGTAAAAGCAATAGATAGACACGTTAAGGGTCCAATACATAACTGGACAGAGAAACAAGAATAACAAGGACAAGCTTAGTTTTGCCAAATAGAAAAATTCAATTACATGAAACTTGGCTACAGTTTGCAGTGTAGTTCACAGAGAAATTTACCACATGTTAAAATATAGATCAATGCAATACATTCCTCACTACTAGTGGAGAACCTCAATTTCTTATCTCAACGATCAAGAAAAGACCTGAGATAAGAGAGCAAATTATATTTGTATTTGTAAATCAGTAAAATCAAATAGTTAGAATCTGGAGAATCAGAAAGTGAGAAAACCCTGAAAAAACTGAAAGTCTGACCCAAGAGCTTTTGAGGCATGATGCTGATCTCAAGGCATTACATCAGTGTTTAATGCTCTTCAACCAGGGGTGTGATTCTACCAGTTCAGATTGGTTTAGGTGAACCGGATGTTAAAATTACATCTGGTTCACCAAACCGGTATTTCAACCGACCGGCTGGTCCCACCCATCCCACCCCACCCCTCCCAGGAGTCTCCACGCAGCCCATTTTTGATGGAGGTAAGTGCAGGGTTTGCACGGAGGCTCTGGGAGGGGGAAAAATGGGCCTTCTGGAAGTGCAGAAACAGGCCTGTTTCCAGCTTCCAGAGGGTCTCCAGAGCCTGGAGGAAGCCATTTTCACCCTCCCAGAGGCCCGGGGGAAGCTCTGGACCCTTGGGAGAGCAAAAACGGCCTTCCCAGGGCTCTGGAAGCCCACTGGAAGCTGGAAACAGGAGGTTTTGGTAAGCTAACGCCCACCCAGCAACCAGGCAGCGAACAGGTTGCTGGGATTTTTGAATCTCACCCTTGTCTTTAACCAACTGTGTTTTCCATTCCCAGCAGAACTTGAGGAAGCTAACCCAATCTGGAAGAAGGCAATGTATATATGCAACTCTCAAATTGAGCCAGCTGGGTATTGGGAGGTTTGTATTTGTAGCAGAACTCTCATGGTAGTAGATACTTCCAGGGATGGGATTCTACCAGTTTGCACCTATACGCTAGAACCGGTTGTTAACATTCTAAGCAGTTCGGAGAACTGGTTGTTAGAAGAAATTACTGGCCTAATCCTGTAAGGAAGGCAGGAAGGAAACATTCTGGTGTTGCTTATAGAAACTGCCTCTCCGTTAACCCTGATTACATTCTTGGCTGGACTAGACTTCCTGTCTCAGGAATGTCTCTGGAGGTTTTTTTTCCAGCCTTTGCTGGTACTTTGCTTGTGTGGAGTGACCATTCAAAGTTACAATGGCACTGAAAAAAGTGTCTTACGACCATTTTTCACACTTATGACTGTTGCAGTATCCCCACAGTCATGAGAGGCCTTGCAAGGAGATGCGTGCATCCTTTGATGATATTGAGTTGGCCACGCCCAGCCAATAACATGACCACCAAGTCATGGCCACCCAGTCACACCACCAAGCCACAGCCACCAACTAAGCCACACCTACAGAACCAGTTGTTAAAAAATTTGAATCCTACCCCTGGATACTTCCTTCGGTTTCTTAATCCTTCTATGCTGTAATCAGATATTTTCGCATGAAAGCATCCCAAACAGGCAGATAGAAAATATTATCATAGCAATATGAAGCTGCATGACATTTTTCTGAGAGGCTGAATAAAACAGGCATCATAATATGAAATTGTTTTTGATCAGGGATTCCCAAACTTGGCAACTTTAAGACTTGTGGACTTCAACTTTCAGAATTCCTCAGCCAGCATAGCTTCCAGAATTCTGGAAGTCCACAAATTGTAAAGTTGCCAAGTTCGGAGACCTCTGTTTTTGATGAACAAGGCACACTTGATCATTCAATATAAATAATTGTGAAATCTTAAGTGTATACACATTCTGCCATTTTTACCATTTATGGAATGTCTAGATATTTGTAGCTCCAATCTGGTAGCCCTCATTTAAAAGCAATTCCACAAAATAAAACAAATTAAAATTTCACAAGAAATAAAGAACAACTTGTATTTTAGGCAAATTATACCAATGTATTTCAGAAAGCTATTACAATACAATCAGATTACAATACTAAAACATTTCAGTGGTTAACTTCAGTCTCTAGAAGTGTATCAGTGAGGTTTAAAGGAAGTTTCAATTCTGCAGATTTTCTTTCTAGTTTATCAGAAGTAATTGGCTTTTTTTTTCTAATAAAGGATACTAACTCCTTATACATTCAAATATACTTCTAGGGAAAATGCTAAACAAATGGAACAAGAAGTGCAATTAGGTGCCAATTACTACCAGAATAAAATTAGAAGTTTACAGTAATTAATGAAGAATGCCTTCAAATCAATACGGCATATTCTCAACTTTCTCTACCCTAATCCTATTTTTAAATGTACTTAAATGAAAGCCTTACCTGCCCCCCTTTAGGCTGATACTTGATGTTGTCTGTTGACCCAACTTTGGACCTGACATTCTTGAGATCTGGTAGAGGTTGATTAATCAGACGAAGTTGCTTAGGGGTTGCTGGAGATTTCGGAGGTGTGCGTATAATAGCAACTTTTTTCTCAGTGGGTACCAGAATTGCAGATGTGGGAGTACCCGGTGTATGTGGGGTTCTGGAATAACTAGGGGTCCCAGGTGTTCCTGGAGTGCGAGAGGAATAACTAGGTGGGGTTCCAGGAGTGATGGCAGTTGATCCTGGAGTAGTTGGAGTTGATGTACCACTTTTTCCAGTTCGGCTTCGAATAGGCTCTGATCCTGTATTGATAACAGAATTCTGTTTGTTCTATGATATTCATATCATTTCCTAGAGAGAACTGGCATCTAATTGTTCATAAAAGAACCTGATCACAAAAATATTCAGTCTTTGCTGAAACTTTCTGAAGATCAGGGTGAGACTTAAAATTGAACAATGTTTCACTAAATGACAAGATTATCATGAAGTACAAACCAGTTGGGATTTAAAGCAAGTTAAAATCAATAATATTGGATATTTGCAATTATATCTTTCATAGCTTAATGATCCCCAAGGAGAAATAAATGAAAAAGAGAGTTAGAGTTGAGGCTTAATGCAGATTTCTATCTCCAATAATATCTCCATGTGCTCCCTACTTCTAGCTTCATCTTTCCCTATGAGCACAAGTTTTGGGTTGCAAACACCTGGTTGTCATTTGATGATAGGAAAAAGATACACTCATGATTAGTGGATATCTTTTTTTGCAGTCCAGATTCAATAGCCCTACTTGTATTTCTAAATTAAGATTATGCTTAAAATTTAAAATCTCTTCATAAGTTGGGAATTTTTTTTCCTAAATCAAAAACACTATATATTACAAAATGCAAAGCATTCTTTTCCATATATTTTAAAATTCTGCTATCAAATATTTCAAGGAACTGATATAAACTATACAAATAGAAACTTAGGATGTGTCTAGGGAGTATGTTTTTTCTGGTAAACTTTTCTCTTTTCCTAAACACAGAATTTTCCTAGCTTTTTAAAAAGTATCCAATTACATAGAATTCATATTTTGTAATATATCTAGAATTTTTATCTGATCTTATCTGGTAGTATATAACATGTTCCTCTTATAATAGAAACACAGCTGAGCAGAAAGTAGTTGCTATCTAATTTGATATCATTTCTGGTCTAAAACCTATTTCCTCAACATGGCAATGTATCCAGAAACATTTCTTTTGAAATCAGACAGACTCTATGTTTCATCTTGTCTCGCCTCATCACATCTCATCTCGCCTCATCTCATCTCATCTCATCAGATTCTTTTAGTTTAAAAAAAATAAATGGAGATTAGCATATTGCAAAAAAGTGTAATTTTAATGCAATTATTTTATTTCCAGAAACATTTCTGGGTCTTGCATAGACTCTAGGTGTCTAAGCCAAAAGAAAAGATTGCATCTTATAAACTTACAGGGAATAGTGCTCTAGAACTATATGGGAATTTTTGAGACTGTCTGGACTCATTGTAGCATAATTGTTGTAAGATTATTCATAAGATGCTTTCAAAATTTCAAAAATGTCCACTAAGTCAAATTAGTGGATTAACCCTGAGCTTTCACCTCCAACTTTAACTCTGAATTATAAGGCAAGAGACATACTCGTAGTTCGTCGTACAGATGAGATGGTACTGTTCAAGGAGAAAGAATTTTCATCTCGTTCTCTGTCTGCTGAGATACCTCTTCGGGCGGGTAAAATGGAAGAAGGTCTTGGTAAAGAGGAGCGCTTTTCAGGACTCTTGGTTATTCCATCCTAATGCAAAAAAATAGGAAGCATTTTGGTTTTAAACATGTATTGGTATATTCCGCTCCAACCTAACTTTGTTTGCATTCAAGCCATTAAAGCAACACTATAATACAATAGTACAGAAGCTGTTGAGGAAAAAGGGTATTCCAAGGTTGAGGGCAGAAAGTTGACTGAATTTGGCTATGACTGCATCAGTATAGCCTTATTTTATTTGCATTTAAGGTCAAAAAAGAAAGTTCGTGTCTCTGCTGTGAACATACATTCATAGACACACACATAGATGTACATTCTGAAGCTAAACAGAACAACCACTCACTCAGTACTTGGAAACAGGCAAAGTGACTTCTCGACATACAAAAATTATTTGGAAAAGCCAGAGTTTTTAGGCAAGGGCATACATTTTCTGCATCTCAATGGGCCTAGGCAGCTGAGGTCTCCCAGCCCATGTTGGGGGTGTGTGGGCAGCAGTTGCAGTGTTCCCAAGGGTGAGCAAGCTGCCAACCACCTAAATTTTGATAACGTGACTATGGGGTGCTACAATGGTCATAAGTTCAGTCAGGAATTGTATGTCCATTCACTCAGCACTGTCATAATTTTGAATGATTTGCTGAATGAATGTTCATAAAATGACAACTACCAAATGAAATTTGTAATCATTGAATAGAATCAAATAATACATTAAGCTTTTAAAACAAATTTATTTTTATCATCTATAAATTACATTTTAATATTAGCTATTATCAACCAATCCCATATTTTGGCATCCTATGAAATCACAACTCAGCTCTATCTTGCCTTCCTCACAAGTTCTACCCCTGGCATTTCTTTGGATTCTGAAGCTTGCTTTGCCTGCTAGAATCTGTAAATCAGCCTTTACAATTCTTCCTGTTTACCTTCTCTTGTACTGTTTTTCAAAAATAGTTATGGGAATAGTATCATCACTTGTGATCTATGATAAGGAATGACTAGATTAATTCTCTTTTATAGACATTATAGGCTAATCAGGAAAAGTGACCCATTGGAACTATTGATATCATGAACCAATTTGATTATATTTCTAATATACTGCATTTCTTTTTCATTTGGGAAAAGGGATATCAAGGTGAGATATCCATATTCAGTAGTGAAGGAAAAAAATTAAAGATGTGGGCATTTATTCTTCTTCTACCTCAACTACCTTACCTGAGCTGTTTTTGAATAGTCCCTTGGGCCCGCTGAAGAGGGCCATGCAATATAATTGTCTTTACTGCGCAAAACAACTTTTTTAGTGGTGATTAGTGAACAAGCAGAGTTGGGTCTTGGAGGAAGCAATGACTTTGCTCTAACCTTTGAGGCAGGAATCTTTGACAAAGAAGAAGTCTAATTATAGGAAAACAAAAAGAAAAATGTAATGGGAAGATGAACAATGAGACAAACAAATGTATGGAATATGGAAAACAGATTTCAAATTAGAACTTTAAAAATAATTATTGTATTGTATTATTGTTCTTACATTAAAGGAAGCATACATTTAAAGTAAAGTGATTTCATTGTTCAAGTCATAAGAAGACTAATGATATAATGGTTATTTTTCAAAAATTGACATCTATTTTTCTGCAGCTAATTTACACTGTCACTGGCCCGTGCTAACGTTCCATTTTTTTATTTTTAGTGTTATCATTTTTCCAGGTTTTAAGACTAAATTTTCAGTTATAGTATTCACCAAAGAGTATTGATATCCAAATCAGGATTCCTTCAGTTACCAGGCTGAGGCTAGATTTGCACTGACTTCATTCAAGTTAAATACAGCCTATATTCATATTTTTTATAATTCTATTTAAGATACAGGTTTTTTAGATCTCATAAAAATAAGTCAATAAGTACTTTGAGTTCATGTTTAGGATCTTAGTGGACAATATTACTTTGAAATTGCAATTAAAACATTATGCATTATTCATTATTAACTGCAGTAGTCACAGACAAACTGCTATATCTTGTTAATGCTGGAGAGAATATAGTCCTGGCCTTACAAAGTCTTCACATCTAACTAATTTTAACAAAGCCAATTATGGAAGCCTTATGATATCATTTAACATTTTTGCTGATTCTTTTTCTATTGCAAAACAAAATACAGAAGGCACTATTTGTCTTTTTAAAAATAAAAATTATTAATTTCCTTTCAGAAACCTTTCACCTGAAATCACACTCAGATGCATTCCATATGCTATTCTTCATTTCAGTTTTAAATATACAATCAAAGTAAATCATGTATGTGTCCTTTGTAAATCCATATAGATATAAGGCCTAGGTTAGAATTACAGTTAAAGAAAATAATTTGGGCACCAAAAACATGCAATTGTAAACACCTTCAAGAAGAACAGTTATGCTAGTCTATAAAGCTAAAAACACAGAGTAAATACTGAAAAAGTAGAACAGAGAGATGGGATTTGATGGGCACAATTAGTATTATGATGTAGGGGGATGTAAACAACAAATAAGCATATAAAATTTGAGAAATTAAAAAGAACTGTTTATGAATCTAATATTTAATCCTGTACATATTTGTCTCAGAAAAATTCTATGAAGTTCACTGAACTCAAGTCTCCCAGCCACAGACCAAGAATTGTAACCTGTTTATTTATTAAATTTATATGGCTGCCCATTTTACACAAAGTGATTCTGTGCAGTGTATAATTATTAAAATAAAACAATAAATAGGAAAAAACAATTATTAAATGTCATTATTAAAGATATAACCTCCTTTACAATGCTACTTAATCTATTCCCTGCCATCTTAAGATAGTGTGCTCAAAGAAGACAAGGTAATCAGGGAGCAAGATTGCTACTTGAACTTATCACTTCAAGTAGTGATACGAATTGGACAGCAGTGTAAGATTTTTTTTTTTATTGACATATGCAAATTACTATTTTTTAACTATCCAATTATGGAAGGCTGAGGCCTCTGGATAAAAAGGAAAAAGATACTTTTAGTGGGTGAGCAAAAGTATTAAATACAAACAGGCAAATGTACATGTGCATGTTAGATTCACTTCACCTCTCCCCCACCCCATCCTCTGTGCCTCTTTGGCTGCCCTGAGTTCCACTGGCCCTACCACTCCCAGATGCTCTTTGCCATTTTCTTCCTCCCACTCCTGAGGAAGTGTGCCCAGGATGGCTCTTCATGAGGCAGTATATGCAGCCTTGTCCAAATTGTTTGGGGCCTTCTCACAAGGACCACATGCAATTTGGACAAGGCCGCGCTCTGTTTGGAGAATGGTGCAAGTGGTCTCAGATAGAAGGTCTGGTGATTTGGGTTTGATAGGGGCCCTTTCCTTGGTTATGTTCTGTCACATCTTATGATTTGATTTGAATTTCTGCACTAAGATAGTCACTTCATCCAGTTGTATGATTCCAGCAGCAAAACTCATAAACAGGTACATTTAAATTGGAGGGGATTTTTCTTCCCTAAAGACTAAAACAGAATATATGTCTGGAGAAAGCATTTCAACTCTGGCCACATCCCTTTTCCTCCTGCATTTCTTGTTAGAACAAATATGGTTTAAGAGAGATATTCTGCTCCTCCCATCTTTCTCTTCGCAGGAAAGGGGAGAAAGGAAGCAAAAAGAAAAGATGGCACTTCATAGAATCTCCCAGTTGTACATCACCAGTCAACTGATTTATGGTCTTGAACAAAGGATAATCATGGAAAGCAGAGTACTATGAATGGTTCTTACCACATCTGGTAAAGTGCAGTCAAACGTATTTGTGCATTCCCACTAACATAAATGATTTCTTCCTTTGTTATAGTTAACAATGGGTGATAAAAATATTGTTCTGTTCTACTGCTGGTAGCTCATTGTGCTGATTTCCTATTTTATGCTAATGAAAACAAGTTTTCTTTGCATCCTGAGGCTATGACAGCATTAGTTTTCTTATATTTTCATTTAGATTTTGCGTAATGTCTTGAGAGTCCATGCACCCAGACTTTCAGCTGCCTTATAACTCAGGGGCACTGACTAGAGTTTCCTGGTGTCAATTTGCTTATCTAGCTGATTAGCATTCAGTCCCAGCTTCAGTGATTGGCTGAACTTTGGATTTGCCACCCCCCCCCTTTTTTTCTCTCCAAGCAGAGCAGCAAACATACTGGCTTTTAAACATACAGAAAGCAGATCAGATAGAGATTCTAATATTTTCTCTTACAAGAATGAATCAGACTGATAGATTGAAAGCAGTGCCGTGAAGTTCTCAGATTTGCATCTGATTAACTAGAACATAAAATAGAAAGCTTAATATCTTTCTAACTGTCAGTATGTAATTTTACACAGTACAGCAATTAGAACATTTTAACCTATGATTAATTTCAAAGTGAGTCAAAAAGAAACTATTTGTTTAAAACTGCCAAATGGTTTTTTAAGTTATTTATCGTAATAGAACTACCAAATATTCAAAATATGCAGATCTGTAGAACACATAAAGGCAAATTCACCCACCGAAAGTTTTTCCTTTGCTTGCTTAAACACCCCAGGCGTCTGGTTTATTTCACCACCAGCAGCTATTAGAAAATAAGGGGAAAAGGGTTAACATTTTAAAATCATAACTTCAATTTAACCTTTAACATTTTCAGTTTAAATTGCCATGCAGTATTTATAATGAACTAATTACTGGCCCAATTTTTGGTAATTAAAAAATAATTGCAACTGGAAAATTAAAGAATAACACTTCTCAATGTTCTCTAAAAATGTTACCATTGGAGCATTGCAAAGAAAATTATGAGGTTTGAATGATGTGGTATTGACAGCATTATATCAAACAAGTAACAATGATCTGAAAACATTGGCCATCACTTTTTAAAACATATTAGTACCAGTAATATTTGGTCATGACTTAAAACCACTTCCTATATGTATGTACTGCATCTTCTAGGAACAGCATTACAAAGGAGGGCAAGACTGAATATTAAAATAAAAGAATAGGACACGATGACTTTTATTTCCACTGTGTTATCTGCTATTTAAATGGTTTGCACATAAACCAATTTACAAACATAAAGAAAACTGTAGTTAAAGAAACAGTGAATAAATACATAGCCCAACCGTTATATTCCATTCTTTTGGTTAGCAGTAAAGGATGTGGAATTTGTACATATAGGAAAATCTCTGCATGTATGTTCAGTCTACTCCTCTGTCGTTGAAAAGGACAGTCTGGGCATGAGTCAACATGCAAAACTTGAGTGTAACATTCCTCACTGAACAGTTTCCAAACTTCCTACTCCGAGCTGAGAAGGGGCATGGAAAGCATTTCTATAATTTCTGGTTCCATGTATGCTTTCCATGGTGTTCAGGTAAGTCAAACGTAATAGTCTTAGATCTTCATCATCATCAAAGGAACGTTGGGAAGAGATACAAGAAGATACAGAGGAGCAGTATGCATGCATCGTCTCCTCACCCCTTTAGTCATCTTATGTGCAGTCTGAATACCTGCGCCCAGCTTAACATATCCTATTGTATTAATCATCACCAGTTCATTGCTTGCAGTCAAATTCAAAGAACACAACTGCAGCAGATAGCACGGTTTACAACATAAGTGCCTTAGAGATATGATGGAGTTCCTTACACATGGAATTATTTCAGGGTCCAGGATGGCCGAACATTCCATGGTTTGCAAGGAAGTATCTATTATCAGTTTGACTACATTATTATCAAATTAAACCTTTAAGTCACATTTAAAAAGTATTGGTAAATATATTAAAAGAAAAAAATAAAATAAAATAGTGTAGTTAAGTTGTCAGTATTTGCAGGATATATTCATTACAAGCTGCTTGCATAATATTTTCTCAGTTTTACTACTGGTTCCAACTACCCACCTACGCACCCTTCCACATAATAGATTCTTCTGATTGAATCATGTATCAGTGATCCACAGCTATTAAACAATGGGAAAATGCCTTTACTGATGACTTACCTGAAAGCATAATAATTCTTCCATCTGAACAATAAACCTGGATCATGACTTCACCCTGTCCCTTGGAGTTCGATTAACAGTTTAATCATGCAAGAAACATGTTTAATTCTGGGACACACACCATGAAATTTAAGATGAGGAAGACAAGCCTAATACATGTTTGTCCCAGTTCAAAGCCTAAACTGCTACTTCTGTTTGTCCTATGATATGGATGTTGTGATGTCACAAAGGAAAAACAGCCTTACTTTTTCAACCAACCAAAAACTGCAATACAAATTTAGATAAGGATCAGATGATAGCATTCATATTACTGTATTGCAATGGTTAAGGTCAATGTGGTTTCTTCAAAGTAGGCCCTTTTTGTGTATATAAAAAAGATATAAACAAACAAGTACTACATATGTATTTGCATGAAGTAGCCTTATCCAAAATCTAAGTTTTACCATTGCACGTCATATATCTAGTTTCATATATCTAGTTTACTCTGCTAGAAAGAAGATCTGTAGATTCAGTGGGAAAGATTTCCAATTTATAATGCCTGGAATTGCAACTACAGAAATAAAACCTCCTTAGGGAACTTTTGAATATGTAATTAATAGAACTGGCAAATATGGGACAGATTTCATATAAAACTGAAAATATTTTGAAGGGTTTTGGATTTGCAAATCAGTTCAGTCTTCAAAGTAAATTTGAAGATACACAATTTGAAGTCAATGTGGTTATTTGAAAATAAATACTATATCAAGCCTTGCTTTAATAGTACACTTGAGTTTGACCTAATTCACAAATGTCAATCTTCCATGAAAAAAAAAAGCTATTGATCAGTAGCAGATTCTTCTAGTTTTCTTGAACCTCCACCCCTGGTCTCCTTACAGTTATTCCACCTTATGGGAAATCCTTTGTGAGCATAAGCTAGAGGAAGAGAGCTCCTATTGTGTTGGAACTATGGCTAACTCAACTTTAGTCAGAACATGCCAGGATCTTGAACCATTTTCTTGAGTTCAGTTAACATATTACAAGAAACAAGAATTTTTTTAAAAAAAAGTTATAAAAGATATACAAAAGATATAATTTGTTTATTTAAAAATAAATTTGTTCTATTCCTCTAGCATTTTGAAAAGGTTACAGACATTGAGATGATAACTTTAAATAGATTTGCTATCTGGCCAACATTCTTGAAACTGTGTAATTCAAAAAAAATTACCTGCTTCTCCCAGAAAATAAAACAAACAAAGTAGACAATTAGTGTCATGAAAATTATAGAGAATGAGGCTGTGTCATATTCAATCACATCCATCATTTCCTTATCATTATTCTTATTTATTGAGTTTTGCTTGGAATAAAACAAATCACTTAACTGAAATGAAATATATGTAATTAATTATTCTATTTCCGATTTTCCATTCTGAGAAGTAAATTCTTCATTCTGATCAATAAGTGACACAACAGAAGGAATTTTAGAACTAAGTCTTCTATTACTCTCTCACAATTCTTTGGGAACTGAGAACTGAGTCCTAATGCAAAAACCAAGATTGGCTTGAGTCATATAGAAACAAGAGTGGTCATGCAACATCAATACACTATTAGGAGTTTTTCACTTTAGGGAGTAGGCAAAGGTCTATCTCTAAAATGTACTAAAATGTCCTGATTCAGAGTCAATGATCTGATTTTTATATAATGTACAACTAATCCTTGACTTACAAGGATTTACAGTCGTTTAATGACCATTCAAAGTTACAACAGCTGAGAAAAGGGTACTTTATAGCCTGTAAAGCCATATGAAATAAAAGTTTCCCATAAACATGTGATTACCATTTGCAAAATTCCATGACAGTTTCCCTAGAAAGTGAATTTTGGGAAGCAGACCGGGAAGATTGCAAGCAGAGGGGACAGAGAAAAGCTGAAGCTCTCATGTGGGCTGCAGAAATGGTGCTGAAATTCTGAACATCATGGCAACCTGAAGATTTCATCTCTGTTCCTGCAGCCTCACAAAAGAATCCTCCTCTGTACATGGTGTGGAGCTAAAGTCCTTCATTGAGCTGCAAAAACTTTTGGGAGCAAAAGGGCTCCCTGCCAAGAGGACTACTACTTCACACTGACCTAGGAAATGCTTAATGACTACAACTGGGAGTCTTTGAACGAAGCAGTCACTTGGGCTTGTTGTTTAATGGCCACTTTGCTCAATACCAAGATTCCAGTCCCAAGTGTGGATGAAATTGAAGGTGCTATTGCAGAATTACTTCTGCCACAAATGTGTGAAGGACAGATATTTCTGTTGTCATTGCTATATACATTTTGTCTGATGCTGTCCTCATAGGAAATTTAGTTGGTATTTATTCCTACTTTTGAATATGGAAACCTATGGATCTTACACCAAAGAAAGGGAAAAAAGGCACATTCATTGCCCACTACCTTCCTCTTTAAAGACAACAAAACAATGCAAAAGACTTTTAAAGATAAAGGAGTCCTCTTTTGTTTTTACATAGGGGGGCAGGATGCTTCTCATGGAGCAGTGTTCCCAAACCTTTCCGGGTTGGTGGCCTGGCACAGGAGGGGGCAAGAAGAGATGGTTTTTTGTGAGGGGTAGGCAGGCAGGCAGGTGTGTGCACAGCTTAATTTGTGTGAGGGACAGACTGCGAGTGGGGCTGAGAATGTGCCAGCTTACCACTCACATAGCCCAATTATAAATAGGCTATGCCCCACAGGTTGGGAACACCTACCACAGAAACTTCTTGGAACTTTTAAGAAAGAAGGCTCATGCAATTTAAAAAAAAAATAGGTTTGCCAGTTTAATCTATCATGATTTCAGGTTTATTTTATCAATAGTTTTAAGAAAATATGCAACCTAAATGAAACACCAAGAGTCAAGACCTACAATTATTGGAATCCAGACAGTGTCATTTAGATATCCGAATTATATATATTGCACTATCAATCTCTTCAATCAAGAGAAATATGCATTAGTCACAAAAAGTCTGCAATGAAATAAATGATAATATATGACTGAGTTATAGTTTTTTACAGATGGTCCAGTAAGGACAAATTCATACTGTAATTTTATAAAATATAGCTTTTTGTCAGTAAAGGTAACGACGAATGAATTTACCAGAACCTCTCTGGCTTTAAATTATTACTTAGCATAGATTGGAGATGCATTAATATAATCTGTTAACAAGATTTTTTTCATCTATAAATTATGGATTGGCATTCCAGTTCCATATCCACAGAAACACTAGAGAAGAAATATTTTGGAATAGTCAGGAAAAATATTTTCCTGGAATTAGTAACATTATCTCATTTGCACTGTAATTCTGTTATCTCCTCTTTGATTGCAATAAAAAGCATACATGACCAAACATGTAATTCCAAGATGCATATTTCAATCAATTTTTGCACATCACCCAAACACAATTATTGACAAGTGTGCAAATCTGTCCTGAAAAAGATTTGCACAAATGTTGCTGCTTGTGAATTATTTACATTAATCTTTTCAACTACAAAAGCTCCTATCTTAATAATAATTACAGGTGTATAATTAGCTGCAAGTAGTCCCTCATTTTCTTTTCCTGTATTTTCTAAGTTTTTCACTATAAGAAAATATTCATATTTAGGAAGGTTTTCTGTTCAAAAATAGCTATTTGTTTCAGATTCCGTGCTTTAATACATAACAATTTTAGGAAACAAATCAATTTGTTCCCACAAATTTGAAAGAGTTATGGTACACAATATAAATACAAAGTGGAATAATGTCGCAATTATTACTTATGCATGAGAAGAAAAACAGTAAAAGAATAAAGGAAAAATGTAAAACATGGTTCAAAGCCATTTGCACTTTCCCACCAGAACAGAGCAAAAATGAAAAACAAAACAAAACAAAATAGAGAGATTTATACAACACTATTATCAACAATAAACAGCTACAGAACTTGGGAAGTCCAAGCATGGTAAGCATTCATGATCATGGCCTCCGAATAATAATAATAATAAATGAAAAGAGTACGATACAAAAAAAAGCAGTATCATTCATGAGAGCTGAAAAACTCTTAGAGAGGAAAAAAATTGAAATCAAAATTATAGCAGCCAATAGAGCAATGAGACTACAAATAATAATAATGAGAATAGTAATGTCTATGTTTGCCAGCCACATTGCATAAATTCAAGACAGCACAGTCACCTGTCTGCTTCCGCTTAACACAGGAGTGATGAGTTGGTCTAGTATGTTTGATAGCAGGTTTTAAAATGATTTTCCTGGAGGGAGAGTGAGTCTGAACTTCAGCTTTTTTAGAAAGTTCAGCTTTCTTATACACAGCTATAGACAAGAAAACAAGAGCATACAATCAGAAATAAAAAAACTGTAAGTAGAAATATATTTCAACAAATCAACATATTGGCTGCTGGTGCGGACTTAGCCATTTAACTCTGAGTTGCCTGTACCAATGCCCACATGATCTAAGATATTAGATCTTTCACCGGTTCTGTCATCCTATCAATACACATCCCTTCCAAAATTACACCATCTTACGAAAAATGCATATATCATTTTAATAGGCTGGGGAAGCAAATTCTTTCTATTCCAATCTGTACCTGTGTCATTCTGATCCATTCCCCTGTCTGAACATTCAGATAGCCTGAATGCTGGGTAACTTATGAAGCTATATAAAGAAAGGAGCAGTTGACAAACATTAAGTATCAGAAGACCCTTGTGAGACATTCAGTTTTGAAGGCTCCCAACCTAGCTGTGGTTTGACTGATATGGTTTGATTCAGAGAGTTGGACATTTACCTTGATTCAAATCAAATGAAGTCTTCTGGATACCTACTGACAACTCTTTCTCTCTCTCTCTTTTTTTAGTAAAGATTAGACTTGAGAGTACTCACATGGAAACCATGATAATTAATGAGGTAGAAATACTGCTACATAGATACTCAGCACCAATATTATTAGGGTAGATAATTTGATGCTGACAATATTAATGAATCTTAGAAGATAAATTTGTATGTTTATTTGCCATTACCACCAGCATAAAAGTGAAGCGATGGAAGTAGTATGGATCATATGTCATACTGTTAGCACAAATGTATGTCCTTAATGAAAAAGTATACAGATGAGCAACCCACAGTACAGCATAAAAGGAAAAAGAGCAAGTATTATATAAACCTTTTTTCCTTCTCACTTCATCTCTGGAGACTGTGCTAGGTTCCTTTTTAGCTATTTTTCTTTCAGGAGTAGAAATCCTGCCTCTCCCAGTTTTTAAAGGTTTTTCTTTTTTATGTTTATCAAGAGATGGTCTCCGCAATTCTCTCTCTGATTTCTCCTCTTTAGGAACAGTCTCTAACTGTTCTGTCATGATGCTCCTATCATCATCTGCAGGATCAGAGTAAATTATAACAAAAACAGGATTAGTTATTTGTACTTTGCTGGGATATAATCTTTTAACAATTTGGTTGATTCATGCTGATATTATTTTAATAACATTCATGACTGCACTATCATTAATTATTTTTAATTATTAATATAGTATATTGAAAGCAAAATGAATGAAAGAAAAAGCATAAGGCACACCTTGTGTATCCACCCATATGCTGTCGGTATCCAGGACGGAGTCATCGATCGTTGTTTCATCTTTATAATCGTCATATATTTCTGTCTTGTAATCAGTTACTGGGATTTCTTCCTGTTCAACTGAGCCAGGAGGTTCCAAAGACTTCTCTTCTGAGTCTGCTTCAACATGAGCAATAACCTCTGCCTCCATATCCGGCTCTTCAGTACAGAAACCTTCTCCGCCTGTTTCAGCCTGTGCAGTTTCAGCAAAACGAACACTGTGCGAATTGGCTTCTCCTTCATCAATGGTTGTCTGTACGATTGTAATGAAATCATCCTCAACTGTAACAACAGATTCTATTACTCCTTTGAGCTCAGGTATTTCCATAGGGATAGCTTTACATACTTCTTCACTGGGTCTTTCCAAGTCCTCTTCTTTACACGTTTGCTTACTGATTTCCTCTTCTTGATCTCTTTCCTCCACTTGACTTTCTGCTTGCTTGATCTCCTCCTCTTCTTTTTGTACAGTCTTTTCTTCATATTCATCTTTCTTAATCTCTACTTCATGTTGTTTCACATGGTTAATGTCTTCATGTTGTTCTACATTTTTAATCTCTTTTTCATGTTCTTCCCTGTGCTTGGTTTCCTCTTTTGTTTGTTTTACTTCTTCCTCTTGTTCTTCCAGTTGCTTAATCTCTTCCTTTTCTTCTTCCATTTTTTCTTTTGCTTTCTCATATTTTAAATCATGGGGTAACTTCTCAACATTGTCAGTGCCAGTTATCGCCACATTATCTATCTGATCTACTTTATGCTCTATTATGCTCTCCATTTGAGTTTCTGTTGTTTCTTCTTGAATAACTTTCGATATACCTTTTTCTGTAGCAGATTCTCCCAATGGAAACGGTGCTGCATGTTCATCCTCTGGTAAAGATGGGCTTTCTCGTTGTATTTTGTCCTCATATGGCTTTGAAATTTCTCCAGACAATCCCTCTTGCACTTGACCATTATCTCCGCTTGATTCATATGATTCTTCTTTATCTACTGCTTCTTGGTGCACCAGATCAGGCTTAGGGCCTTTTTCCTTAATTTCAATTTCAGATAGTTTAGCTGTATCTTTCATATGATTAGATTCCAATTGTGCACATAGATCAGGTTCTTGATGTAATATGATCTTTTCTGGATCTTCTTTATTCTGCTCTGGAACTAATTCAGTGATATGACCCCCTAATTTACTCTGATACTCCTGTTCTACTTGCCGAGCAGCAGAATCCATATCATGTTTTATAGCATCATAGTCTGGTTTGCAGGACACTTCTGCATTATCTATATTTGCAGCAACATCAATAGCATTTTCCTCTTCTTTAATTAATGAAGATTTTTTTTCTGGCTCGACTAGAGTTTTGTCATTAACATCTACTAGCTCTGAACCAAGCTTTATTTCAGGTTCACTATCTTCAGGAAAAGATATATCTTTAGCATCAGCTTGTTCCTCACTTTTTTCTAACACAGTATCTAATTTATCAATAGCTTTTCTCTCTTGTTCAAAGTCCTGGCCCCAAACTGTGGAGTCCTCAGAGACCTCTTTTTCTTCACAGGATCTCTCAGCTGCTGCCAACTTCACTTCTATCAATGAGAGATCTGTAACTACACCTCTCCTCATTTTCTCCTCATAGGAGCAGCTTTCTCCTGCCAAATTCTCACTGTCCTGAACTGGAGATGGTAATGGTACTGTGTATTTGTTGAAAACACAGTAGCCTAAATCTTCTACTTGACTGTCAGCTTTTAGAGTCATGTGATTTTCACCAGTCATAAGCTGCTGGTCTGCAGAGCTGTCCTCAACAACCACTTCTGAAGGAACAGATTTCTGTTGTGCTATCTCTGTATCTGCACTCACAGATGCTACTCTTGACCTTGTGCCAGCTAAATCTAACATTTCAGGTAAGTCAGGAGCCATTACTGTCCCATTTTTGTAATAATCTTTAGCTAGGAAAGACGATTCATATAAAGACTCCACCGGAATCTCTCCGGATTCTTTAAATTTGGATTCTTCTATCCCCTCTTCTTCTTCTGCTTCTTCTGCTTCTTCTGCTTCTTCCCTACTTTCTGTTGGGAAGTGGGGAGCTTTTTCTACTGCTGGGGTGGTGGCGGGCAAGTAATCATCACCTTCATCTCCACTAGCTGTATCTAAAATATCTGAACCTAAAGGTGAAAGATCATGAGCACGTCCAAAGTTAAATCCTAGTGCTATAGAATCTAAGCAGGACATTGGGAGATTAATTGACATACTTCTCTGTTCTATAGCGGATCTTCCACCAAGCCCTAAGCTCCTGCTGAGAGTTAAATCATCTTTATTTTTACTGTGGAGTTCTCTCTTATCTCCATACACATTTGGGTCAATAGTATACATTCTTTCTGGAGGAGAACTAGGTTCCTTAGCATCATCTTCTGGGAAACTCTGGGCAAGGGTACTGTATCCAATTTCATGAGCAGGTGGACTGGGCTGCTGGTGTGCTTCTGACTGATAGTCATCAGTCTCATTTTTAGATACAAGGGAATTTTTATGGTAAATATCATAAATGTGGTCTTTTGAATCACTCAGTTCATAGTAATCATTGCCTTGCTGTACTTTATCACTCTTGATAACTTCATCTTTAAGAGTGGAAGTTTCAAAATATGTAGACATACCTGATTTATCTTCTTCTATCCTCATTTGGTGTGGATCTGTATCTGTAACAGGAAACACTTTACCTTTCCCTTCTTTTTCAGAATGTATGTCTTCCTGAGACTCTTTATGTGCTTCAGATGGGGCTTTCTCTATTGTTTCATGCAATGCAGCAGTATCCAAACGTTCTTCATATTTTTCAGGAAAAAAATCTTTACTGAATTGGTCTGCCATGACCTCAGCACCATGTGTTTTCTCATCTTTTTTAATATTCCATGTCGTTGATTTCCCAGTTATTCCCAAGTCTTCTGCTTTGTATGCATCCTTTGCTTCTTTAGGATCAATGTCTTTTCCAATAACTTCTTTACCTAGAACAGTTGGTTTTTGGTCACATACAGCAAAAGGTTGATCATCCAATTCTCTGAGCTTCTGTCTACTGGACATGGAGTACCGTTCAGTACCTTCATCACTTTCATCCTCAGTCATATCTTTTTCTTCTTCCCAAAGGGGAACACGGCTTGGAGTTTGTTCTACAATGGCTTGTGAGGGACTTGTAGCCACCACTGCAAAATCTTCTTCCTGTATTTTTATGTGCTCTTTCTTCCTTGTTTGATCTTTTGAAAGGTCTTTGGTAATCTCTGTAATAGCAGACTTTTGAGTTGTTTTGCTACTCTCTTCTGGTTCAGATGTATGTTGAACATCTGGTAAGGTTTCAGGAAAAAAGGCACTTGTTACTGTGCCTATGTCCACTACAGATTCTGAGGGCAAAGAAGAACCAATGCTTGCAGGAGAGGTAAAGTCATTTTTTGTAACAGTCATCTGATCATCTTTAGATTCCAAGGGTGACGCTTCTGTCGCAGGTTTCTGGGTCTCTGTGGCCTTTTCATCTAGTGTACTTTTCTTACGCAACTCTGTTGACAAATCTCTTTGCTCTTGTGTTGTGGAAGCATTCTCTTCTTTCTTTTGCAGAGTGGCATCCAAAGTTTCTCCCAACGAAGAGGGGACTGTCATCTCTTCTCCTGTGGGCTGTGGTTCTCTCATTTCTATAGTCTCTGTTTTTGCTGGCTGTGGAACTAAGGCATCTTGGACGGAGTGCTCACTAGGTTTACTTCTTTTCTCTTCTTCCTTGGTGCTCAAGGGTGTAGCTGCGAAAAGGCTCGTACCTTCCTGTCCATGGATTTCCATCTTCGAGGCTGAAAGTAAATCTGTAGTTGTTGCATTGGATTTTAGAACAGTTTACAGAAAGCATTCATAAAAGAGAAAAGTAATTTATAGCATAATGCAGCATGGCAAAATCATAAAAATATGGCTACATGCAACTAGAAAAACTAATTAGAGATCTGATTATTATTGTTTTATTGTCTCAGTACACTATTAATAATCTTATATTGATAAACCTAGCTGTATTTTGTTATATTTGTACTATTATTAGATTAAAAATAAATCCAACTTCATCTTAGAAAACTTTACCATGCAATGAAGTTGAGAAAATGTTCTGGAATATAACAAATATGAATATAATTATGTTTGTATATGCGAATGCACATATGTGCTATATTTAAAACTCAAAGTCCTATATCTATTTAATGACATTATTCTTTTTGTCTGACTCTGATCAAATCATGGTAAAACTGAAATGGATATACCAATCAACTTTTCACACAAATTGGGAGACGAGGGAGCTGCCTTTTAAATATTTTTTTAAAAAATTATAGTATCATAAAACTATTCTTGAGAAACACAAGATTCTGATAGAATGTTTATACCTGTAACTGTTTCATACAAAATCATTGCACTGCAACTCTGAAACATTGCTGAAAAACGGAAGCTGAACATTTAACATTTAAAAATAATGGAATTCAATTATTACTTTTTGTGTATATTACACATAAAACATTTATTGTATGAATATTGCAGACTTTGATAGTGACTCAGAAGAAGTGTTCTATACTTCTCTCAACCCCAAGAACAATACCTCACTGCTATTCATTCAAGCATGCA